>NC_141549.1:81091428-81422142 GCF_021556685.1 Rattus norvegicus | reverse complement strand
CCCATGATTCTTTTGAGCAGCCCATTAAGGGTCCGAAATCACAATTCAAATGACATTAAAGTCTTTATGAGGCAGGTCCTTTTTCAGTGTGCATTTGGCATGTGTGGCAGTTACAAATGTGCCCTGATACCTTAGTTCCTGATACTGTTGGAATAAGCTGAGTTTTCTTACAAGGATGTTTTACCACAGTGGGAAAATGATTATCAGAAGACACAGCTCCCAAGACAGAATCAGGAATTGACTGAGGCAACCCCTTGCCTTCCCAGGATCAGATACATTTGGAATAGAGGAGGGTGTAGATAAGGCCAGGTTCTGCCCAGGTGTAGAACCTAAGTTTATACCCACTGACATAGAAGAAATGACTGTGTTACTGTGTTTAGAAGAGTAGACAGGATACAGGATATATGTATCAGAGTGCATTTATAGATATGTATGAGATTTTACCCCTTGATGGTGTCCACACACAGGAAGAATGAACAAGGAATGTGGACAAGAAACCTATCCCTGTGGGAATGGCTAGAGAGAAGGATTCAAACCTTACTTCCCTCCCAGACCCTGTGCTGCAGCAGCAGCAGCAGCAGCAGCAGCAGCAGCAGCAGCAGCAGCAGCAGCAGCAGCAGCAGAATCAACATGGAGCTGTGGCCAGCTCTAGCTCCAAGAGCTTCAGAACTGAGTTTAAGAACATAACCAGACCCAGTACTTTCGGTGAGGATGAGGACAGCAGCTTTGTCAGAACCAATTCTTGTAGAGACCTTAAACGGTCTGGAAGAACAAACACACACACCCTCCCCCAAAGAGGAAGGCAACTCATACCACGTCCTCAGAGCATTGCCAACATAGTGTCCTGAGGGAAATGAGTTCACTCTAACAAGAAAATCTTGTAATAGAAAGTTGTGAAGCCTGACACAAGGGGAGGTGTCCAAGGGTAGGCTATCCAGAAACAGAACACTAAATGAACATGTTCTGTTGTTCTGTGTCTCCCTGTAAAGGAGAGAATGGCCAAAAAAGCTTGTTTAGAATAATAGGGTAATAAAATGTGTAAATATTTCTGGCAGAAACTCTAGAAACAAAATATAAATGCAACAAAAAATTGTAAGCTACTAATAATGCAGTGTTTGGTGAAATTGAACAAAATTATGGAATAGGAAAGGCACAGCATGGAATCAACAAGAAACAGATGTTAAGAGTTTCTAGGCTGTACAGATTGGCAACAAGTGAGGAAGGTGAGAGCCCAAAGAACATAAGAGCTGTAGGGTCGGATCTGGCTGGTGGTTTACTAATATTTCAGAAGATGGCCACCCACAGGCAACAGTAAGCAGAGGTTGGGGAATCCTATGAAAGAGGGGGAAGAAGGAGTGAAGGAGCCAGAAGGGTCAAGGACACAATAAGAAAACCCATATGTGCCATAAAATACAGATACTGTGTTCCACTCTACAGACCCAAAGAAGTCAAACAAGAAGGAAGGCCCAAGTGAGGAAGCTTGAATCTCACTTATAAGGGGGAATAAAACAGTCATAGTAGATGGATGGAGGGCAGTAACTGGGAGGGGGGGATGAGGAAGGGAATAGGGGATTCAGATCAGGGGAAGAACAGGAGAGATGGCTAGATGGCCATAAAAGTGAGTGGATGTCTGCAGCTGACAGTAGTGAGGAGGTAGGGGCATCTCCAGGATGAGACAGAGACCTGGGATAAGTTAGGTACTCATGAATCAATGCATTGGGGATATGGAACCTGAAGAGGCTACCTCCCATAGCCAGATAAGAACCGAAGTGAAACAATAGAAACACCAATCTACCCATAAAACTTTCAACCCCAAATTTATCCTGTCTACAAGTAATGCAGGCACAGGGGAGGAAACAGAGACTGAGGAAATGGCCAACCAATAGCCTACCCAACTTGAGACCCATCCCATGGGCAAACACCAATCTCTAACACTATTAGTGATATTCTGTTGTGCTTGCAGACAGGAGCATGTTGTCCTCTGAAAGGCTCTACCCAGCAGCTAACTCAGATATAGATACCCACAGCCAAATAGTGGATGGAGTTTGGGGACTGTTATGGAAAAATAGGAGGATTGTAAGCCCTGAAGAGCATAGGAACTCTACAGGAAAACCTACAGAGTCAACTAACCTGGGCCCTATGGGTTGGGTCTGAAACACTGACCAAAGAATATACACAATCTGGACCAAGGCCTTCCTGCTCATACGTAGTAGAGGTGCAGCTTGGTCTTCATATGTTCCACCTAGAGCAGGGGCTACCCCAAAAGCTGTTGCCTATACACAGGGCTTGTTCTACTAGCTTGACTGCCTTGTCTGGCCTGGGAGAAGAAGTGCCTAGCTTTGCAGAGACTTGACATGTATAGGGGGTGGGGGTGGAGAATATACCTAGGTAACCCCACCCACTCATAGGAGAAGGAGAAGGGGAATAGGGGGAGGATTTTAAGAGGGAATAACTAAGGATGGAGCAGAGAGTGCAATGTAAAATGAGTAAGTAAAAAAAGTAAAATTTAACTTAAAAACCTAGAAAGAAGAAAGAAAGAAAGAAAGAACGAAAGAAAGGAAGAAAGAAACAAAGAAACAAAGAAAGAAACAAAGAAAGAAACAAAGAAAGAGGAAGAATCAACTAACCTGGGCCCATAAGAACTCAGAGATTGAACTGTCAACCAGAGAGCATGTGTGGGTTGAACTTAGGCCCTCCAAACATACGTAACAGTTGTGCAACTGGGTCCTTATATGGGATGCCTAAATCAGGCTCAGGAGATGTCTCTGACTACATTGCTTGCCTTTGGATATCTTTTCCCTAACTGGGCTGCCTTGCCTAGCCTCAATAGAAGAAGGTTCACCTAGTCCTACTGCAACTTTATATCCCAAGGCTAGTTGATCCATTGGAGATCTCTCTTCTTCTGAGAGAGGAAGAGTAGATAGGGAAGGGAATGTAGGGGGAGGGAAGTTCTCAGTGGATACCGGAACAAGAAAAGAGCCTGGCACTCCTGGGATGGGAAGGGAGTATTCTCACTGCTTGACCCCACTAGGCACCTCCATATCCCTAGGCCCTCGCTCATCCCCCAGCCCATGAATGAAAGAAGGCAGCAACATATCACAAGGCTGTTAAGGTATCGATCAAGTTAGTGATGCTTATCAATGAGGTCAATGAGGGGAATTTGACTAGTTATCTGGCAGGGCAAGATCTAAAAGGATTTATGTATTTGTTAGAATTTTATACTGAGCTATATCCCAGAATTGTCAATTTATTTTTCTTATTTTGGAGCAGGGAGTCAGTAAGTCAGTTCCCAAGGTGGCACCGAACACATTCCATAGGTCAGGTAGCCTGAGGAGCTGGGATTACAGGCGTGCACCACCAACTCTAGCTAATATCTGTGTCTTTTTTTATTGGATTTTTTATTTGCATTTCAGATGTTATTCCCTTTCCCAGTATCACAACATAAGCCCCCATCCCATCCTCCTCCCCTTCTTCTATAAGGCTGTTCCCATCCATATATCCATATCTACCCCCCAACATTCCCTTACACTGGGAGTTCAACCTTGGAAGGACCAAGGGCTTCTCCTTCCATTAGTGCCTAACAAGGCCATCCTTTGCTACATATGCAGCTGGAGCCATGGGGTCAGTCCATGTAGTCTTTGGGTAGTAGTTTATTCCCTGGGAGCTCTGGTTGTCTAGCATTGTTGTTCTTATAGGATTGCAAGCCTCTTCAGCTCTTTCAATCCTTTCTCTAATTCATCCAATGGAGGTCCTCTTCTCAGTTCAACCTTTTGCTGCTAGCATTTGCCTCTGTATTTGACATGCTCTGGCTGTGTCTCTCAGAAGACATCTATATCCAGTTCCTGTCTGCATATACTTCTTAGCTTCATCAATCTTATCTCGTTTTGGTGGCTGTGTGTGTGTGTGTGTGTGTGTGTGTGTGTGTGTGTGTGTATGTGTGTGTATGTGCCACATGTGGGCATGTGGGGCAGGCTCTGAGTGGCTGTTCCTTCAGTGTCTGTTCCAAACTTTGCCTCCATATCCCCTCCTATGAATATTTTTCTTCCCCCTTTTAAGAAGGAGTGAAGCATCTGCATTTTGGTCGTCCTTTTTCTTGAACTTCATGTGGTCTCTGGATTGTATCTTGAGTAATTCGAGCTTTGGGACTAATATCCACTTATTAGTGAGTGCATACCCTGTGCGTTTTTCTGTGATTGGGTTACCTCACTCAGGATTATATTTTTTAGTTCAATCCATTTGACTATGAATGTCATGAAGTCATTGCTTTTGATACCTGCGTAGTACCCATTGTGTAGATGTACCACATTTTCTGAATCCATTCCTCTGTTGAAGGTCATCTGGGTTCTTTCCAGCTTCTGGCTATTATAAATAAGGCTGCTATGAACATAGTGGAGTGTGTAACTTTGTTGTACATTGGAGCATCTTTTGGGTATATAACCAGGAGCAGTATAGTTGGGTCCTCAGGTAGTACAATGTCCAATTTTCAGAAGAACCTGAAAACTGATTTCCAGAGTGCTTGTACCACTTTGCAATCCCACCAACAATGAAAGAATGTTCTTCTTTCTCCACATCCTTGCCAGCATCTCTTGTAACCTGAGTTTTTTCTTGTAGCCAATCTTATTGATGTGAGGTAGAATCTCAGGGTTGTTTTGATTTGTGTTTCCCTTATGACTAAGGATATTGAGCATTTCTTTAGGTATTTCTCAGCCCTCCGATATTCCTCAGCTGAAAATTTTTTCTTTGGCTCTGTACCCCAAATTTTAATAGGGTTATTTGGTGCTCTGGAGTCTAACTTTTTGAGTTCTTTTTATATTTTGGTAGCCCAAGTAGAAACAAAAAGGAATATACAAAGAATCAATAAAAACAGGAGCTGGTTCTTTGAGAAAATCAACAAGATAGATAAACCCTTAGCCAGAATAACCAGAGGGCACAGAGAGTGTATCCAAATTAACAAAATCAGAAGTGAAATGGGAGACATTACTACAGAGTCTGAGGACATTCAAAAAAAAATCATTAGATCCTACTACAAAAGCCTATATTCAACAAAACTGGAAAATCTGGACAAATTTCTAGACAAACGTCAGGTAGCAAAGTTAAATCAGGAACAGATAAACCATCTAAACAACCCCATGACTCCTAAAGAAATTGAAGCAGTTATTAAAAGTCTCCCAACCAAAAAGAGTCTAGACCTTCATGGAAGACCTCATGCCAATACTTTCCAAATTATTCCACAAAACAGAAACAGACAGAGCACTGCCAAATTCCTTCTATGGAGCCACAATTATGCTTATACCTACACCACACAAATACCCAACAATGAAAGAGAACGTCAGCCCAATTTCCCTTATGATGCAAAATATAGATGCAAAAATATGCAGCAAAATTCTCACAAACCGAATCCAAGAACACATCAAAATGATCAGCCATTATGATCAAGAAGGCTTCATCCCAGGGTTGCAGGCATGGTTCAATATACAGAAATCCATCAACATTATCCACTATATTAAGAAACTCAAAGAAAAAAATCACATGGCCATTTTATTAGATGCTGAGAAAGCATTTGAGAAAATTCAACACCTCTTCATGATAAAAGTTCTGGAAAGATCAGAAATTCAAGTTCCATACCTAAACATAGGAAAGGTAATATACAACAAACCAGTAGCCAACATTAAACTAAATGGAGAGAAACTTGAAGCAATCCCACTAAAATCAGGGACTAAACAAGGCTGCCCACTTTCTCCCCACTTAATCAATATAGTACTCAAAGTCCTAGCCAGAGCAATCAGACAATGAAAAGGAGATCAAAGGGATACAAATTGGGAAGGAAGAAGTCAAAATATCACTATTTGCACATCATATGATAGTATACTTAAGTGACCCCAAAAGTTACACCACAGAATGACTAAGCCTGATAAACAACTTCAGCAAAGGATCTGGGTATAAAAATTAACTCAAACAAATCAGTAGCCTTCCTTTACTCAAAGGATAAAGGGGCTGAGAACAAAATTAGGGAAATGACACCCTTCACAATAGTCCCAAATAATATAAAATACCTCAGTGTGACTCTAACCAAGCAAGTGAAAGATCTGTATGACAAAAACTTCAAGTCTCTGAAGAAAGAAATTGAAGATCTCAGAAGATGGAAAGATCTCCCATGCTCATGGAATGGCAGGATTTATATAGTAAAAATGGCCATTTTGCCAAAAGCAATCCAAACATTTAATGCAATCCCCGTCAAAATTCCAACTCAATTTTCCATAGAGCAATTTGCAAATTCATTTGGAATAACAAAAAATCCAGGATAGCAAAACTATTCTCAACAATAAAAGAACTTCTGCGAGAATCACTATCCCTGACGTAAAGCACTATTACAGAGCAATAGTGATAAAAACTGTATGGTATTGATACCAAGACAGGAAGGTAGATCAGTGGAATAGAATTGAAGACCCAGAAATGAACCCACACATCTATGGTCAATTGATCTTTGACAAAGGACCTAAAACCATCCAATGGAAAAAAGATAGCATTTTCAACAAATGGTGCTGTTTCAACTGGTGGTCAGCATGTAGAAGAATGCAATTCGATCCATTCTTATTGCCCTGTACAAAGCTTAAATCCAAGTGGATCAAGGACCTCCACATCAAACCAGATACACTCAAATTAATAGAAGGAAAAGTGGGAAAGAGTCTGGAACACATGGGCACTGGAGAAAAATTTCCTGAACAAAATCGAAGAATCGACAAATGAGACCTCATAAAACCTCAAAGCTTCTGTAAGACAAAGGACAAAACAGCAACCAACAGATTGGGCAAAGATCTTTACCAATCTACATCTGATATAGGGATAATACCTGTGTCTTAAAATGGGGACCCTGAGAACAGATAAGCCAACCCAGGATAATATTTAAATATTAATAGACTGCTGCTCTTGTTTAGCAAAAAGACATGGAAAGGAAAAAGTGAGAAGACAAAGCGAGAGAAGTCATTTGGAAGCTTCCCAGGTTGGAAAGAAACACAATTTAACTGAGGACTGTCAACACACTCTCTTAGAAGACCCAGATGTGGAAGTCATGAAAGTCAGGTATTCCTGGGTGCCCTTGAGAGACCAGATCTTGGATTCTGACTCCATCTTAAAGAGCCTGACCTAAGGTTGAACTCTCTAGTATCAGTCACTAGGCTACTCTCTCAATAATCCAGTGCCTCCAGGATTCAAGCCTGCCGCTGGTGCTTCACTTCCTAACAACCACCAATCAGGAGGAAAGCAGAAGCTGAGTTTATAGTATGAGCCAATTACGTTAAAGGACATCAAAATTCTGTCAGATGTGTGCCAGGTTAGAAACCCCCTTGCTTGTTTGCTTACCTCTATAAATGCTTGCCTAAAACTGGGCACAGCCTCTACCCTCCTGTCCTGCTGTATCAGAGACAGCAGTATAGCCCAAGGTTCAGCTTGAAATAAAGAGACTAGTGAGACTGCATTGGAATCAGTCCTGGGTGGTGTTTTGAGGTTTATGAAATGGGCACAACAACCTATGTACTTATGCTCTCTTCCAGCTCCTTAGCTGACTCAGGAAAATATGTTTAGCTGCTTGTCTTCATGTTACAGCCTGCTTAACGCCAGGCACACACTGTGTCCCGCATTGGACAATCTAATATCAAGTCGACAATGCAAATTGCCTACCTCTGCTTAGTCTTGGGCTGTGTGGAAAAACCAATCAATGCACAGTAGGATCAAGACCTCTGAGAGCCACAAGGCAGAGTATGCTAGCCACTTATTCTCAGAAGCCAGAGGCAATGTGTAGGTGTGTTCTCTGAGTAGCTCCAAAAAAATCATCAGGAACAAAGCTCAGGCTACAGAGAAATAATGAGAAGAATCACGAATCAGAAAGGCAGTTGAGCTCAAGGGTCTCCACCTTTGAGGTCTAACTGGAGATGGAGGCAGACGACAGCTACTGCTGGCGCTTCATTCAGGCTTTGTGGATCCAACTGGAATTTGGTGGAAGTCAGGAACGATGTGAGCTTCCACACTCACCAGTTACAGGATGACTATCTGACAGCTGTGGCCTGGAGAATCAAATTTTGAGAGCTTAAAGCTTATAGCTATAAGAGATGTTGAGATTTTTGTGCTGTCTGGTCTCAGAGAAAATCTGAGGGCTCATTAAGGAAGATAAAATATAATGGAGTTAGGGACCTAGCACACGGGTTGAACATTTGCCTAGGCTGTACAAGGACATGAGTTCAGTGCCCAGTTCCATCATAAATATGCAAATAAATGAATAAAAATAGTAACCAAAAACCCTCCACAGTTATTCGAGAGTAACTATCCTCTAATTGATGTTTAAATATGTATAGAATAATTTGGAAATGAAGACATCCTCAAATATATTTCTGTTTAACTTTTGTGATTTCTCTTATCAAAATAATCATATATAAATAATTCAAAGGCTGGTTATAGGGAGGTGTCCCTATATTCCCACCTTAGCAATGGCTTTCATATTTGAGGATTGTGAATTTGAGGCCAGGCTGGGCTATCAAGCAATTTCCTCTTTCTCTCCCTCTCGCTGTCTGTCTCTGTCTCTCTCTCACACTGTTGCTTTCTTCTTTGCCTCTCTCTTACTTTCTCTCTCTTCCTCTCTCTCTCTCTCTCTCTCTCTCTCTCTCTCTCTCTCTTTATTTATGTGTATTTCTCCCTCTCTCAATATTATTAATAAAAAATTAAAAATAACTTAAAAGTTAACTATAATTACATATATTTCACTTATTTGACTCTTTGGGGTATGATTAAAAAATGTTAAAGTTCTAAATTTTTTTTAAAAAAGAAATGAACAGTTGCACTGTTGAACAGTGGAAAATTCTTCAGTTGTATAATGTCATCTTGAGGAATGTTTGAGAATAGAGGGAAAACGTCACATTGTGGAATGAAAACAGCAGTGTACATAGTTAACGCCACTTGAGCACATTTGCAAAGCTTCCTGTATGTGCGCAGGCATGACACAAGCCACACTATGCACCTGTTGTTAAGTAGACATTTTTCCAGTTGTTAAAACATAGATTGTTATTAAGTATTTTCTCTGTTTTGTTTTTTCCAATAATTTTCTGTGCGTATATTACCATGGAGTAAGAAATCACAATAATAATCCATTTTCAATTTAAAAAACAAATCCCTATGTGAAAATCAGGGAGAATTACATCTGTGAAGATAATTATCATTTTCTCTTAAGATGTGGATAACCATCTGTCCGTTCAGAAGTTGTGATGGAGGAAGAAATAATGTCTCAGATTAGCATCTCACAAGGAACACATCATTTTCCTGGAACTCAGCAGGACTGTCCAGAATGGCAGTTAAGCAGCCTCCAAAGGAGTCTCTTCCGTGTTCCTGCCTCTAGCATCCTCCAGGCCACTGCTCTTCCCTGTTTCTCAAAAGGCCTTCAACTAGGCACATCCCCTTCTTCAGGAGGCCGGGCCTGATCTCCACAGAGACTTCTGCACATCTATTTTTGCCTCTCCATCTGCTCTGCTATTCTTCATGAGCTTCCCTGCATACTGGGTCCATAGTTGGGGCTCACTTGGGATGTGGGAGTGGGAGTGGGAGTGGGAGTGGGAGTGATGTCCTTGAGGGTGAAATGGATAGAAAATCATAACACACCAATCATTATACTTGACCATTCATACTTTCCAGTTGAGGGCCAGATGTGCCTCTGAGAGCCCTCCATCTGTTCTCCCTCTACCCCTCTACTAGGACTCTGGTACCCTGAAGCACAGACCTCATGGAGAACCCTGACAAGGTCTGACAAACTGGTGGGAAAGGACCAACCTTTCTCTTACATTTAAATAGAGGACTACATGTTGCCCAAACTCTCTAGGAACATCTATGCTGCAAAATGTAGATAATGGGAAAGGATGTTTAGACCCAAGACGACTCAGGCTGCATGGGCAGCAGGGATTCTGCATTCAAACCTGGTGGGACTGCTGTGACATTATTGAAACCATTGGTGATGTTTTGGTGTGGAGTGAAGCCATCTGATAAATGCGTTTAATTCCATGAATTAGAGAATTACAGTGTAGGAACTATAAAATATTCATTACATTCTAAAGACATTAGATATGGATAGAGATAAACTGTTGGTTGGGTGGAAAGATAGGGAAAGGTAGAGAAGCAGGGAGAGGGAAGAGGAACAGAAAGGAGAGGGAGGGGCTTGGTAAGAAGAGGGGGAGGGCTTCTGGAGGGCATGAGAGAAGCACATGGGGTTGGTAAATGGGAGAGAGGCACTCAGACTTCATACAGTGGTTCTCATAAGTATTCTATCAGTTTGGATCTAGGCTAAAATAACTTTATTTTGGAAAGCCAAAAATACTTCATAAAGCATGAACGCCACATTTAACACCAGGAGTGGTGAATGAGGTGTGCTGGCTGTCTGTGAGTTGCAGACCCAGCGTGCAAACTAATTTACTTCAATCTCAGAAGTAAAATTTACACAGTTTATTTTATTTATTTATTTATTTATTTATTTATTTACTTAGTGTGTGTGTGTGTGTGTGTGTGTGTGTGTGCACATGTATACACGCATGCAGTGGTTGATTTGATATCACTCTCTAGTTTACTTTCTGAAGAACAGTTTTAATGCTGGGGAGGTAAAAACAGGGTAGAAAAGCCTCAATTGATAGCACAGAGGCAGTACAGCTTTGTTTAAAATAGACTGCTTTGCTTTCATTGGAACAAATTATGACCCAATTATGACATGTCCAAAAACTGGGAAAGAAAAGACACTAGAGAGCTGGCTGTGCTTTAAACTAAATTAAGCTTAGCCAATGGGTATAGGGCAGATGTGGGCCAACTTTATCACCCAACTTCTCTGCTCCCACATGTCAGCCCTTGCTGTTTATCCTAAACACATGTTAGACAAAAGTCAATGTATTTGCTACTACAGCCCATGGCAAGTCATTAAAGTTGGTATAGACAGAAAATATCCGGGGACCACTGGTAGATGTCCACCCTGTCCCCAGAGCTGATATTCTAGAATGGCTTACATCCACAATTCTCTTGCTGTCGTGTAGGCTGACCTCCCACAGCTGGATCTATATAGCTTGTTCTCAGATTCATTTCCTGCACAGAGAACACACTGAGGTCCCATGACAGATAACACTGACTATCAGCTTGATGGGACCCACAAACACCCAGAAGACACAAGTTTGTCTGTGAGGGAGGAGTTTCTAGCTTAGGGTAACTGAGGTGAGAAGGGCCACACTAATCGTGGGTGACATTGCTAAGTGAGCTGAGGTTCAGGACTGAATAGAAATGAGACTGTGAGACTCCATATTCATCCATTTTTGACTATCAATGCAATGAGATCAACCGTCTCACACCCATGCCTACCCTGCTGTGAGAGTCTGTACTCAAACCAAGAGCCATATAGACCTTTCCTTAAATTACTTTTGTATCTTGTTACTCTAGGTATCTTATCTAGGTAAGAACAGAGAATTCGACACTCCATGCACATGATGCCTTTGCACACAAGGGGCGCTGTTTCTGACACTCTCCTATTTTGTGGATAGCAGGACTCCTCGCTCCTCCCTAAGTCACCATGGGAGCAAGCATGGCCATTTTATAAGCTTCACTGTAATCCTGGCCTGTCCATCCACAGCTTCTTTTTACTGCAGAACTCTACCTACCATGATCTACTATCTTCACATTATTCTGCTTTCTCATTGTTTGTTTCTGTCTTTTCCCAGAATGCCTGGGAATATAAAATTCTTCAGGACAGGGACTTTCTCAGCATTGTATTTCAAGAAGCTACAAGAGCCTTGACATCCACCCAATGTTTGCTAAATAACAAAATGAGCATCCAGAAAGACTAGAACAACCTCTTCTTTTGGTAACCACACAAAAGCTTAATCAGTATTCCTGACCCTGCAAATACTAGCCTTCCTCCTGCCCTAGAGCAAGAAGTGGCAGCTAGGATGGCAGCAGGTGCCTCTCTACCCATCTTCCAGCCACCAAATAACTAAGCCCAATCAACCCCACAAGTTTAGTGGCCAACAGGCAGTGATAGATTTAAGAGTGTGCAAAGCATCATCGCCTGTTCTTGAGGCTGAAGGTGACAAGTCTCATTTCACCCATGGCAGCCTGCAGCTGTCATGGAAAAACTTGATCTGATCTTGGTTCATTAATGTGAAGAAATATGTCACAGCTTGGAGGGCCACAATCTCATCTAGTTAGACGGAATGGCTGTCATGATGTTGCTTCTGTTTTGAGTTGGGGGGTGTCAGAAACAAAGTCCCTCATCTTTACCACATGCAAACACACATGTAGGCATAGCATACATCCACATCAGATCATGAATATGTGTTAGGGAAGGGGGTACAAATTAAAAAAAAATTTACCCGTCAGAGAATGCATGCCACATCTGCATTGTGAAAGGAAATAAATGCCCAAAGAAGGGATTTGTGAGAATTTGGAATTTTAAAGATGAGCCCAATCAAGCTATTCACGTCCTCATACCTCTTGTCACTTCCAAAGCAGTTGAGCCTTTGGTTGTCTTCTATGTGTAGAAGTGGGAGCTGACAAACCCAGCAAGCTGGCTTGGCTAAGGAAGGGCACATTATGGAGAGTACAGGGATCCTCCCAGAGATGAAGAACTCTTGACTTGAGCAGGTCAGAGTTAGAAGGCACATCATCTGGGCTTTCCAAGACCCACACAGCCACCTGAATGCTTTCAAATTATTCAGAATCTACATGGCACACTGTGTCTGACCTCACACTCCTCAATCAGGCTCTAGATGTAGAGGCTGAATGGACTCTATCCTGGGGCAAGAGACAAGAGCAGCCAGGGAGCCAGAGAGTGTGGTGACCATGGTAAGCATACTAGCCTAGGTGCATCTCTCAGAATGCACAAAACCTGTAAGAACATTCAACAGAGGCTAAATATTTCACCATCTGAGACCTTAAAGATGTTGCTTCTTTTAACCAGTTTGTGAGAGGGCATCCCAATCTCCCAAATGCCTTTCTTTTGAGCCCAGGTAGTCAGCAAAGTATACTAGACAGTAAGTCTCTGAGATGCTGCATTCTGATTATCTTAAAGCCAGGTCCCAAGGGACTGCCTAAGTTCCCTATCCTCAGCTTCTAGCACAAATCATGATTATGTTTTGACCTCTATATATCTTTCAATGTATTGACTATTCCTTAAATTTCATGTGTGTAATGACTTAAACACAACATTATCCACCTGTGTGGAAACCACGCCCTATAGGTATCAGCTGGGTTCCTAGAGCTGAGCACATACCTGCTAAACATTAAACCATATACCTGCTGCACACCTGAGGAGAGAGCATCAGGGAAGCACGCAAGATGACTCAATTGGTATTGCTAGGAATGAATCTTAAAATCATGTTTCCCTCTGGGAATCATTTGTAACTCAGTATAGACTCAAGCACTACAATATAAGTAAGCTGCCTGTGCCCGGGGCTGACCCTGGGACACAGCTCTCTACCTAGATACCATGGGGATTCTTAGAAGGGCAGACAATCCTGAAAACACTTATGTTCATATTCCTGGCCCAAGAGGAACCCTCCTAGGGGACTCTGGACACAGGAAACTAGAAGCAGTCTGCGAGAGGATACATTCAGTTTCCTCTTCCGCCCGGAGCTGACCCTGGGACACAGCTTTCTGTACTCAAATCCTGTGGGTAGAGAGCTAGATTCTCAGAAGTGTGGACAATCCTGAGATCACTGATCCTGCTGGGAAAAAAACTGGTCTCTAGGAGTGTTGACACACAAACTTATAGAAGGGTCAAGCCATTGCCAGAGACAAGACAATTTAACACCAGAGATAAGCATGTGATGAGAGGAAAGGGCAAGAACCTAAGCAACAGAAACCAAGGCTACTTGGCATCATCAGAACCCAGTCCCACTACCACAGCAAGCCCTGGATACCCCAATACACCAGAAAAACAAGATTTTTATTTAAAATCACAACTCATGATGAGGTTAGGGAACTATAAGAAGGAAATAAATAACTCCCTTAAAGAAATACAGGACAACACAGGTAAACAGGTAGAAGCCTTAAAAAGGTAACATAAAAATAGCTTAAAGAATTACGGAAAAACACAACTAAACAGGTGAAGGAATTAACAAAACCATCCAGAGTCTAAAAATGGGAATAGAAACAATAAAGAAATCACAATGGGAGACAAACCTGGAAATAGAAAATCTAGAAAAGAGATCAGGAGTCATAGACACAAGTGTTTACAAGAGAATACAAGAGATAGAAGACAGACTCTGAGGGGCAGAAGATACCACAGTAAACATTGGCACAACCATCAATGAAAATGAAAAATGCAAAAAACTCCTAACCCAAAACATACAGGTTACAAAACATCAAGGACACAATGAGAAGATCAAACCTAAGGATAATAGGTATAAAAGAGAGTGAAGACTCCCAACTTAAAGGGCCAGTAAATACCTTCTACAAAATTATAGAAGAAAACTTCCCTAACCTAAAGAAATAGATGCCCATAAACATACAAGAAGCCTACAGAACTCCAAACAGATTGACCAAAATAGAAATTCCTCCTGTCACATAATAGTCAAAACACCAAATGTACAAAGAAAGAATTTCAAAAGCAGAAAGAGAAAAAGGTCAAGTAACATAAAAAAGCAAACCTATCAGAATTACACCAGACTTCTCACCAGAGTCTATGAAAGCCAGAAGATTCTGGTCAGATGTCATACCGACACTAAGAGAATACAAATGCCAGCCCAGGCCACTATATCCATCAAAACTCTCAATTAATATAGATGGAGAAAGCAAGGTATTCCATGACAAAACCAAATTTACAGAATATCTTTCCAGAAATCCAGCGCTACGAAGGATAATAGATGGAAAACTCCAATACAAGGACAGAAACTACATCCTAGAAAAAGCAAGAAAGTTATCTAATTTCAAATAACCCAAAAAAAGACAGCCACACAAACCTAATTCCACCTCTAACAACAAAATAACAGGAAACAATCATCACTGGTCCCTAATATCTCTCAACATCAATGGACTCAATTCCTCAATAAAAAGACTAAGACTAACAGACTGGATAAGAAAAGAGGACCCAATATTTTGGTGCATAAAGGAAATGTACCTCAGTGAAAAAGATACTACCTCAGAGTAAAAGGCTAGAAAACAACTTTCCAAGCAAATGGTCTGAAGAAACAAGCTGGAGTAGCCATTCTAATAACGAATAAAATAAACTTTCAACTGAAAGTTATCAGAAAAGATAAGGAAGGACACTTCATATTCATCAAAGGAAAAATCCACCAAGATGAACTCTTAATCCTGAATAGCTATGTTCCAAATGCAAGGGCACCTACATTAATAAAAGAAACCTTACTAAAGCTCAAAGCACACATTCCATCTCATATAATAGTGGGAGACTTCAACACCCCACTTTCAGCAATGGACAGATCACGCAACCACACTAAACAGAGACACGGAAAAACTAACAGAAGTTATGAATCAAAGGGATTTAATAGATATCTATAAAACATTTCATCCTAAAACAAAAGAATATACCTTCTTCTCAGCATCTCCTGGTATCGTCTCCAAAACTGACCATATAATCAGGCACAAAACAGGCCTCAATATGTACAAGAAGATTGAAATAATCTCATGCATCCTATCAGATCAGCACAGACTAAGCCTGGTCTTCAATAACAACAAAAACAACAGAAAGTCCACACATACACAGAAGCTGAACAATGCATTACTCAATGCTAACCTGGTCAAGGAAGAAATAAAGAAAGAAATTAAAGACATTTTAGAATTTAATGAAAATGAAGGCACAACACACCCAAACTTATGGGATACAATGATAGAAGTGCTAAAAAGAAAACTCTGAGTGCTTCCAAAAAGAAACTGGAGAGAGCATACATCAACAGCTTGACAGCGCACCTAAAAGCTCTAGAACAAAAAGAAGCAAATACACTCAAGAGGAGCACTCAGCAGGATATAATCAAACTCAGGGCTGCAATCAACCAAGAAGAAACAAAAAGAACTATACAAAGAATTAACAAAATCAGGAGCAGGCTCTTTGAGAAAATCAACAAGATAGATAAACCCTTAGCCAGGCTAACCAGAGGGCACAGAAACAGTATCCAAATTAACAAAATCCGAAATGACAAGGGAGACATAACAACAGAATCTGAGGACATTTAAAAAAATCATCAGATCCTACTACAAAAGCATATAATCAACAAAACTGGAAAATATGGATGAAATGGATAATTTTCTAGAGAGATACCAAGTACCAAAGTTAAATCAGGATAAGATAAACCATCTAAAGAGTCCCATAACTCCTAAAGAAAATGAAGTAGTCATTAAATGTTTCCCAACCAGAAATAAAGCCCAGGACCAGATGGGTTTAATGCAAAATTCTATCAGACCTTCATAGAAGATCTAATAATACTAATACTGTCCAAACTATTCCACAAAATAGAAACAGAAGGAACACTATTCAATTTCTTTTATAAAGCTGCAATTACACTCATGCCTAATCCACACAAAGACCCAACAAAGAGAACTTCAGCGCAATTTCCCTTATGAATACAGATGCAAACTGAATCCAACAACACATCAAAATGATCATCCATCATGATTAAGTAGGTTTCATCCCAGGGATGCAGGGATGGTTCAATATACAGAAGTCAATTAACGCAATCCATTATATAAACAAACTCAAAGAAAAAAGCCACATGATCATCTCTTTAGATACTGAGACAAAATTCAACACCCTTTATGTCAAAAGTTTTGGAAAGATCAGGAATTCAAGGCCCACACCTAAATATAGTAAAAGCAATATTCAGCAAATCAGTAGCCAACATCAAACTAAATGGAGAGAAACTTAAAGCAATCCCACTAAAATCAAGGACTACACAAGGGTTCTCTCTCTCTCTCTCTCTCTCTCTCTCTCTCTCTCTCTCTCTCTCTCTCTCTCTCTCTCTTCAATATAGTACTTGTAGTCCTTGCTAGAGAAATCAGACAACAAAAGGAGGTCAAAGAGATAAAAATTGGAAAGAAGTCAAAATATCACTATTTGCAGATCATATGATAGTATACTTCAGTGACCCCAAAAATTCAACCAGAGAACTCCTAAACCTGATAAACAACTTCAGCAGAGTGGCTGGATATAAAAATTAACTCAAGAAAATCAGTAGTCTTCCTCTACTCAAAGGATAAACAGGCTGAGAAAGAAATTAGGGATATGACATCCTTCACAATAGTCACCAATAACATAAAATACCTTGGTATGACTATAACCAAACAGGTGAAAGATCTGTATGACCCTAACTTCAAGTCTCTGAAGAAAGAAATTAAAGATCTCAGAAGATGGAAGGATCTCCCATGCTTATGGATTGACAGGATTAATATTGTAAAAATGGCCATCTTGCCAAAAGCAATATACAGATCCAATACAATCCCCATCAAAATTCCAACTCAATTCTTCATAGTGTTAGAAAGAGCAATTTGCAACTTCATTTGGAATAGCAAAAACTTAGGATAGTGAAAACTATCCTCAACAATCAAAGAACATCTGGGGGATTCACCATCCCTGATTTCATGCTGTATTACAGAGCAATAGTGATAAAAATTGTATGGTCTTGGTACAGAAACAGGCAGGTAGACCAATGGGATAAAACTGAACACCCAGAAATGAACCATATATTTGTGGTCACTTGATCTTTGACAAAGGAGGTAAAACCATCCAGTGGAAGCAAGATAGCATTTTCAACAAATGATACTGGTTCAACTGGCAGACAGCACGTAGAAATATGCAAATCGATCCATTGTTACTGCCCTGTACAAAGCTCAAGTCAAAGTAGATCAAGGATCTCCACATCAAACCAGATACACTCAAACTAATACAAGAAAAAGTGGGGAAGAGCCCTGAACACATGGGGATTGAGGAAAATTTCCTGAACAAACCACCGAGGGTTTATGCTTTATGATCAAGATTGACAAATGGGATTTCATAAATTTGCAAATCTTCTGTAAGGCAAAAGACACTGTCATTAGGACAAAACAGCAACCAACAGATTGGGAAAAGATCTTTACCAATCCTACATCTGATAGAGGGCTAACATCCAATGTATACAAAGAGCTCAAGAAGTTAGACTCCAGAGAATCAAATAACCCTATTAAAAAATGGGGTAAGAGCTAAAGAAGAATTCTCCACTGAGGAATATTGAATGGCTGAGAAGCACCTGAAGACATGTTCAACATCCTTAGTCATCAGGGATATGCACATCAAAACAACCCTGAGATTCCACCTCATACCAGTCAGAAAGGCATAGATAAAAATGCAGGCAACAACAGAAGCTGGCAACGATGTGGAGAAAAACAAATACTGCTTCATTGTTGGTGGGATTGCAAGCTTGGACAACCACTCTGGAAATCAATCTGGAGGTTCCTCAGAAAATTGACATAGTATCAACTACCTGAGGCCCAGCTATACCACTCCTGGGAATATACCCTAATGATGCTCCAACATATAACCAAGATACATTCTCCACTATGTTCATAGCAGCCTTATTTAGAATAGCCATAAGCTGGAAAGAACCCGGATGCCCTTCAACAGAGGAATGGATACAGAAAATGTGGTACATCTACACAATGGAGCACTACTCAGCTATTAAAAACAATGACATCATGAAATTCATAGGCAAATGGGAACTAGAAAATACCCAGTCACAAAAAACCACACATGGTATATACTCACTGATAAGTGGATATTAGTCAAAAGTTCGAATTGCCCAAGATACCAACCACAGACCATATGAAGCTCATGAAGAAGGACCACCAAAGTAAGGATGCTTCAGTCCTTCTTAGAAAGGGGAACAAAGTATTCATAGATGGAGATAAGGCGAAAAAGTTTGGAGCAGAAACTGAAGGAATGGCCGTTCAGAGACTGCCCCACCTGGGAATCCAACATATATACATACAGCCACCAAACCCAGTCACTATTGGGGATGTCAAGAGGTGCATGCTGACCGGAGCATGATATTGATGTCTCCTGAGAGGCTCTGCCAGAGCCTTACAAATACAGGGGCAGGTGCTCAAAGTCAACCATTGAAATGAGAATGGTGTCCCCATTGGAGGAGTTAGAGAAAAGATTGAAGGAGCTGAAGGGGTTGCAAACACCTCAGGTAGTTGATACTATGCTAATTTTCTGAGAAACCTCCAGATTGATTTCCAGAGAGGACAGCAGTACCAACCAATCAGTGCTCCCAGGGACTAAACCACCATCCAAAGAGTACACATGAACAGATCCATGGCTCCAGCTGCATATGTAGCAGAAGATGGCCTTGTTGGGCAACAGTAGGAGAAGCTCTTGATGCTGCCAAGGCTGGACCCCACCCCCAGTGTAGGGGAATGTCAAGGTGGGGAGGCAGGAGGGAGTTGGTGTATGGGTGGTGGAACACCCTCATAGAAGAAGGGGGAGGTGGATAGGATAGGGGATTTATGGACAGGAAACCAGGGAAGGGGTAACATTTAAAATGTAAATAAATAAATAATTCAATAAAAATATACTGAAAAAATATGTTATCTCTAATACCTGAAAACTTTTAATAGCAAATTCTTGTTTATTGCATCGGGGAGGTGGGGGTCAGAAAATGCGGAAGATGGGTTCTTTTTTTTTTTTTTTTTTTTTCCGGAGCTGGGACCCGAACCCAGGGCCTTGCGCTTCCTAGACAAGCGCTCTACCACTGAGCTAAATCCCCAACCCCCGGAAGATGGGTTCTTTAGACCTCACTCTATGAGTGTGCTACTAGACATGACCTCACTGACTGTGACTCAAGGGCCAGAACAACCAGCATGTCCATGCTCCAGCACCACCAGATCCAGCCCCACATCCTTGAAAGGCTAGTAAAGATGCTTCTGTTGTATGCCTGTGGATGACCTCTGGGAAATGGGACAGGGAGTGGGAGTGTATACTATGTCCCTGAAGCACAGGTGTCATGAAGATGTTGGGTGGATGGTTAGGGGTGGATCTGGTGGTAAGACTCTTGTGTGAAGGCCACATCTACAGCTCAGGGATCATGTCCTGCCTGAGATACTCAGAGATTCCTGGTAGTAGGGCTTAGGGGTGACAGGCCACCAGGATGAGTGCCCTATGTCAATGCTTCCTGGAGGTCTGAGGCCCAGGGCTAGTGCAGGACTTTCTGAGCTATGGTGTTAGTGTTTCCAAATGGCTCTTAACTTTACACATTGTCTGGGGTCACCGTAATCTCAGTGATAAGGGAACAGGGGTCAGACTGGAGAGATGCTTTCAATGGCATCAGGACTGTACACAGAGGTGTGGACCATAAGTAAATGAATGGAAGCATGAAAGATGAATGGAGGCCTTACGTGTGAACGAAGGAAGGCGTGGCCTATGAGAGACCATGATTCACTCTTACGTGCTCAGCTGATCTCAGTCTGAGGTCTCATTGCCATACCAAACCTCCCTCTCTTAGTTAGGTCAACTTCTTTCTTATCCTTGATGCTCTGAGCTTCTTGGTCTCTGTCCCATCTAGCTCAGTGTGTAAGCATGTGACACCATATGTGCTGGTGAGATGAACAGGCTATCTGGCTGGCTGGGGAAAGACATCCCTTTTGCTATGATCGGGCACAGTTTCTTAGCTGGAAACCTGGTCTGCATGGATGAGGATCCCTAAAAGCCCAGTCTAGAGCTTCAAGAGAAGATGACCAATGGAACTGACTGCATACTTGACACTTTGAACCATTGTAACAGCTTAGTGCTTCTTGATATGAAGAAGAGCAAGTCCCCATTCCTTCCCACATGAGGTCCAATATTTTGCAGCGGGCTCCACAAACCTAAGTAGAGGAGACGCAGGATAAGAACCACTTACTCACATCATTGAGCTCTCAGAAAACCTCCGCCTTTCACACACATTCATAAATGAGCACAGGCTAACTAGACCTACGTATTGAGTGTGTGGAAGCCTGGTCACAGGGGCCAAGGGTAGGGCATGGATAGATTATATGATGGAAAAGGTCAGTTTGATGAAGGAATGGGTCTAAAGGTCTGCTGCTCAATATGCTGAGGCTGCTATCACCATAAAGTAGGTATGCAATGGGTGATGTGTGCATGGGCTTCCAGTAGCCATGCTATTATAAACATGCATTCTAACATATAGAAACAGTCCTGGGGCATACTAATGCATACAACTTCTTTTCAGTTTTTAAAGCTTCATAGTTTTACAAACATGAGTGGACAAAAGTCAAAAGGGGAAAGGGGGTGGGGTAACGTGCTCTAGGGAGGTATGCTCCATGGAGGACACATGGCCTGGGGTTGACAGGTAGAAGAGCATGTGACCGTGTACTGGCCAGTGAGACAGAGACTGGAGCCCAGTTTAAGGCATCTAATTTACCCTGGATGATACTCAATTAAGCAAAGAAGTCAGAGCTCTCTTACATGGCTTCAGTTGCATAAAAAAATGATTTAAAGTAGACATTAAACATTTGTTTTTCCTTTTTCCTTCCTTCTTGATTTTACTAGCAGGCTAGTGCTATAATTTGTTGTTGGAGGTGTTTCATTCCTGGGTAAGCTGTTGACTCTTTAAAGGGTATATCACTTAAACCTGCATTTGGTAAAGAAATAAACACATCTTCAATGCAAAGGCAGCAATTAGAGTCTAAGAAGCAGAGGTATTTGCCTTGGGCTGAATAAATGCACAGATATTCCTGTAGGACTAAACAGGAACTTGCCTAGGGCATTAGTAAAAACTACATGATGAAAAGTTCAGTGGTAGCAACTGTTCATGGGCGGGACGGTGGTTTGAATATGCTTGGCCCAGGGAGTGGCACTATAAGGTGTGGCAATGTTGGAGTAGGCATGGCCCTGTTGGAGGATATATATCACTGCTGCCGGGGAAAAGAGAGGTAGAGGGAAGGGTCACTACTTGATCACAGCTGTTTGAGACCAGATTGGGCACCATGGTGAGAATCCCCCATACCCCACAGCTATGTTTTATAGATAGATAGATGATAGATAGATAGATAGATAGATAGATAGATAGATAGATAGATAGATAGATGATAGATATATATAGATATATGATAGATATAGATAGATATATGATAGATAGATAGATAGATAGATAGATAGATAGATAGATAGATAGATAGATAGATAGACTGATAGAGATATAGGTGTGTGTGTGTATGTGTGTGTGTGTGTGTGTGTGTGTGTGTGTGTGTGTGTGTGTGTAAAAACAGACACTGTAGCCCCTAGTGATTGGCTGACAAAGATTAAATGTTATTCTACGGAAGGTCTGCAGGCTTCTCCGGACCCTTATTCAACTAAAGACTGAAAAGAAGCTTATGTCTCCAGGAAACTCCAGCAGCCATGTGTCAATCCTGACCAGGGTGTGGTGCTGATATCAGACACAAGCCCACTTTCCCTTCACAAAGACACTGATTCCAGTAACAGTCTGTAGTGGTTTGAATGTGCTTGGACCATCTGAAGGGGCACTGTTAGGAGGTGTGGCCTTATTGGAGGAAGTGTGTCAACAGTGACAGTGGGCTTTGAGGTCTGGCCACTGTTATCCAGAGCCTCCTCCTGGGAGACAGTCTTCTTCTGACTGCCTTTGAATTAGGATGTAGAACTCTCAGCGTCTTCTTCAGCACCAAGCTACCTGGATGCTGCAATGCTTCTAGCCATGTTGGTAAGGGACTGAACCTCTGAAACTGTAAGCCAACGCCAGTTAAATATTTTACTTATAAGAGTTTCCGAGGGGTTGGGGATTTAGCTCAGTGGTAGAGCACTTGCCTAGCAAGCGCAAGGCCCTGGGTTCGGTCCCCAGCTCCGGAAAAAAAAAAGTAATAAAGTGAATCTTTCTTTAAAAAAAAAAAAAAAAGAGTTTCCTTCGTCATGGTGTCTCTTTACAGCAATAAAACTCAAAGTCAGACATGGTCCAACTTTCCATTACCAGTCCAAATAGCAGATAACTTAGGAGATACAAATAGTTCTTTTGGCTGATGATGTCCAAGGTATGAATCCAACATGGTGATAAAAAGTGGCAGAACCTAGTTCCCTAACTTATTGCAGAACAGGAAGCAGCAAGAGAGAAATAGGAAGTAGCCAGGGGCAAGATGCCTTCAAGGATCAACTCCAAGCGACTGACTTTCTCCTGTCAATCTCACTTCCTAAATTTTCTACAGTATTCCAAAATACCACACCAGCATGAGTCTCAGATTCAACATGAATCTATGGACATTTTAACACTCTAAGCACACAATTCCCTGGGCTGCATCAGCCTTTGCTTTCAGCTGGTTGTCGCCCAAAGACACCAGAGAGTCAGACTCAGGTAACTGGTCACTCATTCATTTTTCTCCCAAGGCTGCCATTGGGGACCCCTGCTGCTCACACTGCTCTATACATTGAAGTTGTTTACCACAGGAGTATTGTGTATATCAGGACAGTGCCACAGAGTTTACACATTCCAGTCACAACAGTTACATCTGCACAATGCATTTGAGGACCGGTTTTAAGTGACTTAATACTCTAGGTAATGTTTCAAAACAAAGTGTGGTGTTTGTACAACTTGTACTGCCTCTCTGATATTATTTTGGCAGTTGTGCATATTAAACTGGGTCCTGGTGGCTTGACATTCTGTTTGCCAGGCCCTGAGAAAGTGAGCTTCCACATAAATATGCTTTTAAAAAGCAGAAAGAAAGCCCTTGACACCAGAATGCCTTTTTTTTTCCAGGGAGGCTGAAGGGAGCTCCCTAGTGGGCCACACAGGGGTTTAAAAAGAAAAATGGTGTTTTGGCTCAAAATGTAAATTTGCCCTTTTCTGCTAAGGCCGGCTCAGCTGGCCTCTCCTCAATGTTAACAATTGATCTCCCTCGTGGTTGGCACCTCCTTGTTTCCCATGCCGGCTGCTCCCTTTCCTAGAGTTTTTCTGGCTTTGTTCTCTCTACCTCTGTCATTTCCTACACTGGTTTTCTCTAGCCACCATGCTTTCTGTCTTTGCTGTAGGACTCTGGCCATCACCTCTGTGTATCTTCTCTGTATCTTCTCCCTCCCCGAATGATGCCTCTGAATATCATGGAGGAACACTGCTATTCAGAGTTCAAGGGACAGGCCACAAGTTCCCACTACAAACCTCATGAAGCCTACAAAAACACTCTGTTTTCCAACAGAGTTCTTTCTCCCCCTCTGCTCCCCCATTAGGAAGTATATTGTGTAACAATAATAAATGCCAATAACACTTGAGCTGTAGGACCCCCCCTCTAACCCTCTCTTTCTTCCTGTGGGTACACTGTGACACACCCAGAAACATTTGGTTGCTTCACAAGTAAAATGCACATGAGTTTCGTTGCAGTTTATTACACATTCAAATCGCGACGTAAGCAAAAGCAATAAAATTAAAAATGAAATGTTCAGAGTCTGACATGGTGGTGCAGGCCCGTTATGCCAGCATAGGAGATGCTGAGGCAGGAGAATAGACACAATTGATATAAGTTTGGGGGTAAGCTGTCTTAAAATGAAAGAAAAATGAAAAATGAGATTTTCTTCCAAAAATGTAACTGAACCATTCTTTCTTTCTTTTTCTCTCATCCCCCCTCCTTTCCTTCCTTCCTTCCTCCCTGTCTGTCTTTCTGACCTCCTTTTCTTTCCTCCTTTTTTATTCCCTCTATCCTTTAGCTGCCCCTAAACCTGCCCTAAGCTGCATGTGTGTTCCCAGTGCTGACATGAGAGGTGTATGCCAGCATATCCCCTGATAAATGTGGATTTGATGAGCCAGGGCCACTGTCCTTCAACACAAGTAAAAGCACTTGGTTGAGGCAATGCAATTTCTTCTTCAGTGGCTTCCATGAAAACACTGCTCCATGCACATTCTGTAGCGTAGCTACTGTGTTTGCAGAAAATGCCCCTGAAATGGACTTTAGATCTAATGAGCCTACAGTACTATAGGAAGCAAGGGAAGAAGGACTTATGGGCATTTGCCATGCTCTTTTCCCAAGACCTCTCTAACATGCCATCTATTAACAAAACACAAAAGTAATTTCTCTGTGTGTTTGCCTCAGCGCTAGAAAAGTGACAACAGAATCCTGCTCCTCAGGAAGAGGGCACAGAGGTCACTGAGGGAGGTAGAGGCCAGTGGAGCAGAGCCTCTCCTGAGAAGAAAGCTTCCTGAGGTCAACTGGCCTATAAGAAGCCAGGCTGACAGGCTGGGCACAGTAGAAGTACCTGCTCAGTGTATAGCCCAAGGCAATGGGAGTAGACAGCCTTCAAAGGCCTTCCAGCAGTCTGGTGAATATCTTGAAGTTTAAGTTTTCATGTTTTGTTTGTTTAGTTGGTTGGTTGGTTTGGCTTGGTTTGGCTTCAGGGATATAGTCTCTTAGAAAGACAAGAATGCTGGTGTTCACAGCATTTGAAGGGATTCAAACTTGTATAAATTTATCAACAGATTTTACGAAGACGATGAAACAAATATAAAAAACATCTGTTTAAAAATCTGCTTTAAAAACAGAGTTGTTGAGATTGCTCAGGTGGTAAGGACACTGGCCGTTCTTCCACAGTAGCCAAGATGGATTGTCAGTATCTATATGGTGACTCACAACCATTTCTAGCCCCAGTCTCAGGGTATTTGATGCCCTCTTCTGGTCTCTAAGGGTACCAGGCATGAACCTAGTACACATACATGCATGCTGGTAAAACATCCATATACATAAAATAAAAATAAATAAATTATACACACATACACACACACACTTCTAGACAAACATACACACACATTTTTGGGTGGTTTTTTTTTTTGCAAATATTCACAGGCCCTATAATAGTTACTTCTCTGTTGCTGTGATAAAATACTTCAGTCAAGAAGACCTACCTCAGACCACATTCCATGGCCAAGGTTAATCAATACCATATATGTTCTTTCTATCAGTTCTGATACTTTAGAGAATCTTGGAAAACTGGGGTGGCGGGAAGGAACAGTGATAATGAGATCATTGACGGTAAATGTATAGATTATATTCTAGATTTAGGAGAACAAGCAGCTGTTATGTGGAGGAGACATGGCAAAACCCTCACATTTAGCACTGAGATTGGAGGTGTGGCCCAGACTTCCCCAGTTACCAACACAGATTTTCCTCTTCTCAGAGGGAGAGGACATAAGAGGGGTTTGAGTGAGGAGAGGAAAGGGGGAGGTGATATAATTATATTTTACTTTTTAAAGTCTTAATAAAAGAAAGATATATTCTCAAACCCAGTAGTCATCATTCTTACAGTTCTGTATAAGAAAATATTTCTGCAAAGACTAAACACAGATAGGGCACATTTTTATTTATTTAAAACTAAATGATGACTAATAGGGAATATCACATTGGAGTATTACTCGTATTATATAATTGAATGTAAGTCCATGAAATACTTCATATAGATCTACTTAAGTGATTAATTAACTTCACATGAAATTATTTAATAGGAATTCAATGTTTTTTTTTTTTTTTGGTTCTTTTTTTCGGAGCTGGGGACCGAACCCAGGGCCTTGCGCTTCATAGCCAAGCGCTCTACCACTGAGCTAAATCCCCAGCCCCCTCAATGTTATTTGATGATGATTTATTTTTACCTCTGGGGAAGTTCTGGGGTGGGCTTGAGTGGACATGCATAGCACCCACGGCCGAGGACAGTCTCGAGTATCCCAAGCATCGGTTTTGTTTGAAACAGGAGCTTGCGTTTTAGTGCACGAGTTGACAGGCTGGCCAGCAGTCTTGGATATTATGCTTTCTCCAGCTCCTATCGTACAGTAAGATTACAGATAATGTTGTTGTGTCTGGCCAGATCCTAAGCACCCAAACTCAGGGCCTTATGATTATAGGGCAAGTGTGCTACCCACTGCACCACCCCTGCAGCCTTCAGTCACTCTTTGAAGTGAAGTTTAGCCACATGTGAGAAACATGCATTGGTGTGTGTTCATTTCTCCCTATTACATTAAGAACTTTGCAATATGTCTTTGAATTACATTGTTTTGTTTTGTTTTATACCTAAGTGTCTCCCTACTGGGAATCGTAGTTAGAATTTCTCTTGATTTGCTCTCTGACCTCCTCCTCAAAACTTTAAACTGTCTCAGCCCATTCAGAAATAAGCCTCTCACCTTGGAGGCCTGAGGGGCTGGTGACATTTTGTGTCCTTTGGGGGACTTCAGTTTTCAGGGAGTTGCCATTTAATGCAACATGTTGTCATGTTGTCTCTGTGTTTATTTAAAATTAGTTTTGAGGTCCAAAATGCAAACTTCATTAGCTCCGAACAGGTTCCATAAATAGCACATAGATATTTAAAATGAAATGGTTTAGAGCCCTAGAATTAGCCTTCAAAAGCAAAATTGTATGCCTTGGCTCAGCAGGGAGTGAAATTGTGCACATTTAGTCCTAAATCTTTTCAAGATTGATAATAAAGACTTATTGATAAATTATGTGGTTACTGTTACAAAACACAAAACAAGAAAAATAAAACACAAAGAAGGAGAAAAACTAGATTTGTTTTAGGGGCTCTCAGTTAACTCTTGAGTTCCCTGGGGGTGAAAAATGTCCAAGGGTATGGAGATATTTTACAAACTTACAAATCAGAGCATTTGAAGGTGGTGACCACAGGGGAAAAGAAAACATTCCAATTTACCACAGACAAGGTTGTTGTTCTCAGTAGCAGGTGGGGGAATGGGTCAGTCAAATAATGAAAAAAAAAAGTCATGCATTTGTTTCTTAGGGCTTTGTGCCCAAGGAAAATGACTGACCAAATGGCCATCATGCAGAAGCAATGGCAGCAAAACGAAGCATCTTCCATAAAAAGAAACTGGTTTTCAAACACATTCACATCAACTTCAGACTCTGCTCTAAGAATTCCCTTAACGCCCCTATAAAATATTAGAAAATGTTTTGAATTCCCAATGTGGTCTAGTCCTGGAGATTAAAATCAATTGGCATAAAATAGCATTCCCAAACAGACTATAAACAGTTAGCTCCTGTTGAGAAATAATACCATAGAAATCTAAAATACAAATATGAAATTTTCAAGCAATAGTGTACTTTGATAGCACGGTTCAAGGCAACAGCAATAATTTGAAATTTTTTAGAATAAAGAAGACAGGTTTCCGGTTGGAAAGAATAGATCTCTAACTATCAGGTCCTCTTCATGATTAGCTTTAAGGTAGAGAGAAGATATAATTGTGATGATGTACCTGCCTGGCAATGGGTAGTCTATGTGGTTAGCTCATCTATATTAACTCATGGGCACTCAGCTGTGGGGTGACTGGGGCTCCAGAGACATGGCATTTGTATTTTAGGTATGTGTGTTATCCCGGAGACTTGTATGTGCCCCAACTTGATGTGTGTGTTCTTTTTTGTTAAAGGGGACAGGGATTACTATAGGGGAGGGGATTGTCAGTGTATAGGACCCTCTCATGACACAAATCTCTTAATGTTACTCTACCTAGACCATCCATGAAACACGAGTTACAATCTGGCTGCCAGTCCAGCCTCAAGTCAGGTGACAGTGTCTTAATTCCTGTGGTTCAGCTAGCCTTGAGTTCATTTTTTTGACCCCCTAGGAGACATTGTCACACATGGAGCTGCTTCTCATAGGAGGATCTCCAGGTTGCAAGGACATGATAGCCAGCGAAGCAGAGGCATGGTAGACCCAGGTAGAGCACACAGCTAACTTCAGCAATTTGACACAAGGACAGTTCTTGAAAGAATTAACACTTTCTGCAATGTGAATCCAATCCCCTATTCTCTCCTACTCAAATGTTTTGTAGTCACAATTCTCTCCTGGTGAGGAGGGGCAGCACCAATGGCGGAAACTATGGATGTGTGCAAAGTGAGTCTAAAAAGCTGGTAATGAAGAGAGCCTGCAGCCTGGAGCAGTGGCCTTAGAGGAAGATGAGGAGGAGAGCAAAGGGGATGAGTAATGGAGATCTACCCAAAACACAGGAAAGACATGGCAGTCGATGTGAAGACAAACTGCAGAGCAACAGAGGGATAGGGAGGGTTAGGATGTTATGGATAATGGGCAAAAGGGTGGGAAAAATCACACTTGGGCAGGGGTCAGACATCCAGTGTGGGACACTGTGAGCTTCAGGTTATAAGTGAACATTTCTGGGTGAGGAGTTATAAGCAGTTTAGCTGGTCACAGGGACAGGATAGAACTCAGTTCAGATACACGTTTCACAGTCCAAGGGAAAGCGCTTAGTTCCTAAGTCCCCAAACAAGACAGGTTCTGGGAAGGAAAGCTCTTCTTGTTTTCACTTGTGCTTTGCCTTGTTTTCTAAGACATGGTCTTACACAGGCTTTTCTGTCCTCCATGAAGGCTAGTCTGTTTTTTTGTGGTATTCTTGTTTTGGCCATAGACTACTGGGATTGCATCTGAATATTATCCTACTCAGAATCCAAGTAGATACCATAAAATCAAAATGCTTGTGTTTATCTAAAGGAGGGGGAATTATATCCCCAAAACACTTTAGTCATCAAATCAACCATCTTTCAATACCATATCGTTTTGCACAAGGCAGTTCTTGGTAAAAGTCACAGATGGCAGCTGCAGTCCTCAGCAGAACCTGTACCATCCTAAAGATCATGAGTTGATGATACACTGAAGGTTTTACTCTCCCCAATAAGGGAGATGGCAGAAAGGGAGAGGTATGGATTCCCCTGTCTTGTATCTGTGATTCTACAGACATGATCATCTGCTCCTGTTTCCATGGTATTGGGATGCTGCAAATGGCTGGTCCACCCTCTCTTCAACGTAGCAATCCAACAGTTACTTAAACAAAGCCATTAGCATTCCCAACGAGTGGCACCATATGCTAGCAGACCAGAGCCGTTCCCAGGAGTGAACTAGTGATACCACACACCTCACTACAGAGGCCAGAGACTCCTGCTCACGATCCATGGAAAATATACTTTCCCAGTGTTTCATTCTGTCTCTTTGTGCCTCAGAGATTTCAAGGTAATATGGAAAGTTGTTTTCCTCTTCGGGGTAGTGAATTTCATAAGTATATTATCAATGATTCAGTCTGATTAGTAGAACTGTGACTGTAATAACAGATAGCTTTTTCATCTCATGTTAAAAGATGGAAGGAGTAATTGGCTTACACAGGGGATAGGTTTGAAAGCATAGATTAATTGAAGAAAGAGGTTATAGAGGTGGGCTTATGGCCCCTTTGGTAAAAAATGGTACAAGTTGTTCTAAAATGATGTAGTCTTACATTTTATATTGATTGCTAGTGTATCAGAAGACAAGGCTTGGGACTCTGAGTGTGTATTATGACACCAAGCCAACTTGCCGTGTTCTGCCTTATTCTGGGCTGTGGAATTCTAACTCTTCTAACTTTCCTTCATAGTAAGTATTTCTTTAAATCTTCCATTGTAATTTACTCTGTTCATACCAAGGCTCTTAAGTTGTGTGAATGGTGTTATTACTGTCTGCATTCCATGTTCTGAGAAGATGGTGACTTCCAAATAACTCTTCCTAGTGGCAGGAGCCACACCGGGGTCTGCTATGATCACCTGCCCCTTTATTCCTGTGTGATTACCTCCAGAAATGTGGGTTCAAATCCAGTGCTCATGTTAGACAGCAAGATGGCCAGCTGACTTTCGATCAATAATAACTCACACCTTCAATGTCTTATATGAGGGGTCCCATGGACCAAACGAGCAAAGTCAATCCAGTTAAAATCCACTCTCAGATAAAATATGAACATATAGAGCATATGTGTTCTAAGAATGTACTATGTAGAGCTCGTAAGCAAAACAAGAAAGTTTTTCTTATTTTAATTGAGGTCTAGTTGTGCTCAGACACTTTAGGAGTCTATGCTACATCCTCTGATGTTCCTATCCCATATTCTTGCTAAGTACTTGTCTTAGTTAGGCTTTCTGTTGCTGTCAAGAGACACCATGACCACAGCAACTCTTATAAAGAAAAGCATTTAATTGGAGCTAGCTTACAGTTCAGAGTTTTAGGTCATTATCATCATGGCAGGAAGAATGGCAGGATGCGGGCAAACATGGTGCTGGAGAAGAAGCTAAGAGCTCTACATCTGGACTCAGGCAGGCATCAGGAAGAGAATGTCCCACTGGACCTGGCTTGAGCATCTGAGACCTCAAAGGCCATTCCCCAGTAACAACTTACTCCAACATCACCATACCTATTCCAACAAGGCCACAACTTCTGATAGTGCCACGCCTTATGAGCCTATGGGGTCATTTTCTTACAAACTGCCACCATATAACACTGCGTCTCTGTGCCTGTCTCACTGCCAGTCCCATTGAGTGAATTAGTGTAGGGCATGTGACAAATGTGAAAAACAGATATTTATAGATTGCACATGTGAATATTTGTCCTTATTCACCTACATATATGTTTGAGACATAAGGACCGTCCCCTTCTTGCTTGAGCTTTTTCAGACTAATGGCCCTGAATCCACCTCTCCCATCTAATACTCTATGATGAACCTTTTATGTCTTAATAATTTTCATTAACTTATTTTCTTTTGGTTTACTAAAGTTTGCTGAATATCTACAACATATCGTATTGCTACACAGAAGGATAAAATGAGGTATTAAATGAGTAAATAGCATGCCATCATGAAAGTGGGAAACACACAAAATGAGGAGGAAACATCACTGATTCACACAGCCCAGAGTACTTAGTGATTGCCTCTGCCAAAGTAGAAGAACCCACTCTTCTGCTTCTCCTGGCTTGTGCCAACTTGAAGAGCTCCTTGGAATCTATCATCTCATTGCCCCTGGCTGCTGTCCACGATGAAGGTTTGGGGACAGTGAAAGATCCTAAGGTATCTGCAGAGTGGTAGAAAGTGGATGATATTGGAGTTGTCATCATGGTCGGAACTGTCTGTGGTCAAAGTGAACTTGTTTCAAACCCATTGAGCATCCCACCTTTCTGACACGGTGGCAGGAGACATTCTATGCTATGTGACAGATGAACTGATTGATACCCAATGCAGAGAAGCCACTGTTTATATACGAAGTTCCCACGAGAATCAAGAATTGGCAAAGGGACGGTGAGCACCAGGGTAATAATGATGATGACTATAACCAAGTAAAAATAACAATAATTTGTCTTTTAAGTGTTAGGCAATGCACTGAAATTCATTAGGTGATATGCTGTCCCCTATGTGGATTGGTCTGGTCACTACCAGCTCCCATTGGCCCTAGTCTCTTCAGAGTTTCCAATGAGAAACCTCACTCTTGAGAACTGCAATAAGACCAGTGTGGCGAGATACGCCTTACAGTGCAAAAATGAACAGATGTTACTAGGGTAATCAACCACCTTCTAATTAGATTGATCACCTGATACACGGGAGAAGACACATACCTGATACTTCAAAACTGTCCAAGTACCTATGATTTGGGAGCTCGCAGCCTCCATGGGTAAGCTACCCTATTATTCTGCTAAAAGCACATACTGTCAAACTGCCCTCTATATTCCTCTCTCTCTAAACATAGATTAGCGCATGCCTCGGAACTCACTGGAAAAGACTTTCTGTACGGTGGAGGGCAATTGATGAGGAAAGTCACAACTGGTCAAAGCAAAAAGAATAGGATCATAGAGTACTCAGCCGAAAATGAGATGTTTACATTATATCCGTTGCCAAGGTTTAGAGACTACACCAGAAGAGGAATTAGTAAGAGTGTAAGAACCAGAGGTTGGGAAGTACCTTTTTATGTCTGAACATGACAGAACCACTGCTCTCAGAAGTCCACAGTGGCTGAGGTTCCTGCACAAGGCCTGACAAGATCAAGAAGACAACATCACAGCTTCAACAGGGAAGGGGTTCATGTTGATGGCTTCTAGGAAGGATAATCACTATCTTTAATTGAGTGTGGCTCCTGATTGGCTGACCATATCCCCATGGATACCCCATACCCCAAAATATATATAAACAGCACAAATTTGAGTGGGTTTTTTAAAGGACATGAAGTTGGGGGTGCATATGGAGATGCAAGTGAATATGGGAAGAGTAACTGTAAACATATACAATATGTATGTACAAGTATATTTACATATATGCATATTTATACATATTGTATATATTTCCATAAACATAGTATGTTAATGAAACACACTTTATGAAATTCTCAAAATATTATTTAAACTATTCAAACCTCAGGGTAGAAAGGGAGTGGAAAGATTCCCACTCCCAGAAGGCAAGGGTTTCTGCTCTGAGATTGTGTTCTTTAAGGGAAAAAAGGTGAAATTAATGATCCCCCAACATGATGTCTACCTAAACAAGATCTGAATAATAGAACCAGTAGACATGCTAATGTGGAAAGGGGAAATGTCAAGGCACTCAACCCTAGACAAGGAGCTACAGGCAATTAGTGACTGACAGAGGGAGAATTAGTCTTTCCCAGGGCTGAACCCCCACATACTAAAAACAGCACACACACACACACACACACACACGTATATATGTTTACATATCACTGAGTATATATAATTACATACAATACCCCATATATTAAATATTATATATTATTTATATATTATAATATATAGTATATAATATATAATATGTGCATATGCATATAATTTGCATGGAATATACTATGTATAGTAAGTGATATGTCATATAATGTTTATTATATATGATATAAATATATAATACATATATTATTACATATTATATTAATATATTATACAGTATAACATGTATAATCTGCTTATTATGTTACATATTTATATTATATAATATATTATATAAATATAATAATTATTTAATAATATATAGTAAATTACGGTGTTATATTGCAATAATAATACATATAATAATAACAAGGAAAAAGAGAACCTGAATTTGAAAGAGAGCAAGGTGGGTATAAAAGGTATTCAGTTGGGAATGCATTGAGTGATGAAGAAGAGGGGAAATGATATACTTTAATAATAAATATTTCAACTTAATCATTGGACATCAGTCACTCCTGTTGCCCACTCCTCCTGTATGCAGTCACAGTAATGAGGAGGCTGAGGTAGGAGTTTAGTATAAATTCAAGCCCAGCTTTTACTATGCAGTGAATTCCAGACCAGCCTGGGTTACAAAGTGTGTAAGACACTGTCTGAAAAACAAAATCGAAAACGTATTTCTTAAACAGATATTCAGAAACTTGGAGATTTGCCTTCTGAAGGAAACATGCTCACCCTGAGGGCTCCCCCTGAAAGCAAGGGACAGGATGCTGGTGCTGTGGTTCAGTCAGTAAATTACCCTGAGTTACAGGGGCAGAAGCAGTGAAAGGGGACTCCACAGTACCCCTCAGTGGTGAGGAGAAGAAAGAGCAATTACAGAGGATCCTCAGAAAGGAGCCTGTGAAAAACATTGCCCACTTCTGCTCAAGAGATTAAGTGGATCCTCCGGCTGTTTAGACATCTGGGAAATCTGTCCTTTTAGACCTATCTGGGCCATGGCTGGGAAAACTATACTACTTCATTGTGGAAGTTTGCTTTTAGAACTCCCAAAGGTGGTGTTGGGGGAGAATACTGAGCTGCCAGGAGTGGAGGCTCAGACTTTTAATCCCAGCACCTAAGAGGCAAAGACAGGCAGATCTCTATGAGTTCAAGGCCAGCCTGATCTACATAGTGAGCCCCTACCTCGAAATACAAAACTACGAACTTTGTAAAACTGGAAAATACATTTTTATCTAAACTATGTATACGTTTTAAAACTACAACATGCTTTAGAAAACCCCTCCATGTGACCATGAGTTTTTCTGATTTAGATCAGTCAGGTTTCACTTATATTTTATTCTGACCTCTAATATCTTGCCCCAGAGATGTCCTTTGCAAAGAGAAGTCGGGAAGGCCTTACAGGCAGAGGCTTTGTACAAACAGCTGCTAGCATGCCAGGGCTGTCTCCAAGCACTGTCAATACTAATTAAGGGAAGCCCTGCTTCTGAAGGTGTGCGTGGAGATGGGCGGCCCACAAACGGGCAGTTTTACGTATTCTGTTGGTCATTCATTTTCAAAACCCCAGCAGCTGCTTCTTATAGGTGTAACTTGACTCACTAAGAACTTCTTCTCTAAAGTCATGATTCTTTTTTTCGATTGGATATTTTATTTATTTACATTTCAAATGTTATCAGCTTTCCTCTCCACATACCCCCATACCAACCCCCGCCCCGCTTCCATGAGGGTGCTTCATCACCCATCCACACACTCCCCCTCACCGCCCTGGCATTCCCCTACACTGGGGCATCGAGCCTTCCCAGGACCTATCCTCCCATTGATGCCCGATAAGGCCATTCTGAGCTACAACATATGTGGCTGGAGCCACGCAAACCTCTTCAGCTCCGTCAGTCCTTTCTCTTACTCCTCCACTGGAGTCCCTGTGCTCAGTCCAGTGGTTGGCTACCAGCATCCGCATCTGTATTTGTCAGGCTCTGGGAGAGCCTCTTTGGAGACAGCTATATCAGGCTCCTGTCAGCAAGCACTTTTTGGCATCCTCAATAGTGTCTGTGTTTGGTATCGGTGTATAGGATGGATCCCCAGGTGGGGCAGTCTCTGGATGGCCTTTCCTTCAGTCTCTGCTCCGCACTTTGTCCCCGTATTACCTTTAGATAGGAGCAATTCTGGGTTATTCTTAATGTCCTGAAGCATTCTCCAGAGACTGGATTGCAGGATGATAACCCACAGGGAGCGCCTCATGCCTGTCAGCACTCTGAGGGCCTTAAAATACAGTGTAACAGGATTATTTTAACTCACAGCACTGGAGAGGTGGCTCCGTGCTTAAGAGCTCTTGCTGTTCTTAAAGAGGATCTGAGTTTGTTTTCCAGCACCAACACGGAGGTTCACAACTGTCTGTAGTTTGAGCTTCGCATATCCAATGCTGCCCTCTATCGGACTCCAAGAGAAGTGCCTGAACAAGCTCCATATACGCGCAGAAACAAAAACATGAATAAATAAATCTTTAAGGTAAAAAAAGTAATAAAGAGCTTTGCTAAACGTCATGTTTGTGCCGTGGTTTCTATTCCACGTATATTCACAGGCTTATGATTGACACCTCTTATGATGTTGGCTCTCACCGCAAGGTACAAAGGCAGTCAACCATTCAACAAAGTCCCCTGAGCAACAGAGTGAGAGCCAAGCACAGACCTTCAGATTTTAATTTCCTTTTCTTTTACTTTGGCTTTGTCTTTGCTCTGTACTGTTAGCGGTGTCAGTGACATTAAAGTGCAAAAGAAAGGCATCTGCTTCAGTCGTGTAAGCCTATCTTCTCAGGAAACTGAGACTGGAAGATCACAGTTCACAGCATACCAGAGCTACAGTGAGCTCAAGACCCTGACAGTCTGGTTAGTGAGACCCCGACTCACCAAAACAAAGCAATAATACAAAGGAGGCTGATAGTCCAGCTCCACAGAAGCGCGACTCTGTAGCAGGTACCAAAACCTAGCTCAAATCCCAGTGTAATACATAATACACAAAGATACACACACACACACACTAAAATGCACATATATAGACACATCAACACCCACATATACACGCACATACAACACACACATATATAAATATACATACAAACATAATGCACATATACCTACATAGGATAATTCATGATCTTTTAATGCTATTCATTGATTTTAAAATGATCCCTGGAATACTAAATTTAAGTAAATTTGCACAGTGGTAAAAGTTTTTGTTTCATATAAATATAAAACATCATTACCTCAGTTCCTGGGAGCATATTTGCATTGATGATAAAGTGACCCCAGACTCGCCAAAACCTGGGTTGCAACTTAGTGGCAGTCTTTTGTAAACACAGAACACAAGAAACTTGAGAAAATGCGTGTGGTTTCCATCAGAATGAAAATAACCATTCCTCTCATTTACATGTACACTTTGTACTTTTTCTTTCCTCGCTCAATTATGAATACGTCCCTCACCCTCTACACAAGCCATAGGAAAGCATTGCTACAGCCCCTCTGCCATCAGGGATATCAAGTCCATGCTGGAATATTACACAGGAAGCCAAACGATGTCCCTGACCTCACTGCAGCAGCAGCATATGACCTGTCTGCCTCTGAATGCTACCAACTCTATCCCAGCAGCACTATGGTCATCAAAAGGCTTACGTTCCTCTCCTACAGGGTTACCTCAGTGCAGTTCTACTGTCTATGTTGGGGCTTTGCAGCAATACAGCAATGCTCATCTGAATCCACCAATTAGCAACGTCTGTGATAAATTATTGTAAGCAAATTAATTCTGGAATCCACATTTAGAGACTAAGCCTCGTACGGAAGGAGACATATAAATCATACCCACTTTTGAAAATAAAAAAAAAAAACAAGAATTCTATTCTGTTAGCTATCAATTTTCTGGGTTCCTACAGGAACCCTGTGAGTCATCTCAGGAGTGATTATCTTGATGTCTTTGCAGGAGCAACATTTAAACTGATTAATACACTGATTCTGCATTGCGAACCTGAAGCCATTCTCTTGCTTTATGTCAAAAAATGGTGACTATAAAATAAAGTAGCCTGGGGCTGACTGTAGCCGGGATGCTGAGTTAATGACTCTGCAGTCTAATTGTCTTTTCCACTGAAGAAACCCTTGAATCTTCACCGCACATCATCAAATTGCCATTTCAAAGTTCAGCTTGGGCTCCTTTCTGTAAAATGAGACTGACTCATTCATTATAAAGATGGCTTCTTGGATAGTGACAGTGTGTTGTCGTCCTAGCACAGAAGGCAGGATGTCACAAATGTCCTCTAGTCACAGTGAGAACCAGCTCAAGGACCCATGTGGCTAAGCCAACTCCTGTGTCTGTGGACTACAGAGGCTACCGGTACATCTGAGATCTGCTTCCAGCCATAGGGTTAGGAACATTACACCCCAGAAATACACCCCTAACTATTGTGAATGAAGACAATAAGAATACCATCAGTTGAAAGGAAATCACAACAACCTTCAATGTTTCTTTAAAATTCTGACACAATGCTCTTGAGAACGAAGCTACCCCAGTATCAGGAAGAACTCTCTCCCCCAGATGATATGATGGAGCTGAAGGATCTGAATCTTTTGGTGAGTGACTCCGCATTTCTGGACAAATCCCCCATCCAACTAACCACCCCATCGGCCCTGTCCTATTTTCAGTCATTGCATTTTTGTCTAACTAAGAATGTAAGGGTTTGAATAACTACTTCTATTTGGAACCCTTATAGGACTCCAGGACTGCATGAGGGGGTGTGATACACATGTGGGTGCTTGTAACATCATTTTTCTATAGACAAAAAAGGAAAAGGAAAAAGTTACCACCTTGAAGCTAAAAGATATTGGTGACCTGCAGATAGGTGATGGAAATCTCACTCTCCTGGTGGCACGTGGTTGAGCAAGGTAAACAAGGCTAAAAGTACATTCACCATAATGAAAAATGAATTATGAACAGAGGGACCTAAAGAAGAGGAAGGACTGGGAGAGGAGGGTGTCTATCCATATTCACTAACTCTCTGCTTTCAATTTCTAGTCTTGTTTCTGAGATGTTTTCAGAGTAAACAGGAAGAAAAGCCCCTCCCCCACTTTTCCTTGGGAGTTTCACAAATGTAGTCATAGTTCACCTGGAACTTCCTACGTTTCCTGGAAATCTGCCTCTGTTTCCCTGGGTTGGGATTAATGTTATTTTCCCCTTGAAAGGGGATGCTAGGGAAATAGGCCTTTGCAACATGACATTGTAACGTTTTTAAGTGTGATCCTGAGCCTTTAACAGTTTAGATATTTAATCTCTGACTAAATTTTGTTTTCTCTCCAGTCTTCTTGGATGTTTATCTTTAGAAGCCTGAATTTCCTTGTTCCTTGGCTAACAGCCACATGCTGGGACTACTACATCTCTGTCTCCCTCCCTTTGAAACTCAGCCACCTTGAAGACTATGAGGCCTTGACTTGTAAGCCCAGCTTGTGAAAACATTCAAGCTTTGTTCCATTCTGCATTGGGGGAAATTCTTGACCCCTGCCACAGCCAGGGACAGCTAATCTTCATGGGATGCTAGGAGCCTCAAATTCCTGTGCCATCCTACGTCTCTGCTTATCACTTCTAACCATGTCTATCTGAACCTTTCTACCTCCTTAAATGTTGAAGACCACTCCACCACCACCTCCTTTTCCAATGTGAACATGCCCCATACACTGAGGTAAATTTCTTTCTCACTGCATATGTTTATAGAATAGCATTCTGCATACAGAAGCCTCTGAACTCAGTCCATTTGTCTGTTCAATGAGTAATGGTTTTATTTTATATTTAAACACAATGAAAACTACTCAGGAGCACCTACATAACACCGATACAGTAAATACTTGTCTCCTGAAAAGCAAATGAATACAATAGTATAATTCTGTCAAAAACACAAATAGTGTCTATTTTATCTTAGAACAGAATATAGGAGAGTTGTTAGCCATTCTTTGAATATGTTAGCTCATAAATGCAAATGGAACATTTCATGTAATGATATTTATAAAAATGTAATAATATATTGTACAGAGGTGACTTACACATATAGAAAACTTTGTGGTCGCTGCTTCTCTTTATTTCATTTATTTATTTTTCTTTTTAGCCAAGTCCCTGAATGAAAGGCCACATTCTCTCTACCTCTGAGCCATGTCTGTGCCCTGACATGTAATATAATTAATGAATTGGCTACTAATTTACTATTTTGTAGCACTAAGGTTTGAATGTAAGGCACATGCTAGAGAGAGCACTACAATGACAATGACCTTTCATCTTTTTCTTTGAGACAAGGTTCACTAGTTTAGCTTGGAACTTACCTGAAGCTCACCCACCCTGGGATGTGTGATCCTTCTTCCATATCCTTCCAAATAGCTCTGGTGACAGTCATGTACCAGGAGGCCTAGGGGAATTTAGGCTTTAGATGCTAGATCTGGGATGTGACTTTTGAAGAATCTTGTCTTCCTGACCTATATGGAGCCAACGGCCCACTTAAAAGTCCCATGGAGTGTTCCTCTTTCTCCACATCCTCGCCAGCATCTGCTGTCACTGGAGTTTTTGATCTTAGCCATTCTGACTGATATGAAGTGGAATCTCAGGGTTGTTTTGATTCAGGATTGTTGCATTTCCCTTATGACTAAAGATGTTGAACATTTCTTTAGGTGCTTCTCAGCCATTCGGCATTCCTCAGCTGTGAATTCTTTGTTTAGCTCTTAACCCTATTTTTAATAGGGTTATTTGTCTCCCTGCAATCTAACTTCCATTGTTGGTGGAATTGCAGACTGGTACAACCATTCTGGAAATCAGTCTGGAGGTTCCTCAGAAAATTGGACATTGCACTACCTGAGGACCCAGCTATACCTCTCTTGGGCATATACCCAAACGATGCTCTAACGAATAACAAAGACACATGCTTCACTATGTTCATAGCAGCCTTATTTATAATAGCCAGAAGCTGGAAAGAACCCAGATGTCCTTCAACAGAGGAATGGATACAGAAAATGTGGTACAGCTACACAATGGAATACTACTCTGCTATCAAAAACAATGACTTTATGAAATTCATAGGCAAATGGATGGAACTGGAAAACATCATCCTGAGTGAGGAAACCCAATCACAGAAAAACACACATGATATGCACTCATTGATAAGTGGATATTAGCCCAAATGCTCGAATTACCCTAGATGCACAGAACACATGAAACTCAAGAAGGATGACCAAAATGCGAACGCTTCACTCCTTTTTAAAAAGGGAACAAGAATACCCTTGGGAGGGAATAGGGAGGCAAAGTTTAGAACAGAGGCATAAGGAATACCCATTCAGAGCCTGCCCCACATGTGGCCCATACATGTACAGCCACCAAACCTGATAAGATGGATGAAACAAAGATGTGCAGACTGACAGGAACTGGTTGTAGATCTCTCCTGAGAGACACAGCCAGAATACAGCAAATACATAGGTGAATGCCAGCAGCAAACCACTGAACTGAGAACGGGACCCCCATTGAAGGAATCAGAGAAAGGACTGAAAGAGCTTGAAGGGGCTTGAGACTCCATATGAACAACAATGCCAAGCAACCAGAGCTTCCAGGGACTAAGCCACTACCCAAAGACTATACATGGACTGATCCTAAGCTCCAACTGCATATGTAGCAATGAATAGCCTAGTAAGGGCACCAGTGGAAGGGGAGGCCCTTGGTCCTGCCAAGACTGAACCCCTAGTGAACGTGATTGTTGGGGGGAGGGCAGTAATGGGGGGAGGATGGAGAGGGGAACACCCATGTAGAAGGGGAGGAGGAGGGCTTAGGGGGATATTGGCCTGGAAACCAAGAAAGGTAATAACAATTGAAATATAAATAAGAAACACCCAATTTAATAAAGATGGAGAAAAAAATCCCATGGAACTGTTCTCAAGGGTATGTGTGGAGCACTGTATCAACATCTGTGAATCCTATGTTTCTCTATAGAGCTATAATTGGCATTTTCACAATGAAATCCAGAGGGAAAAACAAACACAGCAATTTGGGGAAAAACATTAATTTCAGGTTTTCTCATGAAGAGAAATGTAGTGACTGCCTGCAAAATCTTCTATGCTCAACTTCTTCCAAGAACTCTTCATACATTTAAACTGTTCCTCAGTCAATGTGAACATGATAGACACTTCAAGTTCTCTGGAAACATGGAGATCACACTAATGTCCCAGCATATAATACAGCCTGGCATTCCTGAGAAAGACTCCCAGGGACAATAGAAAGCTAGGACAGAGAAGGAGCAGTGGGGTCCACTGAACAGTGATAGAGGAACTGAGGAGACTCAAAGGGGCCATTGGTTCCTTCAGTCCATGGTGATGGGGCAGCTCAAGGGTCATATGCACTAGAGAGAGACTCTAGACCTAGATCTTGCACCCTGGCAAAAGGCAATCCCACATGTTCACAGGCCTGGGAATAAGATGAAAAGCTGTTAATCTAGAAAGCCGTGGTGAAAATAAATTAGAATTTATTAAGCTGAGGATTTTCTCTGTCAAAGACTACACTAGTGCTGGAGAGTAGAGAATTTGAGGCATCAATTATGAGTCTCAGGGCAGCCTGGGCTTCAGAAAACAAACAAACGAACAAACAAACAAACAAACAAACAAACAAACTCAAACAAACAGATGCCTCCCCACCTCCAGTAAAACCCTCTACATCTTAATTTAAAAAATAACACCTAAGAACAGGGAAAATCTAGACACATATTTTCACTAAGAACAACAGGCAGCTGGATCATAAATATACAAAATATTTTCAATCAAAACCCCATGTCATAAGTGGAAATTCAATTTGAAACCTCCAAGCTGAGTTACCAATTAATTACCCAACGGGTCCAAACTAGAAGACTGACTGCAGCAGATGCCAAGGACTCTAACAAGTGACAGAAGGGCCAGTGCTGAGGAAAGGGTCACAGTTTGTCACAAACCTAAGTTTGTAAATAAGGATGCCTCATGTTCATAAATCTCTGAACCAATGGAAATAACCCAGCAGCAGAAACCACAGAGCCATGGAGGAAACTTGACATGCACTTTAACAAAAATGGTGTTGATATGGAAAAGCCGTGGGCTACATGACTCCCACTGTAGAACATCCTGGAAAAGATAGAGCTTTGGAGAGCTGCAAAGGTTATTGTTATCCAGGGTTTATGGTGAAGGAGAGATAAAAGGACAGAAGGTAGGAGTTGATTGTGTTGAGACGCCATACTACTACTATGAGCCACATGACAGGGCATATTTGCTCAAAACCATGAGACATCTCATAATCAGAACGTATCCTAATAGAAACCATAGACTTAGATTTCAGCATAGTCTAGCCACAGGGGTCCTGACAGCACTGAGAGAAATCCACTGGGAACTCTCCTTGTTTACTATTGCGGGACAGTGAACTTGAAGATACCCAAAATACCTTCATTAATGAACCAGAAAAATGCATAAAACGGCAGCAAAATAGAAGGCAGGAGGATCTCAGTCCTGGATACCACAAGACTTTTAAACATGGATAGTGATCTTGCTCCAAGGCCGAAGTAGCTGCTGAATAAAAAGACAGTTTTATTACTTCATTCTTCAGTGGTATATAAATTGGAAAGTTGTCCATGTACCTAAAAATAAAGCCTGACATATATGCCTGTGGGTAACTCTAATTAATCCCAATCAAAACCAAAATCATAACAAGACAACACGGCACACTGCAGGGCTCTAGTAGTCTTAGTTTGGGAAACATGGCTCTGGTAGACCTTACCCCACCCCACCCCCACCCCGTTCCTTTTGCCTTGATAAATTGTTAGATTACATTTTTCAAGCTAGCCACCAAGGTCTATCCGCTTATTTAGCCACTTCCTTACCCAATTAGCATGGCCATTCAATGCAAAGCAACTCATTTTAACAAAGGTTTCCCCTTTTCCTTTATCAAGGGCTATTTTCCTGTAGGCTAGAGTCTCCCCTCTATCCAAAGCCAATCCTTTGTGCCCTAGGACAAATACCCCTCCTTCCCCTTCTCTTGTTACTTTCACCTTCTTCCTCTTCTTTTCTCCTGTGCTTGTCTCTCACAAAGCAAATAAGGCTTTGTGCTGAGAACTTGGTCTTGAGGTGTCTTGTGCTGACACACGTCCTTGCAAGCACTGGTTGAGAAGAGGAGGAGGATGGGAATGGAAGGAAGACAGGAGAGAATCAGGATTAACATGATAGAAGTACAGTGTGGAAGTGTTTGAGAATAATGGGGTCATAGGAGACCCCATTATTACGTGTAATTAACGTAAGCTAATAACCCCCATTGTACCAAGATAGAATTTTCAAGCTTTAGCTTAACTGAAAATTTTGCATAAGAGATACTGAGCTACAACAACAACAACAAATTTCTCAGTTAACTCTTTTTCTACATTGAATTCTAATGCAGGAATCACGAGAAACACAAATCTATTTCACTTCATAATAATTAGTTCGTCAGACACACCCTGGAATGTTGGCTCATTTGCTCTCTAGCAGATGAGGGAGACATGATTTTGGAGGCTGGTAGTACTAGAGGAAGTTACAATGTTGTCAAAGAACACCCAAGGAGAGGTTAGAGGGGGTCAGCTGCAGAGCGAAGGGAGTCGTGGAGACACTGAGGCTATCAGTCATCAAGACAAGGCTTACATACCTCTCTTACCTCCTTGCATGAATAGTGGTGGATACATGAATCATTATAAACATGAGAGATTTGTGAGGAGTGGGGACCATAAGGGTGGTAGGGAAGTAGAGGCTGGGAGTGGTCTTAAAAACTGATTTAATTACTTAAAATAATGCTATAGATAAGTCTTACTGGCCACCTATACCCAAACATAAGTAATAGGACAGTTCACTAGAATCATCACTGACATTAAACCCTCTGCTGGATGAGGTTATACACCCATCAAATCTGTCCTCAGTTGATAGTTTCTAATATCATAAAAGAGATAGTATGTTATTAATATTACTTGTAGTATTTTCAGAGGAGATACTCATAGCAAGAAAATCAGATACTTTCCTGATTTTCTTTAATCGTTTTTAAAATTATATACAAATCAGCTCTTTTCTTTTTCTCTTTTTCCTTTTAAATCATCTCTTTTTTTAACATACCATTCATACATATGGGTATTTTCCCCAATATCAAAAGTATATAAACTCAGAGTTCTACCACATCCATATCTACATAGAAAACCAGCACCTTCAGGTAGAACTTGAATACTAAATGTTCTTGCATGTTCTTGAAACTGAATTCTTTGCAGAAGTTGTGATATTTCCAGATAGATATTCCAAGCAGAGTATTTGAATGCTTCCTGGTGTTTGTTGTTTTGTATGTGTGTCCAACTCAAGGACAAACTATCCAACAGATGATTTAAACAGGCAAATTGAACATGCAGAATTCTAATGCTGCCTGTAGAGAAAAACTTGGTAACATGGCATTTTGACTCTTTAAAGAATGTCACTTGTAATTCAGGATTTGACTCTCCACTGACTCCTGCCTCACCACAGACTAAGCACATCTTAAGCAAGGCTTGTGTTTCCTCTACCACTGAGGCTTCCTGCAGCCTGCTTTCTTTTTATGAGAGTGTCAACTCACTGAATATAAGGGACATGACAAAACAAGTACTATAAGGAGTAAATAATCAATAATTATAATTAAATTATTTAATTCAATCAATAGGCTAATTAATAAGAGCCCTTCTGATAACTTAAAACCATCATTGTATATATTTGACTATTCCACTTCATTCAGAAGTTAATAAAAAAAAAAAAACCAATTGTCAGCTTTAGTCTCAAATCATAAGACCACATGTGAAACATTACAAATCAAGAATGTTGAAATAAGTGACTACAAATCAGGAAAATATATTTCTTCATATCTTTATTATTTATAGTCAGTTTTCATGGTTTAAATCTCATTCTTGGATGAATACAGCTCATCTGAGCTCACGTGCAAGTGGATCTATGAATGAGGGCAGTGTGACAGTCCTGTATTTGTCATCTACAATATTAGGTCTATAAGCTGAAACAGACCTGCACCCAGAAGGTTATAGGCTTCTGGAGGCTCTGGCTTTCTCTTTTTTCTCTTTCCTTATTCTCTGGGTATGATACTGCTTGGGGCAGATGTAACCTGTGGTTCCTCTTGGACCCATAGTCATCCTGCCCAAGGTTACTATGCTCCCAAGGGAAGCCAGATATATGTGTTTTTTTAACTGAAATCTAGCAGATAAATAAAACCAATTCTTCTAAAAAAGCGTTGAAGAATATTAAAAGACAACATTCAGACATAAAGAAAGTATTGTACTCCATATGTTCCATAAAGGACTAGGATCTAGACTATATAACTAGTGGTGAAATGTCAACAACAACAACAACGACAGCAGCAGCAACAAAGCAATCAAAAATAGTTTCTGGGGCTGGAGAGGTGGCTCAGTGGTTAAAAGCACTGACTGTTCTTTCACAGATCCTGAGTTCAATTCCCAGCAACCACATGGTGGCTCACAACCATCTGTAATGAGATCTAATGTCCTCTTCTGGTGTGTATGAAGACAGCTACAGTGTACTTATATATAATAAATAAATTAATAAAAAAATAGTCTCTGAAAAAGAAAAAAAAAGAGCAGATGACTGAATCCTCCCTAGCATTAGTCAGTAAAAAAATTACAACTTAACTTATCACCACACTGAGACATTTGTACCCATCTATCAGAATGGATGAGGTCAAAGAATGAAAAGTGCATTTGCACTATCCTAGTATTACCTTCGGGACAGTGACTATGGAAGACAGTTTGATAATTTGCTAGTTTGCTAGTTAAACATGTGGTCATCATGGAGCATAGAAGTAATTCTACCTCTGGGCATCCATCCAAGGGAAGAGCTCCATTCATACAAAAGCTTGTTGGCAAACATTTGAAGCATTTTGATTCATAATTGTTCATGCTGGACCCAGATCCATGATCTTTCAAAGGATTAATGAGTAATTAGCCTGGCTTGTATCTGGCATTGAAAATCCATACAGCCAGAAAGAAACCTCCAGTGGGGTGGAGCTTGGGGAAATTGTGCTGAATGGCAAGGCCCATTCAGAAAATTACATGCTGCATGCTTTCACATACATGGTAGTCTAAGATTGTTCATGGGTGTCAAGTCAAAATTAGCAGTAGCCACCTGGAGGATGGCTAAAAGGAAGGCCTTACACAAGGGAAGCACTTGGAAGTGTACATACAAATGTGTGCATGGACATGCATGCAAACACACATACACACACACACACACACACACACACACACACACACACACACACACACACGCACGCACACACACACACAGAGGCAAGCATGCCACTACTGGATCTAATTTCATTCTCAACAATATTCCACATCAATCTCTTCCTCTCCTTTCTATTTCATCTTTATCAGGGTATAAATGTCACCCATTGGGAGGCACAGAACTGGGGACAGACATCAGAGGAGTTTGACTGCGTGCAGGTTAGTCATTCACTCCTAGGCCACCCTGGCTGATCTTGGGCATCAAGTTTTCTAACTGAGAAAGGCAGACACATTGTCTGCTCTGTAGCCTATATCAGCACTATCCTTGAGCCCTTCCTTTCATGGGCCACATCACAAAGAATCCATCAAACTCCTTAAAATCGACTCTGAATAATGAGTATATTCACCTCTTAGTAAAGAATCTGGCATAATTATCTCAAAACTCCTCATAGACTGAGGGCAGGGTTATGAATTATGGACAAACTGATTCCTTTCTCCCTGGGAAAGAGAAGTCAGCTTGGCTGTGAAAGTCTGTAATTGCATGAAAACAGTAACAAATATAATGCTTTTGGTATTATTTTGAGCATTTTTATATCTTTAGCGTGTATTCTTAATGAAATGACCTGGCTTGGGCTAGGCATCTTTTCCCAGTCCCTCTCTCTCCACAGAGTATGTCTTGATTCTGAAACCCACCTACTAATCTACCTTGCAAGCCAGTGTCATTACTTGATCCTGCTGACTTATTTTCCTTGTGTCCAAAGTCAACACACTGAGTGGAATCGAGAAGAGAGCTTCAATGATTGATCAATTTATCCCTTGGAATTTTCTGACCAAACTCCCAACTATAGAATCACATAAGATCATTTCCCTATCAGTGTCTAGGCTCTCTCCTCTGACCAACATTAGAGGTACCCTCTATTCTATAGACACCCGCAGGCAAGAAGTCTCACAGTCATCCTGAGCTCCAAAGATAAAAAGATCAGGATATTTTATTTTGCAGAGTTTGATGAAGACATTTATGATGTGCTGAGCTGCTAGCATCTGCCATGGGCATGCTCAGACATACCACAGTCAGGGCCAGAGGAGGTAACTTTTCTAAGATTCTCTTAGTTTTAGGAATAAAAGAATGTAGCCTCTAGTCCTGTTGCTAAGGGAATTCTATCTGGTAGTTAGTCAGGCTTTAGAGTTGGTTGCTCCAGATGCTCTAAGAGCGTTTTTATTTGTCAGTAGGTGTGCACTTTAATTTCACCATCCATAACCCAATAGTGTCCTATTTTTCTTGTCTTAATGGATCTTACAGTCCTGGTTGCCTTAAGAATCACGTGCATGTGAGTGTCCTGTGACACGGTGGACTGCCTAGCTTTGCAGGCAATATCTCCTTTCACTTCCCTTCCCCAGGTGTATCTAGCCATCAGCATTTTGCAAAAAGGTTTTCCTGGGTATTTGAGAAGATATTTCAGCTCCTGCAGTGACAAAAGCCTATTCAGATGCTGCATAATTTACTAACCTGATTTATAAAGCGCTACATTAAGTCTAGTACTTTCATGCAATATGAGGATAGAGCCTTCTGAGGAAAGCGAAGATCTGTAATGATCGCAATGCACCCTGGAATTACATGCAATGGAAGAAAGCAGATTGGGGCAATTATCCCTCTTTTTATTATTAAACCTTCGGATGGCTGTTAGAGGTTAATGGGACTATTATTTTTCCTTCTTTAAAAGTCTGCCTTAAAGCTGATCTGGATGGCTCCACATGAGGAGCCTGGTTCTTGCAACAGCAAGCAGAGCTTCTATTAAGCAATGAGAGAGATCACACATGTATGCTATTACTCAAATAAATCCTAGAGCCTTCAAGCTCTGGAAATGAGCTCTGATGATGTCAGGTGCCCCTGCACACTTAACAGCAAGCACAGTATCTTTGATGACATTTTTATAAAACACAGTGTGTTTTCTGTAGATGGGCAAAACTAGTAATATTCATTGGAAGATTCTTTGAGAGGATTGATTGGCAGAGTAACCACACCTCCCATCACTCCAGCAATTACAACCTGTGAAGATGCTGCCTGAAGATATATTCCAAACTGAAGCATCAGAGCACTGGCATTGTCTATGGTTGATACACTTCCGGGGTGAAAGATGGGCCTATGTGACAGGGGCATGGGAAAAGCTGGAGTCAGGAGTGAAGTCAGAAATGGCAGGTCTGTCTTCCTAGGTCTCTTCTCAAAGTAGGTCACATGAAAATAATTTTCTAAAATGGTAAAAATGGTGAGCTGGCTTCTCTTCCTAATCTCCCAGATGTACTGGATTAATGAGAATCCACTTTCTTGCTTGCTTTCCTCTTAGCTTCTGAAGATCTGTTTATAAAGAGAAGACCTAGGCCAGAAGATGTCCCTGGTGAAACCTGGTGCTGGGAGATTTAGGTCCTGAGTCACACTGAGCTAAGGAAACAAGAACCGGTTCAAGATGGGATACTTGTTTTTTAAACATAATTAATCAGTGACTGTATGGCCCCTAGTTTTTTTTGTTTATTTATTGGTTTTGGTCTTTTTTTTTTTTGTCTTTTTATTTGATTTCTATAGTTACTTCAAACTTAAAAAAAACAAAATCTGGGAAAATGATGGTGAACATGCTGCATGGTTGGGTACACCATGGCCCAGGGAGTGAGGAGAAAAATTTCCAGTTTTAGGAAATGGGTTTGCCAGTCATTCAAGTACATCGTGCAAATATTCTAAGCTTGTGCTGCCCATTTCCCGTGGTCCTGAGTGAGGCTCCACTTTGAAGTACAGGCCTTAATGCAGAGCCATGGATTGAATCTTTTGTCAGCTTCTATATCAGACAAAGGAAAAGCTAGCAGCCAGTGCAGTGGATGCCGGCATGAACACAATCAGGTATCACTTGTCTGTCAATAGCATGGTGCAGTGGTTTGAATAGGAATCTCCCCCATTGACTCTTATGTCTGAATGCTTGGCCAGAGGGGTGGCACTATTTGGAAGTGTTGCCTCATTGGAGTAGGTGTGGCCTTGTTGGAGGAAGTGTGCCACTCTGGGGGCAGGCTTGGAGGTGCTACATGCTCAGCTGAGCCCACTGTGGCCCACAGTCTCTTCTTGCTGACTGCAGATCAAAATGTAGACCTCTCAGCTCCTTCTCCAGCACCATGTCTGCCCGCAGGCCGCCATGCTTCCCACCCTGATGACAATGGACTGAGCCTCTGAAACTGTAAGCCAGCCCCAATTAAATGTTTGCCTTTATAAGAGCTGCCTTGGTCATAGTGTCTCTTCACAGCAATAAAACCAAAGTAAGATACACATGGTTGTATCCAAAATTAGGATGAATTGGAGTGATGGAAGTGAAAAACACACAAGTATAATTTTAAAGGTAGATGACATTGAGTACAAAACAATAAAAATGTTACGTATATAGACAGGAGACACAAATAAACTAAAAGGAGAAGCACGCTGTTAATATTTATTCCATTTGTTTGGTGGATATTCTTCCCCAAGACCTTCCCAGCAATATTATTGGCAATATGCTATTGCCAAGTTCACCATGCATTTAAAAGCAACTTTAGAATAGACAGGGCTCTTGAACCTACTCTTGTCTTCTGCTTGACAGAAACAGCTGCAACCCAACACTCAATAGCTGACCAGAGTGTGCTGTCGATTCCTTAGAGCAAATGTATATTAAATTTGTAGTCATTTGTCATTAACTTTGCATGAGGAAATTGTTTCCAGCTGAAAAGTAAAAACAAGCATCTGCTTTCCTCCTGCCTTATGGCTGTTTATATGACCGAGCTGTCCATCCTCCCAGGGAAAGCATACAGGATAAAAATGGCCCAGGGGAAAGCCTAGAAAAGGAGGAGAGATTGTATCTACCACAGCCTACACAATGGCAGGATCTGGTAAAGCACACTTGTGATCTCAACATGTGCCAGAAGGACTGACAATTTCAAGGTCAGCCTGCTCTACACACACACACACACACACACACACACACACACACACACACGCATGCCAAACTACCAAGTCTCAAGCTTCCCTTTTGAAACTTCAGCTCCTGTAGTCCATTCCTATGAGGTATCAGATGGTCACATGTCTTGTGTCTTCTCAGGCTCAGACTTGCCCTATGGAAGGACTTTAACATGGTGACCACTGTTACCTCTTTTCTCTAGGAGGACTCTCAAGAAGAAAAAAAGGCTCTATGAGAGCAGAACATTGCAGAAAGATTACCTAGGATGATAGCTGACAGCTCACAGTTCATCCTGACCTTTTCATTGACCTTACAGACCCTATTTTGTCAAATGTCATCGAAGCCTAAATTGCAGGAGACTCTAAACTATCTAGTGTTAAGTTCACTGTGTAGTCTTAAGAAGCTATGGTAAGGGGACTGAGGGGCTTGAGCCTGAACTTTACTGGAGGGCACTAGAAAAAATAAAGCATAGTATCTCTAATATGCATAAGTTACCCAATCTGGTGAAAATCCACATGCAGTCAGTTGCCATGCTAAGTGTGAAGAATGTAAATTGCTTTCTCACACCTTGCCCTCAAAGAGATGGTAAGGAATCAAGCAAACACAAAGGGAAAATGGCCATCCTTGTTGGCTCATAGCAGGCTCAGAACTTGTCCTAACAAGCACACCTCAAGCCACAAGAGAGCCACATAGGAGACCAGTGTCAGTATCTCTCTTGACCTCTACAGAACAAGGTCCCCTGCTGCTAAACTCTGTGATAACTGATGGAAATTCTGACTCCTCTCTCTTAGACATAGAAGCATTTCATGGGATAACTAACTGTACAGTGCCCAAATGACAATGATAGGTAAGGGCCATATAGAATATTTCAGCATATCTTGACAATAATCTTGCACAAGGAATTACTGGTTTAGTATTATTGACAATGAATCTTCAACCTAAACATAGCAAGAGCTTGTATAGCCAGAGTCTGTGCCCCATCTTCCTCTAGAAAATACTTCACTTTGTCTTCAGCTGTCCTTTTAGAGTCAACTATTTCCCTCAATCACACATTGAGCTCTTACATTTTCTTTACTTCTTCCTTTTCCTTACTGTTGAATTCTCAAGCATGGCACAGAGAGTACTGCTTAGAGATAGGAGAGGACATTTTCTAGTGTTCAGAGAGGAGTTATCAGATTTGTCACTTCTTTTCTTGGTGGGGACAGGGGAGAAAACCTGTCATGTATAAGCTATGCCAGTGTCACCCCAGCCCTGTGGATGGAGCATCAGATCTAATGCCGACTTAAAACACAAATGATTTTGTCAAGCTGTAGATCACATCATTAGGGATCACAACATAGAAAGAAGGTAACTCACAGACAGAGTTTTTGTGGCTGCTGTCCTTGCTTGGTAGCATTTTGACTCCTCTGGACTTCAGCTCAATTGCCTTTTTCACTGAAAGAAAACAAAACAAATTATCAGATGAGACTCATAGTTCACAAAGTCATACTTTAATCTCACAGCAAATCCAGTCTTTTTTTTTTTTTTTTTTTGGTTCTTTTTTTCGGAGCTGGGGACCGAACCCAGGGCCTTGTGCTTCCTAGGTAAGCGCTCTACCACTGAGCTAAATCCCCAGCCCAGCAAATCCAGTCTTAACACACTTCTGGCACCCCCTGATCTAGGGACCAGGATATAAAAGGCCATTGAGAGGAAACAGATGGAAAACAGGTTACAGATAATTAAGTCTTTTTGGCAGGAAAATGTATCTCATGACCATGTATCCAGAGCTGAAAATAAATGACAGTGGAACTCACCTTCCACATCCAAACCCACTCACTGTCAGGAATCACCACTTGGATGCATCATTGTTGTCTCCCCAACCACACAGACTAGATTGTACTTTCAGAGTTTCCATAGTGACACTGACCCTGATGCTTTCTAAATAATTTACTGTATTCATGAAATTCTTTTCACAAAAATAGATGCTGACCATACATTTATCCGCATTTTAAATCAACTATTTAAATTTTATCATGTGGCATTTTTGAACTATGAAACACCATGTTAGAATGTTGTAGGTTAAACATGAAGGAACCCATCTCCTTCCCTCCCCTGACTGAACACACAGAAAACAGTTTTAGCAAAGGCCAGATAAGGTTTACAGTCTACACTGGTGTCACCTGATCTTTCCTAAAGCCAGAGAAGAACAGAGACCAGTGATGTCACTGAATCTTTTTTACTTTATTTTATTTTAATGGAACAACAAAAAACAAAGAAATTCTTTGCCACCTATCCCCTCTCTAATAAAATCTGAGATGTGTTATTTCTTAGAAGATTTTGAGTCTTTTCACTTCTTCACTGGGAAAAACCCTTCATAGAAGGAACTTCACAGAGCAACAGAATTAGAGGGTCCGCTAGGAAGACCTGGGGATGACCTAGACATAGTCTCACCAGTAGTCTGGGAAGGAGGTAGATGTCTGCCCTGTCCCCCTATGGTTTCCTGACAAGCAGAATATCACTCATTCTGTATACAGGAATCTGGAGGGTAATCACAAGTCCACAGCCAAACTGAAGCCTTGGGCTAGTGTCTCCCTGTTCTCTGGATCATCAGGTGTTAGATGTTGGATAGACAGAATTCTATGAAGGCAATTGTCATTGAATTATTTTTCAAGTTGTTCCTTTTTATGTAAGCTGCATTGTTCAGACATCTCTATTCAGTGTAGATGGGGCTTCTATTTACTCCCTTATTGGCATAAGCAAAAGAGCTGACCTTCAACTTATAGTCTTCTTTTGGCTAATCTGAATCTGAAATGTGTAGAATCCTTTAGCACTATAAACGGCAAAGCTGGAATGATACAAACATACAAATGCTTGCTTGTGGGCTTAGCAGAGTAACAGAAAAAAAAAAGCAGGAGTGTGAAGGGAATATAATATCTTCCAGAGCTCCTCCCACATGCATGGTTAATGAATGACAAGGTTAGTGTGGGTTCCCAGGACTAATGTTACTCATGGAGAAATTGAGGGGCACATCTTAGATTCACTGTGAGAAAGTGCTAGGTAATCAGAAATTCTCAATTGGTCTCTCTACTCTCCTGGATCATCAGCTGATCCAGTCCTTGAGTGGAGTGGGATTAAGGACGAGAGAATAAATAGGGGTTCAGAATTCCTGTTGAGTATCATACGGTGAAAGACCACATCACGACCAGTTGTCCAGTCAGCAAATCAACTTAGGATGGTTGAAAGCTTATAAAGTTTTGGGGGAGAGAGGGCAGAAACATCCAGGAGGGGCAATGGTCATTGGATGGGGACTTAGGATGCATGGGATGCCGCATTAGCATGGGGAAGCATTTCAGGAATCTCAGTTGCTGGTTGCAGAGTTTGTGTCAGGAGAAAGGAAATTGTCCTTTCATCGGATGGCGGATATGTAACATTTCTCAGGTAGAGGCATATGTGTGAGTTTAGCCGGACAAGATCATAGAAGGAGAAAACTCATTGCTGAAGGGAGTCTCTGATAATGGGCCAAGCCCAGAAGCTATCCAGTCATGGCAGACTTTGACCTTAATTATCAGAGTTTTCCCACATTTGACCTTCAATACCTCAGAGTGCACTGTTATAGAGCCACTGTGGTTCTGCCCATACTCTTTATGGGTGACTCACTCCATCCAGGGACCTAGCAGTATAAGGAGAGAAAAACCCAGAGAAATTACTTTGCTGTGACAATGACTTAAACACCTTGAACCCTGTGGTCACTTGTGGTTGGTAATAGCTCCAACATGACCCAACTTTCCCTCTACATCCACAAGGTTTGACTTAAAGGGTTGGTAATTGGTTTCTCAGTAGCTGTCCACAGTGAGTCCTGCCCCATGTTTTCTATGTCTCAGTTTCCTTCTTTGTGATGTTAGTTTGTTATTTCTCATCTCTCTTTCTGTATAGTGAGCAAACAGAAAGTGAGAGCAGGAAGCTGCCATCCCTTAGAACAGATCTCCCTGTGAGGTCTGCCCCAGAACCGTGTCTTAATTTAAAAATCTCGAGTGCCTTGATGTGTGTTCCCCATCATTTTACTTTCTTCTACAGAAATAACTTTATCTTGACATAACTCAGGGGAAAGGAAATGAATGTGCAATGAGCAAGACAAAGGAGAATCAATGGAAAGATTATACAGTGTGTTAAACTCACAGCCAATTCCACTCAGTGTAAACAGATAAAACAAACAGAACTCAATTCTCTCAGAGTAAAAAGAAAGACTGAGAGGCGCACAGGGTGCCATAACAGTGTCTGAATATACTAGACCTCTCGGAGAATGTGATGAGCCCATAAATCCCACAATTCTACAAATAATTGTTTGAAGCTCTGTGAAGCTAAATTCCCACCAGGGATGCTTTATTTATTTTTCAATATGGTGGTATTAATTTTTTGTTACTCTCTGAGCCACTGAGTTCTGATTTATCTCATGTTCCTTTAGCCTCTTATTGGAGGACAATGTTTTTTGGCAATGTTGGCCAGAAAGAGTAGTTGACATATATATCCTTGGTCTACCAGTTGTCTGCACTTTTCGTCATGCCCCTCCCTTAGTATCATTCTTCTTCTTCCACACACAACAATTTCTTCAAATTCCTCTCCTCATCTTCCTCCTCCTCCTCTTCTTTCCATCTCCTTCTTTTTCTTCCTTTCTTCCTTTCTTTCCATTCTTTCTCCTTCTCCATCCCTTCCTTTGTCACTTCAGCTCCTATTGAGGCTCACGGAAAGACCCTAACTGACAAAGCAACAGGCAGGAAGAGAATGCGGCATATCAACCTCAAATCTGCAGGATGCAGGGAAAGATGCTTCTCCCCAATTTCCTGCACTTCTCCATGAAACAAACAGAAAGCTATTGAACTTGTCCATTCTAAGCATTTTGAAAGAAAGATAACCGCTCCCTTGTAATTCTCATGTTTAACCTCAGACCTAGCAAAAGAGAACCTGAGCTCAAGTTAAACTTTTCTTCTTTCCTCTTTTTAGCATGGCTACTGAGAATTGATTGAATAGAGTTGTTAATTTATGCTTTGAAGATGACCAGCTTGGCTTTCCAATGAAAAGGCATATAAGATATATGTTTAGTTTGGGATCTATTGCTGTGTAAAGACACCATGATCAAGGCAAATCTTATAAAGAACAACATTTAATTGTGGATGGCTTACAGATTTAGAGCCTTAGCCAGTCATGGTAGGAAACATGGCTGTGTGCAGGCAGATTTGAATTTGGTGCAGGAGGAACCAAGAGTTTTATATTTTGATCCAAAGGCAGCCATTAGGAGACTGTCTTCAAGGCAGCCACGAGAAGGGTCTCTTCTGTACTGGGAGTAGATTGAACATTAGGAGACCTGAAACTCACCTAGTGCCACCTCCAACAAGGTCACACCCATTCCTACAAGGCCACACTTCCTAATAGTGCTACTTGCTGCTGGCGAAGCATTCAAACACATGAGTCTATGGGGGCCAAACCTATTCAAACCACCACAATGTAGAAAGACTGCAATAGGGACTCTGGTCAATCCTGGATAACATAGCATCATAAGTAACATAAATAATTCAGTCATACACTTAGACAGTGGTGACCAGAGGCTGAACTTGATACCAGGGAGTCAATGGGCAAAGGGCACAAGAACTCAATTTAGACAGATGAGTCCATGAATTCTATTTGCATAGCATGGTGGCTGTGGTTAATGTTGTATGCATGCTTGAGTTTAGCCAAGAAAATTAATTTTAAACCTTAACATAAATAAATATTTAAAAATGTGGAGAGCAAATATATAGTCTTGGGCATCTGAAATGTTTAATTTCTCGTTTGTGGTACAGTTTGAATGGTTTACGAGATATAGTTGTGGTGGAAGAAGTATGTCATTGAAGGTGGACTAAGAGTTTGAAGGCTAGGGGAGAGGGAGGGTTAGGGGGATGTTGGCCCGGAAACCGGGAAGGGGAATAACCATCAAAATGGAAATAAGAAATACTCAAGTTAATAAAGATTAAAAAAAAAGAGTTTGAAGGCTTCAAGCATTCCATATTTGTTGTCTCTGTCAGATGTTTGTGGTTAAAGATCCCTTCCCTCAGCTTCTGCTTCAGCAGGTCTCTCTGATGCCAGTTGTTAGGCCTCCCTTCCATGACACAGCCGCATCCCCGTATAGCCATAATGCAAATGAACCCTTCTTTCCATAGTTGCCTTGGTCATGACATTTTATCATATCAACAGAAAAGTATCCAATATACTGGCACATATTCTAGTGCCAGGACAGCTGAAAGTGCCATGCATCACCGAGGAAGGAACCAGCCATGGAAAGAAAGGAAAAGAAAGAGAAAGGGTAAATAATAAATAAATCCCCCACTTGTTTTCTTAACTATGCCTCTAGAGCTAGAAGTTGATTGTTGAGTTTATTTCTCCATTCTATTATTGGCCAAGAACAAATGTCTTTGTAGTTCAAATAAAATTCAGGTTGTTTCAAACAAAGTTATTGTACTGAATGTGACGATAAAACCTATTGAGAAACCTGGCTAACAGCAGCGAACTATCAAAACTGACAAACAGCTTCTGTTGGCTTTAAAAACTCAGGATTTGACACAGATCAGTCAAAATAGAAATCATGTTTATTTACCAAGAGAATTACCATAATTTTATGAATGAATTTTTAGACTGAAAGCATTCTATTGAAGTGGTAAGTACATGGACAGTTCATTCTTAGAGGGCAGCCATGCTCACCCCTATACTACCAAGACCTCCCCAAACTGTTGGTTCTTATTGAGGAATTCTTACACTCTGTCATTATCTAGACAATATATGACATGTACTAAATCATGAGTTGCCTCTCTCATTGGTCAGAATCATTCTTTTCCCATAAATACCCCCTTTTCACATATTTGTCCTATAATTATTTAATCAACATGGCAACAACTATAATCAACCTTTTGTTGTGTATATTGTCTTATGGCACCGTGTATGATACAATTTATTAATAAAATTTATTAGTTTTAATTTTTTCTTGGTTTTTCTTTCCTAACACAGGTTCTCTCAGTGTATCCCAGGCTTGTCTGGGAATCATGACTCGTCTGCATTGAACTCCCAAATACTGGGATCACAAGTGTTTGTTACTATGCTTAGCCTCATTTGGATGAATTCATTCTGAATTTAAGAGGCAATGGTTCATTTTAGAACTATGCTTTCTGCTTTAAAAGTTTTTTTAAACATTTTTGTATTTCTTTCATTGTCAGAAAATAAAATTATTTTTGAATATGCTACAGTCTTTTCAATATTTTTGTCATTTAACAAAAAATTAAGAATTAAAAAGCAATACCATGCCTTAAGGAATTGAGGCTGTTCAAACTCCTTTACTGTCCATAAAACTCAAGTTTTTCTAGGAGCTTTCACACCTCAGTCTGTTACAAATTGTTTCAAACATTAGGGCATAGAATTGTTTTTAAATTAATCATTCTCATCATTACTTAGTCTAAAATCATGATCTCTCTAATTAACACTGATTTTATTGCATTTTACCTTGAAAAAGCCATAAAAATCCAGAAGATTTTATATTTTAAACACATTTAACTTGAACCCATCATTGAACAGTCTGAGGCTTATAAAATGGCTAAGCATTGCCCTAGTGTTCTGGTATCTGTCATGTACAGTGTCAAGTTCGAATGCTGGGAGAGGCACAATCACAGGGTCTCAACCATGGCTACTCTGAAGATAAAGAAGCCATGTTCTCATGAGAGTCAGATCTCCAGCATCTCCACCTGAACTAATCACGTCAAATTCATGATCTAACACCCCTTCATGCATTTGTTTTGTTGAGATGTGTATCTGATATGTAACCCAAGCCAGTCTTATATACATGGGTACATTCCTGCCTCAGCCTCCCAGTATTAGAATTGTAAGCAGAGTCTACTTCGTCCAGCTTTGCTGTTTTCTTTCCTCTGCTGTGACCAGATTTTTCTATTCCTTTTTAGTTTTTCTGCTTAAGTGATCAGTTTAATACACAAACATGCTACCTTATTCCAATTCCTCTAAGAAATCTCAAGAGAAAGAGGCACAAAGCAACTAGAACCCCACTAGGAAATGGTGGTGTTCTTCCCTCTAGCTTCTGAGAGCAGGAAGGGTAGGCCGTCTCTTTGCATCCCCTCATTTACCTCCTAAAGCAGAAACAGATGTCTCCAAAGTCAGCTCCCACTTCCCTCGATTGAAGCTGTTACTGAGTTCTCTATGCAGCCACTGCCTCCTACACACCCTGATATGTCAGCTTTCACTCAGCTCTGACTGAGTTTAGCCTAGCACAATGGCTACTCACTCTCAAGGCTGATCTTTATAGGACTGCCCCATGTCTAAACTACTCATATGACCCATTGGTCACATGGACAAGGCACATATCCAAGCTGACAAAGCAGCCTGCTCACTTTACGAGTAGCTACTGGCTTCTTCACTGATTATTACTTAAACATATTTTACATTGAAAATGTATCTGTTTTCTTTTCTGTGCTTGTGGTGTCAAACGAGAAGCATTTTGGCAAACACTCTCTGTTGAGGTGGTTCCCATCTCTAAAGATTTCTTTTAAGACTTTATCATAGTTCATGGCACAACATGTGTAGAATTATATAAGTACACATATATTGTTGTATAATGCCAAACTTTTCTAAATTTGGACTTTGGCTGAATAAGTATATACTATCTTCTAAGCACTCTTTTTAAGACTTGTGTTAATGTCTCTTGATATCAACCACATCATGATAAAGGGTCCTGAGGAAGGAATAAGAATCTGTTGTTGTGGGAAAACACTGGGTCCTCAGAGGGCTCACACAATTCCAAAAGCAAAATGAAACTTTGTAGGATGATGTCACAGGTGAGGCAGGTACAAGATAGGAGGAGGCCTGTCATTGGATGAGAAGGAAGGATGGGCGGAAGAGAAGTTTGAAGGAAGAGGAGGAGACTAGAACAGACAGGAGGAGACAGGACGACAGAGGAGAGGGTGAGAAGCCATGGCAGGTGACGTTAAGATTCCGCTCTGTGTATTTACAGGTTGTTATCAATGTTCCTAAGGGATGGATGGTACTGGGCTTTGTATGTTTAAGTGGGCAATTATATCTATCAATTGGATCTAAGATTATTGTGTTGTGTGTTCTTTTATGTGAGGGTTTGAGTGTAGGAAAGTGGCTGGGATGTGTTTCCGCCAAGATATCTAGCAGATATATTGGGACACCGCGGTGCGGACCCAGCGAGGTAAAAGACAACTATACATTTTTTTTTATTGTTATATTTTTACAACAACAAAACTTTGACATCTCCGCCTCATTTTGCATCTTCTTGTCTCCTTTACTGTGGATGAAGGCACAGAGATAAGTCATTCTCCTAACCCTGCCATGTCCTTGGGTCAGGGATGGACAACTTGATAGGACAGGCCTTTGAGGCGAGCATCCATCAGGCAGCTGAAGCGATTTACCTGAGAAACCCGTCTCATCAAGAAATAAGGACTTGGTCGGACCTCCTTACAGAACTGGAGCTGAGATGAAGATGGGCAGACCTCTGTTAGTGCCCAGTAATAAATTCCTCTTGTCCAGTTCTGCCTCTGCTTACACCTAAAGCACACGCCCCATAGCAGACCGGAAGTCAATTGACCCCTTTATCTGTTTCTCTTCCAAATATGAACAGATAGAATAAATCTTCCCTCTGTGACTGTCACCACCATCCATCTCTTTACTAGCGAATAAGCAGCTCAGTCAGATGTATGAGGCTGCCTGGGCCTGAGGTTTAACCTTAAAGAAAAGAAATCCAGTTATAATACTATCATAGAGCATTGATGTTGTATCATTCTATTATTCTCCATATGATGGATTCTCTTCGTGGCTATTGCATAAAATTAGATAAAAATCTAAAAATTTATTAAGAGGAAATCAGAGAATCAAAGGAGCACATTGCCCATAGGCAGCTAGTGTTGCAGTTTGAAATCTTTGGCCTAATTCCATGGGAACGGTGCAAATTAACACATGAAGTTGATAAAAGTGCCTAATTTTTCAGAGGAAAAAAATAATTTCAACTCTGTTTCCATTACTTCTTCCCATGTTTTCCTTAAAATGCACTTAATAATGGTCACCTTTCGTGTGAGTCAGCACCTCTGCTTGCTCTCTGGGCCTCTGTGTAACTCAGAACACCTGTTGACTGTGTGTTCAAACACTGGTCCATTTCTCTAAGTAAACTGCTAGAATGAGAATGAGCCATGGCTGTCACCCCATCAGACTGAATTGATTGCTAAAAAAAAGCTGTGTCAGCTACCTCACCACTCATACCCAGGAATATCTTAACTAAACCTCATCTGTCACCAGTCTTCCAGAAAACAATCACCAAGCAGCTAGGCGAAAACGGATCCCAGTGTTATCTACATTTAAACTAATGGATGCACTTACTGGCTCACTTGTTGACGTATATCTCGTAGTAACGCCTCGTCATGTACAGGTTATTTTACAGGGAGCTTAATTGTTGCTGCGGTGAGTCACTTTTATGTTCTAGAAATAACTGCTGTGTTGTTTTCCCAAGGTCATCTCTCCTGCAGTTCTCATTACACAATTATACAAAGGCAGGCATCCCTACATCTCTCTCAGACGCTAGGATGCCCTTGAACAGCAACCTTTGCAACTAACTAACATCTGTGCTCTGGAGCCTAGATGGTCAGATTTCAGTTTTGTGCTTAAATCAGCCAGTCTGCTCAGTCTGAGAATGAGCTGGTGCAACTCAATGCAGTAAGTGACACACGGCACCCACCTCTAACAGTGCCATGGCTGGCTGCCCTTGCCAAGTGGTCATTGGAAACCTTTAGTCGAAGGTCCCCTTAAGACACTAGAATGATAATTTCACATGCACATGTACATGTAAGCAAATTGCAACAGTCATGAGTGTATTACATCAGTCAGACAGAAACTTCTGTGTCTTTCCCGAATGTCGGGATTTCTTTAATAGAAATAAAGTCACAAACTAAGTCAATTCTGTTGACTGTATATTTTCAAGTTGTTTTATCCCTGAGACTTGGCTACTGATAAACAAAAAAAAAATCTTTAATTCAATCTTTGTTGTCAGTATTAACTCTCATACATTATACTCCATATATCAACATTTTATTATTTATTTAGTTATTTTAAGATATTTATTTGTATGTATGTATGTATGTATATATGTAAGAATGTATGTATGTATGTCCATGTACATGCCTATGGATGCCAGAAAAGAACACTGGATCCTCTGGAGCTGAAGTTACACGTGGTCAAGTCACCCAACAAGGCTTCTGGGAACCAAACTCCAGTCTTCTGTAAGAGGAGCAAGTGCTTTTAACTTTTAGATCATGCCTTCAGCACTGATATTTTAAAAACAGTAAAAAAAAAGTCCTTCCACCATAGTAATGCCTTTAATGCCTTGAAAGTGAGTAAAGGAAGTGTATGCATAGGGCACCTGGTGAGATAGCGCAGCAGTTAAAAGTCCATGTTATGTTTTTAGAGGATCTGAGTTCGGTTCCCAGCACTCATGTCTGGAAGCTTCAAACTTTGGGTGACTCCAGCTCCAGTGTATTCTATGCCCCACCCTCACCCCAGTGTCCTACATGAGCACTGCATTCATATGCCCCCACATGCACAGATGTGCATAAATATAAAACAAAAATCTTTCATGAAAGTGTATCTTATGACAGAATGTTATAAGGATTAAAGAGGCCCAACATGGCTCAAGAGTTCAATGAGACCCCACTGGAGGCACACGAACAGACTTGGTAAAGATGTAGATACAAAGGGACCCACAGTTAGACATTAGAGAACTCCAAGCGATATCTCAGCCAGCGGTCCAGAGTCAGCTAAAGGTTCCCAGGACTGAGAGCCTTAAGGTTGCATTGAGGTATAGCATTCATTCATAAGACCATGGACATTGTGGGGATGAAGTAAACGATCTGGACCAGATGAATACATGTGCGATGGACAGAGGGAAGTCCAAGCAAGCCATGGGGGCAGTGTAAACTTGTCAGGAGCTATAATAGGACAAGCTAATAACTAGCTGGTAGCCTTCTTGAGATGGCCTGCTTCAGATTATTATATTATCTGTGGCAGGTTCTCTCTAATAAGGCAAGGTCATAGGAGAATTCATTTTGGGAAAGATTCCTGCTATTAATATCCTTTTCCTATTATTATTAAATGTATATAGCAATCACTAAGTAATAGCACACCCCTTTGGAGCAGATATCTGCAGATCTATGAAGATGTACTGTCTTATAGTGATGCTATACAGACAAATAGAAGACTTCTTAAGTCTTAATGATGATCCTATAAGAATTCCTAAAATTATATCAGTGATTAGTAAGCTCTGCTATTAGATCCTTTTGTAATAGTCAAAACTGCAATGAGAACTCAGCCGGTCTCCCAAGTGCCACCAGTTAACTGTTCTTAGATAGTGCCCAGACTTTCTCTTACTCAGAGCACATTCCAAGAGGTTGTAAAACAATTAATCAAAGGTTATAGAAAGGAAACTATTTATTATAGGTGCTATGACAGAAGATAAAATATTAACTAGGTTTATTTATACAAAACTTCACTAATAACTTAGCTATGGTTTTAAACCTTCTGTGAACCTGTGGAGCTGTGACAGGTGATGGATGTTTAGTCCTAATGGATATGCATGCAAACATGCTCTGTTGTGAACTTCTATTTCAACTTATGATTTGATTTTCTGTGTGAACTTGTGGTGAACTTTTAAACATATGATCATGTATTCTGAAAAATATATAAGTACTGAGGACAAAGAGATGAGAAAACAGAGTAGGTACTTTTTTCCCTTTCCCTGTTTAGAGATAGAATTTTTTTTGAGGAGAATTTTTGCCTTTCCCTGCTTAGGGTAGAAATTTTTTTCCCTTTTCCCACTTAGAAGAATTTTTCCTTTTCCCGGCTTAGGATCTTTCTGCTTTCCCCTATGTAGCTTTAATAGGAAACTTTTTACAACTTAGTAATAAACTCTATAATCACATTTCAAAGTGTCCCTTTTTCTTCCTGCAACTTCTGAATAGCAGGCTGGAAAGTTAGAGCCACACAGTTCCTGCTGAGATAGAACAAAGGGCACATTACTTAATCCCCTGCTGTGAGGCTACAGGTGTCAATCACCTAAGCCTTTTACCCTCAGAAAGAGCAAGAAAGTTTTTAGGACATTTTAGAATTATCGTCATCATTTCAATACAGTTAGAGAGCTAGAAGATCTTGAGGCCCTCAGTCTTAAAAGCCATCACCAGAGTCCTACTCTCTGAACTCCACTACTACCCTCTCAGGCCCCGAGGATCCCAGCAGAAACTAAGCTCAGCTCAAGCCCTTGGCATAGTCAGGGGTCCTCCAAGCATCAGTGCTTTGATACACACACTGAGTGATCACATGACTAGTCAGGGTGGGTGTTGCCCTTTGGTATTAGGTAACCTCTTCTTTATGGGGTCCAGGTGCAAGGTTTGTTCCCATCCCTCAGTCTGGAACAGTTTCTCCACTCTCAGGCCTGGTTGATCTGACATGGTTTTCATATTTCTATGTTCCTAATGTGGCCCTAGATTGCTTAGATATTCTCTAAGAGAACCCCTTTCACTTTCAAGAACACGTCATTTATCATTTTTGTGCCTCATGGGAGGCAACAGGCAGTAACTTAGGTTTACATGAACAAGGTATTCCACCTATGTGATTGCCTTCACAATGGAGTCAAATGCTGCTTGTAAGATAGAGTCTTTTAGGGCAAGACAGTCAAGAAATCATGTTTTCTATGATACGGAGTTACTTAGAGCAGAACATAGCCTAGTTTTCTATCTGCCTATCATCTATCTCTCATCTACCTAACATCTATCTATCTATATCCTATCATCTGCCTCCTTTCTCCCAATATATCTACATACCTGTATGAGGTCACATCACCTTATGAATAATGATGTCTGGTTGTCTAAGAGAAGCCTATGAAAACTACAGAAACACCAATTAGATTCTTCACTAGCTCAAAGGAAAATCACAGTAAAATTTTTGATCTTAAGGAAGATAATTAACTTCATTCATCCCTGTGTCCTGAGCCACCCTAGACCATCTAGATAATATATTTCCCATGAGTTAAGTGTGCAGCCAGAAGAGTACAGTTAGGATTTAAGTTGTAACAGGCAAGATTAAAAGATCATTTTATTTGCCCTGTGGGGAATTTTTTTCTAGTATAGAATAGAGTTTATTTAGGGCATGGGGAGGGGAGTTGAGATTGGGTAGTAGAGACAGAGAAAGGCAGAGGGCGAGAGTAGAGTAGGAGAGACCAATCATGAGAACTTAGAGAGAGAGTTGGGAGGGGAATGGAGAGAGAAGAGGAAGGGGCAAGAGGGCAGAGCAGAGCAAGAAGGCACTGTGTGGGGATTTATTGGTACACTCTAAAGAAATTATTTTAACCAGAGTTCCCAGAAAGAAGGAGGAAGGAAGGAACCAGAACATGACAGGAGAGGGAAGAGGAATGGGAAAAAGGTGGGGCCATGGCTGAGGATGCATACCTCACCTGGAAGCTGGTAGCCCTCGCAGAAAATCCACACAGTCCATAGAGACTGCATTTCTGTTCTTTTTAAATCTGGCAGCCTGTGGAAGTGTTTTCTTTTGTGTTTTCTGCAATCCTCTCACTGGGCAACTTGGGAGCCACTGGTTCACTTCATTCACTTGTGGTGACTTTTATGAAAATTCAGGTTTGGACAGAGTCAGCTGCTCCAAATCCAATGGTCTCCGACTCATTCCTGGAATTTCCCGAAACTCATAGACACAGCCTTGTCCAGGGAAAGGGCTTGGGTTTTACAAGACTCTAAGATGCTATCTTCCCCTTTCTGTTCTGCCCAGATAACGTCAACTGGAGGAAAACCAGTTCAGACCGAGTTTCATCTTTCCCTCTGCCCTTGACTGCCACCCTTAGCACAGCAAGCTTTGATCATTGATGGACCACACATGTGCATGTGGAAAGGCAGTCACACTGGGATGAATTTAACAGCTTTCTAGGCAGCAGGGCACAGACTGGAGACACAGTCAATGCTACACTGCAGTGGTCTGAGTTTTACGTTTACTGTTTAAAGGTTTTTTAATGTTTTTTACTTAGCCGACTAGTGAGGGGAGACAGCCAGACATAGATACAGTGTGACTGTGGATGTCAGAGGACAACTTTGGAGTTAGGATCTCTCCTCCCACTTTGCTCTTCCCACCTTTTTAAGGCAGGTTCTTTTGTTTCGACTGTACAAGTGCTCTCCAGCTTCCAACGACTGCTCCATCTCCCTATCTCCCATAGGAGTATTGATGCTGTGGATACATGGCACCAGACTATTTTCTTTAATATGGATTCAACACAGTGAAGTTGGGGCCGCCTTGGGCTTATATAACTAGTGTTTTTACCCACTGCACTGTCTGATCTACCACACTCAGGCTGAAGAGTTCTTCTCTGAGAATTACACCAGATAAAGCCAACACCTCATCTACAGGACAGGAAGGGATTACAGGACCAGCTCATGGGAAGCAGCATTGGAATTTATTTAAAGGAATTTAAGCATCAGGACAAATAGAAAGAATGAGACCTATCCCTATCTTGGGTTTTGGGCCCCAAGGTCTCAACATTTGAGTAACTACACTTATAGTACTTGTTGGCATCTGAGGTAGCATCTCAGAGTGTTATTGGGATGCTAAATCAGATGACAGGGGTATCCTCCGATGTCCAGAATGAGATTATAGCGAAAAAAAGTTTATAATTGTATGTCTGAATTTCCCAGAAAATATATAGGAAGACATTAAGACCTACTGAGAGATCTGACATGCTCAGGCTGAAGTAGAATTAACATGGCATTGCTATTTCTACACACCTTAAATGAAAAATTTATTTTGCTTCATGTGTGCAAGTGCTTTGTATGTATGTCTGTATACTACATATGTGCGTGATGACCCATAAAGGTCAAAGTAATGTATTATATCTGTTAGAACTGTTCTTACAAATGGTTGTGAGCCACAACGTGGTTGCTGGAAACAGAAACCTATGTCCTCTGTAAAAGATGCTATTACTCGTAAGCACGGATGTGAATTTTAACGTTCTTATTGGAAAATATTCCTGAGTGAGAGGAATATATCTGTCTCCATGGAAGCAGTTTCCAGGCACATTTTGTTAATTTTTTGGAGAGTTTGATTCTACACTGTCAATGGAGTTCTACCATACTCCAGAGTAAGGGTTCCTTTCTTTGTCTCACATCCAGGAATTTTCCGTGACTTTCCTGTCTCGGTACCACCCACTGTGTCATACATGTTATAGCATCAAAGAATAGATTGTATAAATGGTTATAATATTGATCCCTTCACAGTCAGGGTCAATCAAAATAGAGCATCCACTATGTGCTGTTCGTAACACCCAATAATAACTAGGGAATGCATCATGAATTCATTTTTTTACCCTGCTATGATTTCCATTATTTTTACCAAATTCTTTCTAATTTTACATGTAGGTATAGATACGTGCATGTGCCCTCATGTATAAGCCCTCATATGATCCAGTGCCCACAGAGACCAGAAGAGGGCATCAGATCGCCTGAGTCTGGAGTTAAAAGTGGCTATGAGGTATTTAAGTGGGTTCTGAGAACTGAACTCTAATCCTCTGCAAAAGCAGCAAGTGTTCTTAACTGCCTAGACCTCTCATCAGCCCTGGAATATACTTCTCTCACTTACAAAATGTTTGCTTTGAACCATTAAGTTCTACATGTTTTGATGCCAGGAGCAGCCTCACATATCTTTAGTTTACTGTATTCTGAACACATGGCTGGCTGGTCATTCCAGTAATATTCCCAAAGGGAATGAATGATCTAAAGTCAGACTAATCAAATGTATCCATTTTGCTATGTGATATGTAAAATGGTCTTTGGGGAAACAGATTTTTACTGTATTCTCCTGAAATAAAAGAAATTAGTCTCTTGCTAGGTACTGCACTGATGTTAGATGTTCTGCGCATGGTGGAAGGGCCACACTATGCAAAGCAATGATATCCTACAACTTAAAGGTTTCATTCTATCTGTAGTTTTGTCGTGAATATGTGCCCCATGCTAAATAAATAAGGATTGATCTGCTGCTCCTCCACGGACAGCATTTTCATGTTCGTGTTCATCTAACCATCAGGTAGGGTGTTTTAATAGGAAAAGCCTCCTGGCATTTCAGTGTAAGCTTTGGATGCATCCTTGGTATCTAATCTGTGTCCTGGGTCTCATTACAATGTCACCTGGCAGGTGAGCAATGTCCCTAGATCTCAGGTTCCCTTTCTGTTTAATAAAGATAATTATCACCTTCTTTGCAGAGGTCTGTGACAATCAAACGAGAAAACAAGCAAACACCCAGCAGCTGTGTGGCTCTGCACTGTGTGAAAAGTGCTTTAAAAAGGCTCTGTGCTGTGTGCTGGGTCAGCTTTGCAGCCACTGGCTTAAGAGGGTGGGGGATTGGGGACTCCACACTTAATGCTTTCCCTATGTGCTTTACTCTGGAAGCTAAAAACAGATTTGTCACTGAGTTGAGCTAGCACAGGAGGTGATTTAGCCAAGATTCCTATTTGGTTTGCACACTTCTCTTGTAAGGACATTCTTGGTGGCCTTGATCCCTTACTGCCTCCACAGTCCTCTCCAAACAATGCTTGTCATTTAATAAAACAAATGGACTTGATTGGAGAAAACAGGGGGGTAAGAACGAAGGAGGAAAATCACCAGACCCTCACATTCGAAATTGCTGGTGTCCTTTCAGCCCTTCCCTTACTCCACCCTTGTGTAGAATCAGGAGTCCTAAGCTTTTTACATCACACTTCAGCACACATATCTGTCTCCATCCACATGACAACCTTGTAGCAGGGACCTCTTACACACACACACAGATACAACCTCCTCTTCCCTGCACTCCTTTTTGCCTCCACCCATTGCATAGCATTCATGGGACTGATCTCCCAAAGGGAGGGTGACATTTCCCAACAGTAAGTTCACAGTACTGGTGGCTCAAATCTTCATATCCTTCTTTCAAGGAAATAACTGCAGTATATGTATGTTCCTGGAGACAAGGAGAGGCCTCAGTGTTACCAATCAGGAATCAGCAGAGGCAGGTCGTGGACAGGGACAGGTGGGTAGGCAGAGGAGGGCTCTGCTTCATGCACAGCTTTGAAGCCTAGGGAACCAATACTGATCAAGAGCTACTAGCGATATGATAGTGGACACAGGAGAATCAGGCAGGATTGGGATAGCCATTTCTCTTGCCACCACCCAAACTACATCATCTAGAACGGGTTTCATTTGTAAGGCAGCCACTTTTCTTGTAAGCAGCTCCAACCTTCAGTTTCTGCATAGACTGTGAGCTCAAGGGCTAAGTGCCTGAGAGTAGAGACCTTCATGAGTGAGAACGGGAGGTGTAAATGCACGGATACACCGCCTTCTCTGGCCAGATTGCGTCTTTATCTGAGCATGGTTCTCAGCACTGCATCCAGAGCATTGCCAACTTTGTAACCCAGCACCTGCCTTCTGGGGGGATGACTCAGTAAAGGCTCAGTGCCCAGAGCTCACAATGAAAAGGAGCAAAGAGGCCCCTGAAAGTGGTCCTCTGATATCTACACTCATAATTCTGTCCCCATGAAAACATCACAACCAAAAGCAATTTAGGTGATGGAAATGTTTACTTGGCACACATTTCCAGGTCACAGTCCATCATTGTGGGAAGTCAGTGCTGGGACTCAAGGCAGGAACCTAGAGATTGGGACCAAGAAGGAATGATGGGTACTGATTGACTCTCTGCTCCCTCAGTCTCATACTTGTTAGTCCCTTATATACTCCAGGACCACCTGACTAATGACCGTTCCCACCACAGTTGGATGCTGTGCTCTCCTGCATCAATTAAGGATCAAGACAACCCCTCCTAGACCAGCCTGTTCTACAGACAATCAATCACTCAGCTGAAGCATTTCCAGGCTGTGTCAAGTTGATAGTTGATCCTAACTAGAACAAGCAGAATGGCACCACACATAGTAAACATAGTAATTTTGTTTTAAATTGGCATGTTAGTTAAACTTGCCTTCACTGTTATTCTTTAGTTATTATTATCTGGTAAGTAGAATTATTTGGGGGCCTGAGCCTCCAAACTTTGGGACAGCTTAATTAATTTTATTAAATAACATTAAATAAAAATTTATGTAGTGGGAGAAAGGAACAGAAATGGAAAATTTTTAAGGGGGTGTAATAAATATCTAAATGAGCAAGCACAAGAAGCTATTTCTGGGAGAGTAATTAGAGGAGCTTTTCTAAGAGAAGCTATATGAAGAAATAGCAAAGAATGAAGAGGCATGATGAGCAGGTGGCAGTCTGTGATGCAAACTACTGAGGAGACATGTGTCACCATCATGCATTTCCTCTCTGCGTGCTTCCTACCATCAACAAGAAACACAGAAACCCTAAAACAATGTCTTCAACTTAAGCAAATAAGAATATAAATGTAAGTTACCTTCAAGTGCAAAAGTCGCACGTACATGTATGCAAATACATATGTATGAATGCATACATGCAGATATACACAGACAGACAGCACACACGGATAAACACATATGCAAATATATACATATGTATATACAGGCACATAATGCACATTCACATATTACATGCCTACATGTATACAAATATGCACACACAAATGCATACACACATATACACACATATATACACTGGCACACATGTATACATATACAAATACATATATGCACAAATGCACTTATGAACATATATATATGCACATGCATAAACATATGCATGCATGTTTGTATACCGAGTTCCATAAACACTAAGATGAAAAATGACTTTGTTAGACTCAATCCACAAAAGCAGAGACAACAGCACGTTTATTAAAATAGCTTTGTTTCAATACTATAACATATCTGCCCAACATGGCAGAGTTGAGGCCATTGCATCATGAGGAGAGGAACTCTCTGATCTGCGAGCTGCTTTCTGGTTTATAACCCATTTTATATTTTGCCAATATGTGAGGAAACCTGCCATCAATAAATCACCTTCAAAAGTACTGTGCTTGGGAAAGTCTCCATTAGTGACACTTCTTGGGTCCAAAGTCTGTGCAGCCCAGAGCTCTGATCGCTCCCTGCAGCGCTGCTATGTGATGTGTTAATGTTCCCTTGTGTCACCCACTATTGATTATATCACCATTCAAGATAAAAAATTCTCCATTTTTCTGAAAGTTCTAACTACTGCAAGAAAAACTACAGTATTTAATGATGTGACCATCACGGTAATACAGGTCTGTGGGAGTCTGACAAGCGGGACTTGATTCATTTTCTCTATCTACTGGACATAGATCTAAACATTCTCATGTGTGATTCTGAACTATGGGAAAGTTCAAAAGTATGAACTGGGAGTTCGTAAGTCGCAGATGCCTCTGATAGGAAGGACAATGGCAGAAGGCCACTCCCAGGCATGAAGGACTGAAGGAGGAATTCTCAACCATGGGTGTGTGGACTGGGCAGGGTCAGGTGCAGCTTCTGGAGGTGATTTTAAGTGATGCCCCTCAAGTTTGCCTCCTGTTACAATGCAGTGGCCTTTGGCTCAGTTATCCTTCATGAAGTGAAGGCCTTGGACTGAGTTCCAGTATGGCCTCTTAACAATTAGAGCCACAGTATATGTCACTAAACTCAATGTACTTCAAGATCTTGGAGCTGTAGACAGCGGTTTACCCATAGAGTACAATATGCAGGAAGGATTCAAAGCCTTTCCAGTATGATCAGGACCAGTCAGGACAGGAAGGCTTCCCATTAACCTGTTAGAGTTTAGCAGCAGTTCTTACCACAGAGGGAAAAAAAAAGGGTGGGTTGTATTCTGGGGAAGTAGCCTCTCTATGAGTAGCCTCTGTATGCATGAAATATCCAGTGCACGATATGTGGGGTGCTGGAAACACTAAGCTAAATCATCATGGTGGCCGCAGTGAAGGCTTGTATTTGAAAGGAACACTGTGTGACCCTCCTGATGAATCTGAGCTGGACCAAGTGTGTGCAGAGACTGTGGAATGATGTCCAAGTGCCAGCTCTGATGCCCTTTACCTCGTTCCCTTGAGACAAGATCTCCCACACAACCTGGAGCAACGTTATGAGCAGACTACACCCAGGTCCTCACGCTTACATGGAAAGAGCTCTTACCTACAGAGGAACATCTTCAGTCCTCCAAACCAATGGCTCTAATCTGCAACCACTGCCTTTTTATGTTTCAAAAATGTTTTTGTAAGTACGGAGGAAAACACATTGACCAATAACTCCAGGTCTCCTCGTTCTGCTATTCCTGGCAGCTGTGTATTAATCAGATCTGTCTTTAGAGAGCTGCCAACATAGACAACATTTCTTAACACCCTGCCCCTTAGTAAATTTGGGCAGAGGCATTTTCTGGAGAATGAGGCACGCTGAATGACTTGGTGGCAGGTTGGGATTCTGACTGGTCACATTAATAACGATAACATTGATCATGGTCTCTTCAGAACACCTTGACCATTTCCCAGTCCCAAGAGACAAGTCAGAAGCCTGGCTGATGGGCAGTGTTGATTTAATTTCAGCTCTTGGAAATTGATAAAGTATTATTAATGACAGGAACTGTAGGAACAGTTGCTGAAATGGAAAAGATTTACAGAAAGAAACTGCAAGTTAGACTCCGAACCATGAGACAAGCAGAGAGAGAGAAAAAGAGAGAGAGTGAGAGAGAGAGAGAAAGAGAGACTGGCTGTGAATTTTGAATGAATAGAAAGGATGAAGCCCAGGATGCGCTTGTGGAAGACAGAAAGCAAGGGAGTATGTAGTAGGCTCTAAGTCCTCAGAAGAACTTCCAAAAGTGTTAGATTAACCTTTCAATACCCAGGAGTGACCTACTTCTCAAGTTCATATTTCATAAATGAAGAAGAGCTCTGGCTCTTTTAGGGTTGTTAAGTACTTTTCTCTAACAGGGCAAGCTGAGTTTTCAAAAGGAGACATTTAGCCTCAGACCCAGGACTTCTCAAGAGCTCAGCAGAAGAACAGAACAGCACACAGTCTGAAAACACCGCTGCTGCTTTTATAAATCCTCTTTTCTTAAAATGGTTGAATGAGCTTCTATCCCTGTGACCTTAAGAACCTAGCATACTATAGACGAACAGGTGGGAGGAAGAAGCCTTGGTAGAAGCAGAGAGGTCCATGCCAAACCCTTGTGTGTCCATGCGTGTGGGGGTGAGCCTTAAGCAGGGTCAGGTGAAACGGTTGCCTTGGGAACGCAGGAGCTCTTCCAGGAGCCCAACTCTATCAGTCTAGCGATTTTGCCTGGGGACATCTCACAGGGCAGGTACTTGACAGAAAGCTGTGCTCTTTAGGAAAGCTCAAAATCTCTCTGGGAGAAGTAACCTTGAGCAAGCCACTTCTGCTCCATGGAGTCCAGTGTCACCACAACAAAACAACTAGGCTTTCTTTTCAAGGATGCTTCCCAGCTGGGTCTCTCAATGAAGTTAGCATTGAGTGAGCCATTCGGGAACAGTGTGTCTTAGCACTAGGGACTTCCTAATCCAAGCATAGGAAACTTCAAACCCAGGAAGGCCAAAGAAAAGCTGGAAAAAAATGTCAATAGCTTAGAGAACCCTGCCAGGGTTGCCGCCTCACATCCAAATCTCTCCGTTAACCTTTTCAATAAGCTGCACAGTGAACATCTTTCTTTTGTTTGTTTAATCAAAGTTCAATCACAAATTTATTTAAAATGATATAAATAAAAAAAAAAGATGAAAAGTCACAAAACAGACCCCAGACTGACTTAAAGGTCAAGAATGGGAAATGAGAGGCCACCTGCCTACATGTTACAATTAAAATACCAAGTTTATCTGGGAGTGGTATTGCATGCATTTAATCCCAGCACTTTGAAGGAAGAGACAGATGGATCTATGTGAGTTAGAGGCCAGCCTGGTCTCCAAAGCAAGACCTAGGGTAGACAGTCAGACCTTTACACAGAGAACCCATTATGCTGGATTACAGATGCTGGGAGTCCCGGAGCAGTAAGTGGGGGATACCTATTCTGTTCCCCTATTCTGGAGAAGACATATTTGTGCTCCAACTTTAAGAAGGCGCAGTGTTCAGAACACTACCTTTAATTCCTGGGTGCTATTTTCTTATGAACATTATGTTTGTATTATTGAATAATGGTAATAACTTCATTCTCTCTAGTCCTTCCTCTGGCAAGTGCTCTCTGTTCAAGGAGCAGCTGTACTATGTGATGTGTTCCAAGGAGGGACAGCCCGCTCTAGTCCACTGCCGTCACATTCACCTTACCATGTAGTCGCAGCTGCAGAGGCCACGGGGAAGAAACACTGTGGTTTCTGGGATTCATACTCATCCTTGTTACTTAGAGCTGTGACCTTGCCTGAGTCCCTCACTTGCAAAGGTAGTCTCAGCTCATGAGTCCTCTGGAAAGTGGCATGTGTCTGTAGAAGGAGGTGGGTGGAGACTGCACAGGCTGCCTGATGGTGTAGAAAGTGCTCTGACAGTGGATCAGCTGATTCATGTGGAATTCCGTCAGACAGCTTTTGCCCACCGAGGTCACTCAGCACTTAGGGTTAAATGATTCAAAGTGAGTATAAATTACTGTAAGCAAATTGGGGACTTAGTGCTAATTCATAAAAAATAATGATAGAACTACAGGACTCGTATATTATATTTCTACATGAAACCATATAGGGGTAGGGGCTCTTGCATTAAGGAAAATTGGATCTTGTATCCTTATCACATTCAACAGCTATCTGAAGAAATAAGCATTGATTTTTGGCTTTTTAGAGATAAGCCGATTAGTGTGATGCCCTCTAAGTTGCTCTTGCTAATGTATGATGGTGTGTCTTCTTTCAAGTGGCCAAGATTGCTGGCCACAGACCTAATTTCCTAATGTAATTTTTTTTTTCTTTCTGGGTCTCATTTGTCACTATGAGAAGAAAAAAACCACCATATGACAGAAGCCTTAGAAGAATGATGGAAACACTAAAATTATTTCAATAGTAAAGTTTTATAAAAATACATTTAAATGACAGTTTTGTTGGCTGCGAGATTCCACTGCGTCTGTGAGGTCTCCCATCCCTGGTTCTCCTTTCACAGAGTGGCGGAGGGTGACACCTCCATGTCGCATCAAAGTCCTGCCACCTGAAGCCTCCATTACAGTGTTTCCCTAAACTGGCAGGTACCGGGCCATCTGTTCATACAGCCCAGGAAAGGGGATCACAACCTTTCTTTCCAGATATGGGGAGTGCTGGATAGTTGCCTACCTTCTGCAAGTGCTCACTGTGACATCACCTAGCATTGGGGGCAAAAGTCAGCCAAGTCACTGGTACTTAAAACCCTTGGAATGGAGTCTTCCTAATGTGGTCAGCCTTTGGCTAGCCTTTGCAATGGCATAGCAGAGCTACAGTTCGGGAAGGGCAACTATGGCTCGGGACCCCAATATAAAATTAGATTTTAAACTTACAATTAGTTTCATAGCAAAGTGTATCATGGTGAAATGTGAGAAATAAGATTACAAAAAGGGGGGAAAATCATTGAAGAAAGGTTTACTTAAAGTTGAATGCTGATGTACCCATGTAAGTTGCTGGCTTGAACTTTGTATATGCCTGGGTATGGGTACATATGCCTGGGGCTGTGGCCAGTATGCTTGTACCTGGGGTATGGGTGATGTGTGAGTTTATTCCTCCTGCATATGTTGACTGTGTATTTGTGAAGGTATGTATGCATGTGGTGTGCTTGTGCCTGGTGTCGTTATATGATTAGTATGTTTATGTATTGGCTTATAGTGTGCTTATGCCCTGATGTACCATGGCATGTTTTTCTCAGGAAGCCACTGCTCTCAGCTTTGGCTCCCTGCCTGTCTGAGCTGCTGTACATCCTTGGAGGTGTTGGTTCTGTGACTCTTCATGTAGAGCTCAGGTTTTTGCCAAATAGCATTTCAACAACCTTCAAAGTGATCAATTTGCCAACATTTAGAGGCAATGGCCAAGTCTGAGAGTTATTAAATTCTTAATTTCCTTTATCACCATAATATATAATATTAATTTTAGCTCACATTAAACATAACATAAAATGGTTTTAGAATTACTTGTATATGTGGGGGGGGGCACATGTACATATGAATGAAGATACATGATGAGACCAAAGTTGCCACATGGTCCTGAATATGAAGTTCCAGGTGATTGAAAACCATCATCCCAGGTGCTGGGCACATCTCTGGTCCTTTGCAATAGCAATCCGTGCTCTAAACCCTCCCTGAGTCATATCTCCGGGCCCATATTTATTATGTTTAAATGTTTATTGAACTCCTTTTCTGATACTTTGTTTTATTCTATAGCTCACGCTGATCTCAAATGCATGAAATTGCTGAGGTAGCCTTGAACTCCTGATAATCTTCCTGCCTCAGCCTCTCAACTGCTAGAATTCTGTGCAACCACATGCCACACATATCTTTTAAGTCCTTCCTTCTTTCCTTACTTCCTTCCTTCCTTCCTTCCTTCCTTCCTTCCTTCCTCCCTTCCTTTCTCTTTTGACAAGGTAGTAGGTCTATGTAGTCTTAGCTGTCTTGGAACTCTCTCTGTAAACCGGAATGGCCCCAAATGCCCAGAGATCTGCCAGCCTCTGCCTCCTGAGTGAGTGGATTAAAGAAGTGCACCAAAACGCCCAACTATATTTTCTTTCTTTGTTAAAGTTTTATTTATTTTTATTTTATGTGTGTGAGTATTTTGTTTTGTGTATATATGTGAACCAGTGCATAGAGTATCCTCAGAGTCCAGGAGAGGACTTCAGATCTCCATTGTGAGCAAGCACGTGGGCCCTGGGAACAGGTCCTGTGGAAGAACAAGAAGTGCTCTTAACCACCTAGCCATCTCTCCTGCACAACCTGACATTTTCTTCTTGCTTTATTCCACTGTTCCCTAAAGTGTCCACTATGCCTTTGCTAAAATGTATGCACTGTGTCAGTGTGCCGTGACACTGCTGGGATGGTGGCTGAAGAACTGGAGAAAGAAGACTTTTTTTGGAGGGAAGAGAAATATCTCTAGTCATCCTAGCACTGCTGACGGCAAGATGGAGAGCTGTTTTACATTATAACAAGGCCAGAGGAGACTCTGTCAAGTAAATCATCTCCTTTCAGAGATATCAAAGTTCAAAGAAGCATTAACATCTTTGATTCCTCTTAATAAAGTGTTAGGAAAGTGTTAGGGTTCAGCCATCAGAGCAAGCTTAACAGGCTGTGTGATTGTTGTGTAGAAATGTTCTTGTTGAAGATGGGATTTATTACATGCGCTTCCCAGAGCTGTTTTTTAAGCTAATCTTTTTTGAATATGACGCTAAATTTGATATGAACAAAATTCATGTTCACCATCACCAGAACCTCACTCAGATTCTAGAGAACACAGTCTGCAGTAGTCCTCCTTCCTAAGAGCAGAAGAGCTGAGCATCCAGGAGGACCCCTCCCTTTCCTGTAATGTTCAACACCTGCTATGTAAGCTCTACCTAGCCAATAGCACAAAGAACTCTACTTTGTTCTTTCAATGCTGCTGATAAGATAACTGTACAAACATGAAACTACAGGCTTCCTGTCTTGAACAACCAGCAAAGGTGATGGATAGACCCAACTATAATGCTCCTAGGTAGACACTTCAAGGACTCTATGTGGATGTGCTTTGGAGACATGTGACTGCCGTGTTTAATATACCACTATTCATAACCAAGGTAAGCAAAAAACTTCGAAGCCCACCAATGGATGAACCAACATATAATATGCTGTGTATAGAAATAGTGGAGTTTATTCACCACAGAAAGCCACCAAACTGCCATTTTCTAGACAATGGGTGGGGTCAGAGATAACCATGTTAAGTGAAATAATCCAGACACAGATAAGTATCACATGCTTGCCTTAGGTGGGACCCATCATGGTCATTCATAGGAGATATGAGGAGAGGAAGAGGTTGAAAGGTTGGAAGGAGGAAGAAATGGGAGAGAAAGAGAGGAAATGTGTGTGTGTGTGTGTGTGTGTGTGTGTGTGTGTGTGTGTGTTAGAGAGAGAGAGAGAGAGAGAGAGAGAGAGAGAGAGAGAACAAATAGGAACTATTTGAGGAGATGACTGTGGGGAGTGATAAAAATAACACATGTAGGACTAGAGAGATGGCTCACTGGTTAAGAGCACTGACTGCTCTTTCAGAGGTCCTGAGTTCAATTCCCAGCAACCACATGATAGCTCACAATCATCTGTATTGAGATCTGATGTCCTCTTCTGATGTGTCTGAAGTCAGGTACATTGTACGGATATATAATAAATAAATCTTTAAAAAAACACATATAAAAATATCATGAGACTCATAATCTTGTAAATTAACTAAAAATAACTGAAAATTTAAGCTTCTTGACAACTAATATAGACAATTTTGTACTTTTGTGTGTATGGGGGTGCACATGTGGGTACATGAGTGCATATGTACCTATGATTTCACATGTGGAGGCCCCAATTTAGCAGTGGATATTTTCTTGGGTGGCTTTCTACTTGTAGTTACTGAGGCAGGGTGTCTTACTGAATCTGAGCTTACTAACTGAGCTAGTCTGGATAGCCAGCTCCACAGATCTCCTGGTGTCTCTGCCTTCCAAGTGCTAGAACTACAGGTGGATGCCACGCCTGTGGCTTTTATGTCTGCCCTGGAATCTAAACTCTACAGGCTTGCAGCACTGAGGGCTTTAGCTGTGAGCTCCCTCTTGAGCCCCTCCCTATAACAGTCCTTCAGCAAGGAAGCCAAACAATATCCAAGGTAGATAGGTAATGGTTACATTCATCTTCTTGAATGATTTCATTGTATCTAAAAGCTACCCACAAACAGATGTCAGACTTCTGTCCTATGTCACTATGCCTGCAATTAAGTCACACTTGAGTATCAGATTCGAAGCTGTGAAAGGCACAGGAGTATGTAATAAATACAACCATTTACATCATACTTCTCTGTGCGTGTGTCTCTGTGTGAGTGTCCCAAGACAATCTCAAACCTCTCACCTCACCTTCCACCATGTTTAAAGTGGTGTCTTGTGTTGTTTGCCACTGTGTACACCCAGCAAGTCCATGAGATTGTATCTCAGTCTCCCATCTCACCATGTAGCACTGGTATTGCAGATATGTACTGCCTATCTGGCCTTATGTGGGTTCTGGGCATCAAAACAAAGGTTCTCACGGCAAGCCCATTGCACCATCTCTCAGCCACTGCTTCCTTTAGAGGAGTGAGAAGTGCAAATCGAGAAATTCATTTCATTGAATTTAAATGTTTAAGTGTTATACTGATTTAGTTCTGTACAGCACCTGCCTTTTGAAAACATTATTCCCTATTGTCAAACAGGAATTAAGGCCTGTGTTGAGAACTATAAATCCAACAGGGAAGCAGGTTCTGTTGACTGAAATACAGGATCAACCTGCTTTCTCTTTTCCCCTCTTTTAGAAGGTGCTCATAATGACACCACCAATTTGAGGCTCTAGGTTGAGAAACCTGGTCACAGACCCTGGCCTGTTCTGCAGTATCATCCTCCTGGCCTTCCGCTCATGATATCTCTGCTGGGACCTGCCTGGCCTGGTCTGATTCGGCCCCTGTGCCTAGGATATATGTAGAAGCTTATATATGAGAACACCTAAATAGGAAATAGTCTTTTTAGCACTTAGGAAGAAAAGGAAAGCACCAAAAATTCATTCATGGAGCTAAAATATGAAGTTTGATGCCCAAACAGGGGTACACAAGTGTCCAGAGACAGTGCCATGTCTACATGCTACATGATGGCTGTCCAGTTCCAAAGCTGACCTCTCTTATGGGTTTTGCACTCTAAGGAGTTGAATGAAGTTATCTCAAAGACTTTCTGTTGGAAATCCCAGAGCTACTCTGGCGAGGGACTTGGAGGTGTTTGCCAATGGATATTAACACATATGCTAGATCTTTGACAACCTTCACACACCCGCCGAGCTATAACCTGCCTCAAAGTAGGTATTTCTTGCATATATTGACCAGTGCTACAGGACCCTGATCTGACCCAGAAAATTAAGAGAATAGAAGATGCTGTATGCTTGGCATCTGGGTGAAGCCAGGTGACATAGAACCAGCATTAGGAGGTGGACTTGGGTGTGTTAGGGAGGACCAAGCAGGACCAAGCCTACTATAGGAGAAGATAGTCTCCCAAGAGTTTGAGCTACATAGTTCCTCTTTTTTTGTGTCTGAGAAGTAGATACGATTTAGTCTGTTGAATACAGTAAGAAAGGGACAAACAGGTAAAAGGGACATTGGCTAATAATATGTGTGTCACTAAATCAGATGTTTGTGGAGTTGGCAGTTGCCTAAGTTCTTCTCCAAGAGAAATGGAAGTATATTCTGGGGGATGGGAGTGTAGTTAAGTGTGTCTAATTTCAGCAATTTTATGTTTATCAAGATATGTCTGATATACGGGTTTAGTGCAGAATTCTATCAGACCTTCATAGAAGACCTTGTACCAATATTATCCAAACTATTCCACAAAATTGAAACAGATGGAGCACTACCGAATTCCTTCTATGAAGCCACAATTACTCTTATACCTAAACCACACAAAGACACAACAAAGAAAGAGAACTTCAGACCAATTTCCCTTATGAATATCGACGCAAAAATACTCAATAAAATTCTGGCAAACTGAATCCAAGAGCACATCAAAACAATCATCAACCATGATCAAGTAGGTTTCATCCCAGGCATGTAGGGATGGTTTAATATACAAAAAACCATCAACGTGATCCATTATAAAAACAAACTGACAGAACAAAACCACATGATCATTTCATTAGATGCTGAGAAAGTATTTGACAAAATTCAACACCCCTTCATGATAAAAGTCCTGGAAAGAATAGGAATTCAAGGCCCATACCTAAACATAGTAAAAGCCATATACAGCAAACCAGTTGCTAACATTAAAATAAATGGAGAGAAACTTGAAGCAATCCCACTAAAATCAGGGACTAGACAAGGCTGCCCACTCTCTCCCTAGTTATTCAATATAGTTCTTGAAGTTCTAGCCAGAGCAATCAGACAACAAAAGGAGGTCAAGGGGATACAGATCGGAAAAGAAGAAGTCAAAATATCACTATTTGCAGATGACATGATAGTATATTTAAGTGATCCCAAAAGTTCCACCAGAGAACTACTAAAGCTGATAAACAACTTCAGCCAAGTGGCTGGGTATAAAATTAACTCAAATAAATCAGTAGCCTTCCTCTACACAAAAGAGAAACAAGCCGAGAAAGAAATTAGGGAAACAACACCCTTCATAATAGACCCAAATAATATAAAGTACCTCGGTGTGACTTTAACCAAGCAAGTAAAAGATCTGTACAATAAGAACTTCAAGACTCTGAAGAAAGAAATTGAAGAAGACCTCAGAAGATGGAAAGATCTCCCATGCTCATGGATTGGCGGGATTAATATAATAAAAATGGCCATTTTACCAAAAGCGATCTACAGATTCAATGCAATCCCCATCAAAATACCAATCCATTTCTTCAAAGAGTTAGACAGAACAATTTGCAAATTCATCTGGGATAACAAAAAACCCAGGATAGCTAAAGCTATCCTCAACAATAAAAGGACTTCAGGGGGAATCACTATCCCTGAACTCAAGCAGTATTACAGAGCAATGGTGATAAAAACTGCATGGTATTGGTACAGAGACAGACAGATAGACCAATGGAACAGAAGTAAAGACCCTGAAATGAACCCACACACATATGGGCACTTGATTTTTGACAAAGGAGCCAAATCCATCAAATGGAAAAAAGATAGCATTTCCAGCAAATGGTGCTGGTTCAACTGGAGGTCAACATGTAGAAGAATGCAGATCGATCCATGCTTATCACCCTGTACAAAGCTTAAATCCAAGTGGATCAAGGACCTCCACATCAAACCAGATACACTCAAACTAATAGAAGAAAAACTAGGGCAGCGTCTGGAACACATGGGCACTGGAAAAAATTTCCTGAACAACACACCAAAGGCTTATGCTCTAAGATCAAGAATTGACAAATGGGATCTCATAAAACTGCAAAGCTTCTGTAAGGCAAAGGACACTGTGGTTAGGACAAAACGGCAACCAACAGATTGGGAAAGGATCTTTACCAATCCTACAACAGATAGAGGACTTATATCCAAAATATACAAAGAACTCAAGAAGTTAGAGCGCAGGGAGACAAATAACCCTATTAAAAAATGGGGTTCAGAGCTAAAGAATTCACAGCTGAGGAATGCCGAATGGTTGAGAAACACCTAAAGAAATGTTCAACATCTTTAGTCATAAGGGAAATGCAAATTAAAACAACCCTGAGATTTCACCTCACACCAGTGAGAATGGCTAAGATCAAATACTCAGGGGACAGCAAATGCTGGCGAGGATGTGGAGAAAGAGGAACACTCCTCCATTGTTGGTGGGGTTGCAGACTGGTACAACCATTCTGGAAATCAGTCTGGAGGTTCCTCAGAAAATTGGACATTGAACTGCCTGAGGATCCAGGTATACCTGTCTTGGGCATATACCCAAAAGATGCCCCAACATATAAAAAAGACACGTGCTCCACTATGTTCGTAGCAGCCTTATTTATAATAGCCAGAAGCTGGAAAGAACCCAGATGCCCTTCAACAGAGGAATGGATACAGAAAATGTGGTACATCTACACAATGGAATATTACTCAGTTATCAAAAACAATGACTTTATGAAGTTCGTAGGCAAATGGTTGGAACTGGAAAATATCATCCTGAGTGAGCTAACCCAATCACAGAAAAACACACATGGTATACACTCATTCATAAGTGGCTATTAGCCCAAATGCTTGAATTACCCTAGATGCCTAGAACAAATGAAACTCAAGACAGATGATTGAAATGTGAATGCTTTACTCCTTCTTTAAAAGGGGAACAAGAATACCCTTGGCAGGGAATAGAGAGGCAAAGATTAAAGCAGACACAGAAGGAATACCCATTCAGAGCCTGCCCCACATATGGTCCATACATATACAGCCATCCAATTGGACAAGATGGATGAAGCAAAGAAGTGCAGGCCGACAGGAGCCAGATGTAGATCTCTCCTGAGAGACACAGCCAGAATACAGTAAATACAGAGGCGAATGCCAGCAGCAAACCACTGAACTGAGAATAGGACCCCCATTGAAGGAATCAGAGAAAGAACTGGAAGAGCTTGAAGGGGCTCGAGACCCCATATGTACAACAATGCCAAGCAACCAGAGCTTCCAGGGACTAAGCCACTACCTAAAGACTATACATGGACTGACCCTGGACTCTGACCTCATAGGTAGCAATGAATATTCTAGTAAGAGCACCAGTGGAAGGGGAAGCCCTGGGTCCTGCTAAGACTGAACCCCCAGTGAACTAGACTGTTAGGGGGAGGGCGACAATGGGGGGAGGATGGGGAGGGGAACACCCATAAAGAAGGGGAGGGGGAGGGATTAAGGGGATGTTTGCCTGGAAAGGGAATAATACTCGAAATGTAAATGAGAAATACTCAAGTTAATTAAAAAAAAGATATGTCTGATGTAAAAGTTAGGTTTTCAGAGTAACTTGGAATAAGATTATCTTTAGGTAGGTTATTTGTATTGGAAAATCCTTTCCCTGCCATCGTCATTTGAGTAGAAACAGCCCAGGTGGAAGTAAGTAACCCACTACCATGTGTTTAGCCCCAGCAGCCTGCTTTCTTCTGCAGGTCAGTGGCCCAAGGGCACTTGATGACTCTGAGACTTTGATTGCCTTCATGTCTGAAGGCAATGCCAGCCAAGCACCTTCCAGGTCCCATCTAATCCTCCTTGCAGTTCTGTAGACTGCATGTTCTCTGGAGAGAGGCACATACATGTATTGACACTAGGACCTAGCAGGCTCCTGTCTTACAGCTCTTGTCTACAAGACACTTGCAGGAACTCTGCCTGTGGAAGAATGGGTAACATATAGGTTTTATAAATCTGGGCACATGAAGTTTCAATTTCCCAAATGCATTTTTAATAACATGAAAGTCCCCGATTTGTATAAAGGTCTTCATTTTAAATAAAAGGAAAATCAATGCTTATATGGAGCCATAACCTAAAACGCAAGCTAATTATTTGTGTCAACACAAGCTTTAAAGCTGCCATCCGATTTTCGCTTGATTTATGAGACAGGGTGTTCCCTACCTAAATTGGAACTTTATTACGAACACTTTCTTTCACAGTGATTTATTCATTACAAAAATCAATGGGGGTTGCATCTTGTGAAAACCAAGATTTTATTGATAGCCAGGTGAATATATTGAGAACTGGAGCCCAACTTAGAGAAGCCTACTCAGGACACAGGCTTTCAAGGTTCAAGATTAATATGTTTTTTAAAAATTCATCTTGTAGACATCAAAAACGCCTAGATGATGGATGGTGCTAACAAGGTTCTTGTTTAATTATAATTAATGGTGGAGGCAACATATAAAGAATGGGCTTCATTTTCAGCTGCTAGAGAGAAATAATGCGTCCTACATAAATCTGTCATATACTAGGAGGTCAATATATGCAGCAGATACTGCATATCTATCAGAGGTGTCTCGTCAACGCTGCTGCAGCCTCTGTTCACAGTACTATCTTAAAAGTGAGTGCACATCCATAGGAGCAACTGTGAGGCTGCCTGGCTTGCGCACCATCCAGATCTTGGATGTTGGCATGATGGGATGACATGGGTGAGGGGTGAAGGGTGACGAAGCCAGATGACATCACAAAGAAGGACTTGGGAGGGACATGACTGTTAAAAAGCACAAGAGAAGACAAGAAGACATATCTCGTGATGCTGGCTGCTTACTTAGCTAAGATAGGTTGCAAAACTAGAAGAAGGTTTTCTTTGTTTTTGTCTCTGAGGATCCAACTCCTTAGGGAAAACACAGCAATCATCCATCGAGGAAGGTCACTGGAATGTGAAGGGCAGGCAGAAGCTACAGAGGGCTACCAGGAAACCCTGTGTCTCTTAATTCTCAACGATCTCCATGTAGGGGCAACTGCAAGTGACAAGTGTGACCATCACAAATCTCAGCAATGTGGCAAAGTTACGAATGCATTTTTTAAGTTATTTTGTGTTTTAAATGGCTTAGGAAGTCATAGGTTTCCATGTGGATTTTTCAAACATGTTTTATTTTTGTTAATATCTCCTTAGCTCCATCCCTCATCTCTGCCTTTTCTCCTTGTTTACTTTATTCTAGTGCCTTTCACATACTTCTCCTGAAAAGTGCGCTTTTTTCCAACCCCATGGACTCCTTTCACATTTCCTGGCCTGTAAGAATGTTAGCCATATTCAGGTATCTCTATTTCTCTAACTGCCAAAGGTATTTTTTTTAATTTCTCTTTTACTATCAAAAAAAAATAAGTAGAGAAAACACCCACACACCCTAAACCTTTGAGAAAGGAGTATTTATAAAGCAGAGTATAGGAATTTCGTAAATCTGCATGCATTTTGACTGCTATGATTATTGACCAACTGTGTGGATAATCCCCCTCATTGTGTTACATTTTAAGAAGAAAATAGGGTTGCAAACTCTTTGGTATTTAAACCAGGCAGAGGGAACAGGGCTGATGTAGAACATCTTTCCCTATGTGACAATTTAACTAGCATGGGCTTCTTACTAGTGATCTGAGACTAATTTAAGCCAGAACATGGTATTGGCTAGCTGGTGAGGACTCAAGGAAGATGACATATCAAGCTATTGTCATGTATTCTGATCTCTCGTATTCCTGGGTTTACTCTAGCAGCAGGAAATTAGATATCCTACATTAGCCATGACGTGGCCCAGTTCATAATTTCCTGGTGTCATTGGTGATGGCTCTGTTAGTTCAATGTCCTTTCTAAATTGGAGACATGGAGTCTGGACCCAACCTTTGTGGGGTCCTGCTGAGAGGTGGTCTGAGGATAATACCCTAGTCAAAGAAGCCTATGAGCTCATGAACAAGGAGGTAGCTTCATCTACCCACAATGCATTGAACCTAAATTTATGGACAGGATTTCAATATAGAGCTATTCAGTCAAAGCTATGTGTTCTGATACATTGGCATCACTTAGGGACTCTTTTAGACCCCTGTACAAATTATATTTAATCAGACTTCAATTACATGCAATACTTATTTTGATTACTTTATATTTATTTGCAAATTTCAGAAATGTAGCTTACAATTTTAAAATTGTATATATTTGATTTTTCCCACAGTCAGTGTGTTTCTTATGTTTTTTCAATCTGGGTCATTTTTAAGCCACATATTATATTTTCTACACTTATTCCTATCACTCAAGTAATGAGGTTTGAGGGACGATACTAGAAATATTTTCCACTGCTGAGAAAATAACCAAAACTTTATGAAAAGGTTCTTTTCAATGATTCACAGGGTATATAACTACCACACTACATGAAAAAGACTGGAAGAGTTTTAAGCACCAAATGTGGCCACTTTAACTCAGAGTCAGGTCCCTGCACTGAGGTGGATAAACACCCAGGAGCTTTTGAGATTCTCCAGCAGACCAAGTGTCCTCTTCTTCACTCTGCCAAATCTATGTCTATGGGAGAGGATCTCCTCCTGCCACCAGGTCCTTTCCACATACTGCATCATAGCAACTGCTAGAAGACAAGTAGACTTAAAGACAATCTATCAGAGTAGCTATGGTTACAATAAAGTTCTTGGCTTTGTCTGTGATCCAGGATACATGGAACCATAGGATACTCTTACTATAGAAGTCCAGGATGGTGGACTGCAGTCTGAGGGTAAAGACAAGGACATATAACTCTACCTGGGAAAGCAGGCTGATGCTCCATGATCCCAATGAGGACCCCACTGAGGACCCCAAATTAACAGTGGTGAAGAAAGATACCCCTAGATTCCAGGTCAGATAATTTCTGTGTCCACACCCTACTCAATACCTGGTCAGCCAGTGATAAGCCCTAGTCCTATGTTCAATTCTATACCACCCAGATTTCATACCCTACAAATATCTTTATTCTACTTGACCGAGGAAGCAAAACACAGTACTATACAAATAACTTCTTGTGTGTCTAAGTTAGGGTTTCCATTTCTGTGAAGAGACACTATGAGCAGAGTAACCTTTATAAAGGCCAACATTTAATTTGGGCTGGCTCACAGGTTTAGAAGTTCAGTCTATTATCATCATCATAGTGTTCAGGTAGGCCTAGCACTAAAGGAGCTCTGAGCTCTATATCTTGTTCCAAAGGCAAACAGGAGAAGACTGTCTTGTAAGCAGCTAGGAGGATGGTCTCGAAGCCCACTCCCACAGTGCTATAGTTCCTCCAACAAGGTCACATCTCCCAATAGTGCCACTGTTGGGCCAAGCATATTCAAGCCACCACACTGTGCTTTGCAAACTGAGGGAACATAGAGTTGTTGAGAGCCACATTCAGAGATGGGGAGAGTGCAGGGAGTCCATTTGCAGTGTTTTATTTTTAATTACTGAATTTATTATTTGACATATCCATACACTTACAACATTCATTTTTAATCAAGTTCCTCTCCATTTCCTGTCATCCTGTCCAGCTTTTGTTTTTGTTTGTAACTCAGAGTTAAACCAAGGCTGTGTGATATCCTGGGATAGAAATTATCCACTGGAGCTCACCAATGGACACACAGACAAAGACCAAGTGACTTTACCTCTCTCTGAATCTATCAGGACCCAATAGTTGAGCAGGGAAGGGATAGGGCCTTGTGAGCTCCTCCCCATCCACAACTTAGAATATGTTAATTTTTGTAAGTAGAATGGTTTTCTCTTGTCCACTTATCAATGGAATCCCTTCGTGCAGTAGTATTAATTAAAGTTACTGATAATTAGAAATATGCAGGTTTTAGGCATAAAGGGTAGGAAAAATCAGTCAATTACTTCAGAATTACACTGGTGAATACAGCTATGTTTGGCTAAATAATATTATCTTTATTTTGAGGCTCATGATATGTAAATTACGAAATCTGGTAATTGTGTTTTTCAAGGAAAAGGATGTTTTCGGACTAAATGTCGTGTCAATATTCATTTGAAGGTTTAAGTACACTGTGTATTTACCTACTCTGAGCATGTGATAACATAAGCTGTTGTGGCTGTTTATTTGCTATGAGTAAGGCAAGTACAGTGAATGCTCATGTAAATTTATTAACTAATGCTTGATTATGCCTTAGGAAAACCAGTTACTGCCATAGCCTGTGAGAGGCCTAAGGATCATTCGCCAGTGTTGTCCCATCATTCCTTCAAGCTTCCAAAGTTGATTGCTCCTTCAAAAATGGGAGCGTTTTTAAAAATAAGCTTATTTTTCTTTCTTTGTTAATATCACAAAATCTGAGTGAGGAAGGGCCAGGATGCCATATGTCACTTATTTGTTTTTAACTTATCCAGTTATCAGCTCCTTACCTTGGAACTGAGCGTTGAAGCCCTTACGTCGATGGTTGCTGTCAGACGTGAAATGGAGACGGAGCCAGTTCTTACTGCTGATCACAGGGGATGGGAGGTTCATGCCTGTGAGCCTGGAGACGAGGAAAAGGAGAAAAATATCTTTTGAAACCAACAGATCAAATGTCCCATGGCACTATCACGCCTGCTTTAATATTGGATCACTGACGGTCTCCTGGGACAGTTCAAGTACAGCTTGGTTGTTACTTGCCTTAGCATCTAAAGACGATTTGGGCAAAACAGGGCCACTTCTATTCCTAAATGAAGAAGTGAAAGTGTTTGAGAGGATCTGACATCTCTTGTCTTCATCAATGATGGATGCAGAAGATGTGATTTAATCTCTCCATTTCTTCTCTCAGGACCTTGATCATAATGAATCTTAAATAGAAAAAGGGGGGACTAGAAGTATACAGGTGAGGTAGCTGCTTATCATGTCTGAAAGTGGACTAACACAGTCCACTTATAGGAGTCACCCTAGGAACCCTTTTCCACCATAGTAAGGAAGATTTCTATGAGATTGAAGTCTGTCAACGATACTTGGAATGGAATAAAGTGCAGATTTACTAAAATAGCACATTATTTTTTTTAAAAAAAAAGTGGATGTGATCCATCTCTCCGAACAATTTACAATGACTCTTGGCTCTCCAATGGTCAGCTCAGCCACCTGGATAGTGGTATCTTCTCCAGCAACTGTCGTACCACGGTTTGAGTTGCAAGGAGGAAACAGTGCTCATATCATAAACACCCTACCAATCAGAAAGACTGGAGATACGCTCAGCAAGTCTTGGGACACAACATCACGGTACCACAGAACTTCAGTTCTACTACTGCTGAGTCTGGCTTTGTCACGCAAGAGTTGGCATGACAGGATTCCTGCCCCTGGAACAGAGTCAGCAGGGCATGGGTCTCCACAAGTGTCGATGATTACTGTGGGTATAAGGCTGCTTTGTATAATAATGTACATAATTTCATGTTTCTCCTTTAAGGAATGTTCTCTTTGCCAAGGTTAATGACTCCATGATAATCGGAGACAGCATGAGTCCAGGAGGCAAAAGTGTATCGGACTTCTAAGCAGCATGGTAAACACTGAGACCTTAAGGACAGCCCTCATGGCTGTGAGAAAGAACTATGGAACCATAAGTTCAAAAATATATAATTTCTGAGCTATGCAAAATATAAGGATGCAATATGAATTGTACGAGGAATTTCACAGATCTAAAAGAACAAAGGCAGCTGCCTTGTAAAGCAGCTTGTCAGAAAGATACTTAGGAAGGAGATGAAGAGATTTATGGAGTGGTGATTGCAGGGCAAGACCCCACCCAGCTAAGTATTTGTGCTTATAATGGTAGGTAGAAATTCAAGGTCAGTCTGTGACAGAAGGAGTTTAGGTTCAGGCATAGGCATTGCAGGAATGGTAATTTCATGTCAGGGTCCCACTCAGCTAAATTGCACTTACTGTCTCCTAAGGATTAAGGGGCTGGAGTCATGTGATAGGGACCCATGAAATAAAGAAAAGAAAACCTGAGGTAATGTCTGAATTAATATGTAAATAAGACTGGGCTTTTGGTCTGCAAGGGATGAGCTATCCAGAGCGTTTTTTAGAACAGCAGGAGAAATCTGTCTCAAGCAGAAGACAAAGAGAGAGAATAGTTTGAAAGCTGTCTCCAGCAGAACACAGGCCAGCAATTTTTAACTCATAATTTGACTTCTAGTTGTTTGTTTCACTGCTCTCAAACACCCCAACTCAGAACCCCTCTGTAAGCCAAGGCTTATCTTTAGCATACCACTGCTCTGAACATTCAGAACTACCACTATATGCAGGCAAAGTCTTAGAAGTACAAGAATTAGGTCACGGTTTGTAAGCCAGTTTTACTATCTATAAAGTACTGTGTTGTCTTATTAGACACAATGGATACCTATCCGAGAAGGCTCATAAAAAGGCATAATAATGAAGAAAATGTTTTCAAATATTCAATGCAGACACAAAAATAGTTTTGATCTGTGGTTGATTAATGGAAACAGAGTCAGTACAAACACAAAATTAGGTGGACTAACACCTAATGTGATTTTGCTGGTGCTCAGATAAACTGTGACTGTGCACTGTGCAATCGTTTTGCATCCTGGATGCCAAACCTTTATTTGAAATGATGTTTATTGGTGAACACTTGGTGGCATTTAGCTACGTGGCTCCAAAAGTCCCATGTAGTATTCTACCTCTGTGCTCAAACAGTACTTTGTCTTCAAGCACAGGAAAATGGTGCTTGTGATTATGAAATGTCTCCTCATTTATCGACTACTCCCTGGGGACATACAGTGTCGGGGATGCTGAAGTCAAGCCCACTATGCCAGGCGCTTGGCTTCAATGGTGATCTTTAGAAATGTACAGGATGGACTTAGAGTTAAAAGTTCCACAGTGATTCGGCCAATTGTAAGTGTTTATGTCACTGATTCAAGTAATCTCCTACTGCTATGTAGATTTCTCAAGTGCAGTTCAGGTAGCTTAACAGGACTGATTCCCAAACAGACTTTATTTCCTCTTCCTTTGCTCTATCAACCACATACTTCCGGGAAACACTGAAGATGCCCAGAGGAAATGTAAACTGTGTTTAAAAAGTCAAAATCAGGTCCGCTGACCTTCATTTGCCCACTGGGCTTAGGATAATGAAATAGAGATCTACTTCATTTCTGCTCTAAAATCTGTTATTTGAATGATTCTAATCCCCATAAAAAGATGGAGTTGCATTTGAGCAGTATGCCAACATTTACAGCACTCTTAAACCAATACTTTCTTGATCGTGTTGTATTTAGAAAGACCTAACCAGAAAATGGGGCAGGATTGTATCAATAAATAAACATTTCTGAAAAGGGCATATGGTGTTCTTTAGTGTCTTTACAGCTAGTAAGTTTGCTATCGTTGAAAACCAGATGCAGGGTGCTTCACATTTATTCAAGAACAGAGTAGAATATCTATGGATTCTGATATACACTTTTCATATAATTCATTTTACATTATGAAACCTATTCTGAGCCCATGGGTCAGGGTGAGCTCACAGGCAACAGGTTGCTGATTTTTGTCTTAAAATAATGGGGACAATGTGTAAAGTTACTTCGAGGGGGCTGGAGAGAAGGCTTGGTGATTAAGCTGTTCAGGGTTCTTGCAGAGGACCAAAGTTCGGTTCTCGGATCCTGCTCGGATAGCACCTATACCTTGTGTGCCAGAGATCCATATCCTCTTGTGGTTCCTTTCTCTTGAAAGACCCCAGCTTAGCAGCAGTAACGCCATTTTGCAAGGCTGTACTTAAGATGACTGGTTCAGGGAAAGGTTAGAACACTGAGTACACAGCGGCTGCCAAACAAGATGTGTTTGGTTGAAGGCCTGGCAACAGGAGGACTGCCGTTGGGCACCTGACAATGAGAAAAGCCCCGGGAGAGGTCCCACACCCTGGTGGGGGGCCGAGTCAGCCGTTATGTTCCAAGAAGGTAGCTAAGAAACTTGCCCCCAGGCTGAACCCTTGGGGGGCCGAGTCAGTCCTTATGTTTCAGGAAGGTAGCTAGGAAACTTGCCCCCGGGCTAAACCCTTGCCATATTAGAATCCACCAATTATATCCCTGTAACCATGCATCTGCTTCTGTATGCTTGCTTCTGCTCCCCAAAATCCTATAAAAGCCCATCCTTGGTTCCATGGGGTGCGCCAGTCCCCCGAGTGACTGAAGCGCCCGCAGGTGCCTGTGCCTGTGTATCCCGACAATAAACCAAATCCTCTTGCTGATTGCATCCTGTGGTGTCTCGGTCTGGTCTTTGGAGTTAGAGGGTCTCCATCCCGAGGGAAAGTTCTCCCTGAGAGCTTTTCATTTGGTGCATTGGCCGGGAAAGGAGATCCTCCACCCAGGGACCACCGACCACCCACTGGGAGGTAAGCCGGCCGGCGTCTGTCTGTCTGTCTGATTTTGTCTCGTTCTGCCTTATTCTGTCTGTTCTGTGAGCGCTCAGCCAGGTCTGTTCTGTGAGCGCTCAGCCAGGTCTGTTCTGTGAGCGCTCAGCCAGGTCTGTTCTGTGAGCGCTCAGCCAGGTCTGTTCTGTGAGCGCTCAGCCAGGTTGTTTGGAATTTGGGCGGGACGAAGAAGAAGCTGACGAGCTCGGACTTCTCGCCCCGCAGCCCTGGAAGACGTTCCAAGGGTGTTAGGGGCCCGACTTTTCGGGGCCCAATCTGGGAGAGGAGAAAGATCCGGACTAACGGCACCTCTGTCTGTATTTTTGGCTTTCAGAGGGCCCCGGACCTTTGCCACCTCCATCTGACTTTTTGCTTTCAGTTTGGTACCAAAGCCGTGCAGCACGCCTGTCTGTTGTTTGTTTGACTGTTGGTGTTGTTTGTTTTCTCTGTGTTCTAATCTTCCTTAGAACTAACATGGGACAGTCCCTAACAACGCCCCTAAGTCTCACTCTTGATCATTAGAAAGACGTCCACGACCGGGCACACAACCAGTCCGTCGAGGTTAAAAAAGGAAAATGACAGACTCTCTACACATCCGAGTGGCCCACTTTCGGAGCGGGATGGCCAGTGAATGACACATTTAATAAGATCATTATTTTACAGGTTAAAGATTGGGTCGTCCACGGACATCCTGACCAGGTTTCTTATATTATCACTTGAGAGAGTCTCGCCTTAACCCCCCCCCCGGGCGGAACCCTTCGTGGACCCAAATTGGCCTCCCCTCAACCCCCAGTCTGTCCCCTCGGCCCCGCCCGGTCCGCCGGCCACGTCTTCCTCTCTCTACCTTTGTGAAATCAGAGCCTTCTAAGAAACCTGTCCTCCCGGCAGACCCAAACTCCCCTCTCATAGATCTTCTCTCTGACAGGCCCGGCTGAAACGGAGGAGGCAGAGCCGCCGGCCAGATCAGTTGCCGGGCCACAGTCTGATAAGGGTTTCTCCCCTGTCGCAGGGAGATTGCGCAATAAGCTCGAGGTGATGCCAGATTCAACCTCCCAGGCTTTCCCACTTAGACAGGGAACCGGTGGCCAGACCCAATACTGGCCGTTTTCAGCAGCTGACATTTACAATTGGAAACAACACAACCCTTCTTTCTCCAAAGATCCGGTGACACTCACCGACCTAATAGAATCTGTTTTACTTACCCACCAGCCTACTTGGGATGACTGCCAACAGCTCTTACAGGCCCTCTTAACCTCAGGAAAAAAAAAAAAAAAAACAAAGAGTGTTCCTAGAGGCCAGAAAGCATGTTCTGGGAGATGATGGGCGTCCCACCCAGCTGCCTGAGGACCAAACTGGGATTTTAATACAGCTGAAGGTAAGGGACACCTACGCCTTTATCGCCAGTTGCTTCTAGCGGGTCTCCGAGGGGCTATACGACGCCCTACTAATTTGGCTCAGGTAAAACAGGTATTACAGGAAGCAGGGGAAACTCCCTCCGCCTTTCTAGAGAGACTTAAGGAGGCCTACCGTATGTACACTCCCTATGACCCAGATGACCCAGGACAAATGACGAGTGTCTCTATGTCCTTCATCTGGCAGGCTGCTCCAGATATCAGGACTAAGTTACAGAGGTTAGAAAATTTACAGGGCTATACATTACAGGATTTACTTAAAGAAGCTGAAAAGATTTTTAATAAGAGAGAGAATTGAGTCGAATCTTGGCCGCCGTAGTTCAGGGCCAAAAAAGGAAGGGAGATAGGGGGGAGCTCGAAAGGGGCTGAAGCTGGATAAAGATCAATGTGCCTATTACAAAGAGAAAGGGCACTGGGCCAGAGAGTGCCCCAAGAAGCCTGGTGGACCCCGAAAGCCTCGACCACGAACCTCCCTCTTGGCTCTAGATAAAGATTAGGGAATTCAGGGCCAGGAGCCCCCCCCCTGAGCCCAGGGTAACGCTTAAAGTTGGGGGGCAGCCGGTTACTTTCCTGATAGACACAGGAGCCCAGCATTCAGTCCTCACTCAAGCTTCAGGACAACTCAGCGACCGGACGGCCTGGGTACAAAGAGCTACTGGTGAGAAACAATACCGATGGACTACGGACCGCCGGGTTCAGCTGGCTACTGGTAAGGTGACCCATTCCTTCTTACATGTTCCGGACTGCCCGTACCCTCTGCTGGGCCGTGACCTGCTCACCAAACTAAAAGCACAAATTCATTTTGAGGAAGGAGGGGCCCAAATAACTGGCCCCCACGGAACTCCCCTTCAAGTTCTAACCCTACAACTAGAGGATGAATATAGACTATATGAACCGGGACAGGACAAGCCACAATCCCTAGAAATAGACACTTGGGTCACGAATTTTCCACTGGCTTGGGCAGAGACTGGTGGGATGGGGTTGGCGCTCCAACAGCCCCCCTTAATTATACAGTTAAAGGCCACTACAACTCCAGTCTCCATAAAACAATACCCCCTGTCACATAAAGCTTATCAAGGTATAAGGCTTCACATTACGAGGCTTCTAGATCAAGGCATCCTAGTCCCCTGCCGGTCGCCTTGGAATACGCCTCTTCTGCCTGTTAAGAAACCCGGCACTGGAGCTTATAGGCCAATACAAGACTTGAGAAAGGTCAACAAGAGGATAGAAGATATTCATCTGACTGTTCCAAACCCTTACAATTTGCTCAGTAACTGTTCATCGATGAGAAACAGGGGTATGCTAAAGGGGTCCTAACACAAAGGTTGGGACCCTGGAAACGCCCTGTGGCCTACCTGTCTAAGAAATTGGACCCTGTGGCCTCCAGCTGGCCACCGTGCCTAAGGATGGTGGCTGCTATTGCTGTCCTGATCAAGGACACTGGAAAATTGACTTTGGGACAGCCACTCACCATCCTAACACCCCACGCAGTGGAGGCCTTGGTAAAGCAGCCCCCAGACCGCTGGCTCTCTAATTCTCACACCAAGCCTTGTTACTGGATGCAGAACGGGTTCAGTTTGGGCCTGTAGTTGCCCTCAATCCTGCCACCTTGCTTCCTCTACCAGAGGAGGCAGAACAGCATGACTGCCTACAAATCCTCACAGAAGTACATGGAACCAGGCCGGACCTATCGGACCAGCCTCTTCAGAATGCTGACCACACATGGTACACGGATGGCAGCAGCTTCTTGGCAGAGGGAGAGCAAAAGGCTGGAGCTGCGGTCACTACGGAGGACAAAGTGATTTGGGCGAAAGCCCTGCCTGCTGGTACCTCCGCACAACGGGCTGAACTCATCGCCTTGACTCAGGCGCTCAAGATGACAAAAGGTAAGAGGCTAAATATATATACAGACAGTCGTTATGCCTTTGCCACGGCACACATCCACGGGGAGATCTACCAGAGGCGGGAGCTGCTCACATCTGAGGGTAAAGATATTAAAAATAAGGCTGAAATTCTGGCCCTCTTAGAAGCCCTATTCTTGCCCAAAAGACTGAGTACATTGTCCAGGACACCAGAAAGGGCACAACCCTGAGACACGAGGAAACCGGCTGGCCGATGCCACGGCGCGAGAAGCGGCCATGAACAAACAAATCTTGCCCTTAAATAGCCCAGACCAACCCACGCCCCCACCAGTGGGACAAACCAGTTGGGTTTATGCCCATGAGGACATAGAGCTCCTAAAAATGGGGGCCATCTACCACCCTCAACTAAAACAGTGGGTCTACAAAGGACTTTTGAATTGATCTCCTTTTTACATAAATTAACCCATTTGGGGTTTAAGAAGATGACTAGATCGGGAAGAGATAAATCTGTGTTTTTTTAAATCGGGACAAAGCGATACAAAAGGTGACTGAGAGTTACAAAGCGTGCGCTCAGGTTAACCCGGAAAGGACCATGATTGGACAAGGAGTTCGTCCTAGGGGACACCGTCCCGACATCCATTGAGAAATTGATTTTACTGAAATTAAACCAGGTATATATGGATACAAGTATCTCCTAGTGTTTGTAGACACCTTCTCAGGATGGGTCAAAGCCTTCCCCACGAAGCACGAGACTACAAAAATGGTCACCAAGAAGCTCCTCGAGGAAATCTTTCCCAGGTATGACATGCCTCAAGCGTTGGGGTCAGACAACGGGCCCGCTTTCGTCTCCCAAGTAAGTCAGTTGGTGGCCAAATTGCTGGGGATTGATTGGAAATTACATTGTGCCTATAGACCCCAGAGTTCAGGTCAGGTAGAACGCATGAATAGAACAATTAAGGAGACTTTATCCAAACTTACGCTTGCAACTGGCTCAAAGGATTGGGTGGCCCTCCTTCCCCTAGTTCTATATCGGGCCCGGAATACCCCGGGCCCCCATGGTCTAACTCCTTTTGAAATAATATATGGAACACCACCCCCATTTGTCCATTTCTTTGATTCAAACATTGCTGATTTTGCTGACAGCCCTTCTCTGAGGGCCCATTTACAGGCCCTACAGATTGTGCAGAGAGACGTCTGGAGACCTTTGGCCGCTGCTTACCAGGACAAGCTTGAGCATCCGGTGGTGCCACACCTGTTCCAGATTGGAGACACCGTGTGGGTGCACAGACACCAGACCAAGAATCTCGAGCCACAGTGGAAAGGACCCTACACCGTCCTCCTGACTACCCCGACCGCCCTAAAGGTAGACGGAGTCTCGGCTTAGATCCACACACCACACGTCAAGACAGTCCGGTCTGAGGAATTGACTAATCACAACACTACACCCCAGACATGGAGAGTTCAGCGCACTCCAAACCCCTTAAAGTTAAAACTCCTACGTGGCTCCTCCTAGCCCTTTTGTGGCCTAGAGTCAGTGGGGAATAAGCCCCCACCAGACAGAAATTTCTTGACCAAGTCGAGTGAAAGATTTCACTCAAAGTTAGCAAAAAAAAAATGGGGGAATGAAAGACCCCAGCTTAGCAGCAGTAACGCCATTTTGCAAGGCTGTACTTAAGATGACTGGTTCAGGGAAAGGTTAGAACACTGAGTACACAGCGGCTGCCAAACAAGATGTGTTTGGTTGAAGGCCTGGCAACAGGAGGACTGCCGTTGGGCACCTGACAATGAGAAAAGCCCCGGGAGAGGTCCCACACCCTGGTGGGGGGCCGAGTCAGCCGTTATGTTCCAAGAAGGTAGCTAAGAAATTTGCCCCCAGGCTGAACCCTTGGGGGGCCGAGTCAGTCCTTATGTTTCAGGAAGGTAGCTAGGAAACTTGCCCCCGGGCTAAACCCTTGCCATATTAGAATCCACCAATTATATCCCTGTAACCATGCATCTGCTTCTGTATGCTTGCTTCTGCTCCCCAAAATCCTATAAAAGCCCATCCTTGGTTCCATGGGGTGCGCCAGTCCCCCGAGTGACTGAAGCGCCCGCAGGTGCCTGTGCCTGTGTATCCCGACAATAAACCAAATCCTCTTGCTGATTGCATCCTGTGGTGTCTCGGTCTGGTCTTTGGAGTTAGAGGGTCTCCATCCCGAGGGAAAGTTCTCCCTGAGAGCTTTTCACTCTCTTTTCTTTTTTTTTTTCCTTTTTTTCGGAGCTGGGGACCGAACCCAGGGCCTTGCGCTTGCTAGGCAAACGCTCTACCACTGAGCTAAATCCCCAACCCCCTCTTCTGGTTCCTAGACTCACATAGTTACCATAACATCATGCACACTCATACACATACACATAAATAAAAACCAGCAAATAAAAATATCTTTAAGATTACTAACTGGAAAGAACTAACTAATCAATTTTAAAGGCTTATTTGTGTGTGTGTGTGTGTGTGTGTGTGTGTGTGTGTGTGTGTGTGTGTTTGCCAGTGTCTATGGGTGTATTGGGTGGGGCAGGGCGGACCTGAATACAGTTACGCATGTATGCTTATTTATTGGTTTCACGGGAAAGAGAACAGGTTGGTGATCTATGTCAAGTTCTGTATGTCAAATGTGTGCATATTTTCTTCCTAGGAAACAGGGTTTCACTAAGTAGACCAGGCTGAGATGAAATATTCATTTCATTTCATCCTTCTGCCACAGTTTCCCTAGGGCTGGGATGATAGCCATGTCATGGGTTTCTTTGTATGAAGCGTTCTGTGATAGCTGTACCTCACAGCATGTGAGAAAACGAAAGAGGACTTTTATCCTGGTTTCCCTTCTGGTGATGTTAGAGTAACTTAGCCAAAGAAACTTAGGGGGGAAAAGTGGGTTTATTTGTTTGTTTTTAGTTCACAATTCCAGGTTACATTCTGTTACTACAAGGAAAGGAAGGAAGGGGCTTAAGGCAGCTCATCTCCTCACATCCAAAGTCTAAGGCAGAAGGAGAGAATAGGAAGATCCATCCTAACCCTGACCAGCTCCATCCTGAGGGCTTGGGTCTCAGACTGAATGCAAAGGGGCTGAATACCAGCATTCCTCCCTCTGTGCTCCCTGACTTCAGGAGCAATGTGATTAGCTACCTCATCTTCCTGCTGTCATGCCTTCTGCATCATAATGGGGTACACTCTGGAATGGTGAGCCTGAATAAATCCCTTCCTGTCTAGAATTTATTCTTAATGGATATATGATCATATCACTGAGAAAAGGAACCGATAGGCCAATGTCCCTTCAGTGTAACTGAGAGAATCGCTGCTTGCTTCATTCAAGAATGTCAAATTAAGCCACTTAAAGCAATGGAAAAATTCATGTTCATTCCGTGTCCCCAGCGAGGTTCTGCTTCTGTTAAAAGTAAAAATAAACGTAGGACTCGTGGGACTGCTCAATTTAAGATGGCCTGCTTTGAGCCAAAATAGAGCAAGCGAATTTGTTCCACTTTCTCCAAATAGTTTAGCCATAAATTCTGGGATTCTATTTATAAGGCCCTTATTACTTATTTTTCATTCAGCCACCCCTCAGTTTGGCCTTCCTTTTACATGATGCAAGGGGCTGAGCATGCTGAAGTGAGTTCCATGGACCCAGAATCCTGACTCATGTTTTGCTTATGTAACTTGAGAAATGTAGTGTCGATATATTGATATCATTTCCTAAAAGGCATCTGGAAACCCTAAATGGGTTTCGGTTTTGCTCTGTTTGGGCACTTCTGACTAGAAGGCAGATTTCTTGCAGTTTTAGAAAATCATTAGAGAGATTATGTGGGGGAAATCCCTCTGCAGTTAAAACCTTTTCATGATGATTAAGAAGCCAGAACCTATTAGAGATACTAGGACACACTTTAAATGATCTGTTCTGTCTATGGAGACTAAATAGTTTAATAGGCCTATTAGTTCAAAGCCACTACTTATAGATTGAGGAGAGCAGCCTATGGATAATATGTGGGGTTCCTGCTGGGTTCTTGTAGGCTTGCAATGGGGATTCATGGTGTCAGGGCTCATGGACCTGTTTACCAGAGTTGATTAGAATAATATGGTCACACACGGAACTTGTAAAATGCTATATTTCTAATTTTCTGTCACTCATATTGAAAGTGAAGTAAATTCCTATAAACTTAGGGTTTAAAGAACCAAGCCAAGCTTATAGAGTAAACAGAAGGATAGTGAAAAGGGACTTTTTACCTTGCACTGATGTCAAAAGATCTGTCCTATTGTGTCTGTTGGCATATATATGCACATATGCACATATATATGTATATATATATGTGTGTGTATATACATAGTTGTTATGTATGTATATACACCACACACATATAGGTACACATGCATTCATGCATATCACACCCAACTTATATTGTAGTGATTCAATCACAAACTACCCATGGGTACACATATATGCCGGCCAAGAAAGACATGACCAACAAGAAAATGCAAAACTAGTGTTGCAGAGAAGTTTTTGTTCATGAACTCGCCTTTTGAATCATATCAAGTACTTCCTTCAGGGGGCTCTTCCCTACATCATCTGGACAGAAGCAGACCCATACACAGGACACTCCTCCATTCTCCTGGCAATTCTGCCCTTTTGCCAATCTGGTTCTCACGTGAGAAGGCTGACCTCTCTTCCCAGGCTACATTTCTCCTATGTTGTATATTTTTATATATTTCCCTTGTGTAGACATGTTCTAAGTAAGAGCACAGTTTACTTAATGACTTCCGGTGAGTCTGTCTTCTAGACCTATGTAAAGGCTGGTTATGTATCAGACACTCATAATATTGTGGGTAGAGTACTAGAATAGATGAAGTAGACAAGTCCACACATTTAGCAAGGCTACTCACCACAAAGAAAACCTGCAGTATAGAGCACTCTTTGCCATAGACCAGGCCACACTGTGCTTGCAGGTAAGTGATGACAGTATTAGACAAATCATATCATCATCACACTGAATGGAGATGATCAGGGAGTTTGGAGGTGTTCGGGAATGAAAAGGCTCTCTTTCTACAACGGATCGAGCTCCCCTCACACATCATGCACATCTGATGACTATCCAATATATCATATCACTGACCTTCCTTTGAATGTTTGCACCCACAGTTTTGACCAGATATCTGGTCTGAATATTCTAAGATAGTTTTAAATTTGTATGTTATTTTTGGTGTTTTGTGGCTAGGGAAAAAATCTAGATCTCAAAATAGTAATTTGAAAATAAAAAAAAATACTCTGTCAGAGAATTTTGGTAAATATGCAAACAATGTAATAAAAAGATTCTCCTCAGGCCCACAAACAAAAGGGAAAAAAGAAACAATAGACACAGAAAAAAAGACAAAGATACTGGAATTCACTCATCCCAGAGAAGGTCTCTGGCCCATTCTCCTTCAATCTATTCATATTTTCAGAAAACAATTTGTTAGATGTCAAGACCGAAGACCTAAAATGCTCGAGATTTTCTGAGCTCATCAAGCATCTGGGTGTGTATTTCTATTTCACCAAAGCAAGCCTGATTGCTGAGATTCCCAGGGAGGATGCAGAAGCAGGTGGAGCACACCTAGTTAACCAATCCTCTATACCACTCCCTGCCATACTGGTAGACACAATCAAAAGCGGCACCATGTGTCTAAGTTGATCATTTTCATCCATTTGTCATCAGTATCTCTCTAAGCCTCAGTACAGCCATCTTCCTTGGTCTGCTGCTACTGTCAAGCTCCTATCTCTCTGTGCTGTGCAGCCACCTGTGCTCAGAACAAAATCCCGGTATTGAACACATAGTGTGGGGAGTCAAGGCTCCACATTGTTAAGAGTGCTCTAAAAGCCTGAAGACCCACAGGCCTTGTCACCAGACAGGACTGCTGACTGTTGTGTGTCCACACACTGTTCCTACAGGGAGAATCTCTCGGGGGTGTGATTTCAGAGCTGAGGTCTGTGGGATAAGTTGGTACATTTAGAAGTATCTCCCTTAGAAAGTCACTGTCAAGTTGAGAAGCGGGTGTGAAATCCACACCAAATCATTGGAGACAGCAAATGAACTACCTCCAGTTATTCCTTTAAAAATAGCCCAGAAACTGTGAGATACCTCGAGAAAGGGGCCAGATTTAACATCAAGTGGGAAAGACCCCCATGACCTATTCACCAGATCCCAAAAGTCCCATTCTTTCTCACACAATGCTTGTGTCCTGTTCAGTAGAACCTGGATCCCCTAATATCTTGTGTGAGGCCCTCTGTGCTGTCCATGACTTCCCTGTTTGAATTCTTCTTAGAGCGTGACATTTACTGGCTTCTCTCCAGTACACCGAGCCACCCTTGTGCTCAACAACTTTCAGCACCTGCTCTGTACTACTCAATGGATACACGGAGTTACCAATGTCTGCTTCGGCCAGTGGGCGGTGCTTCTGATGAGCACACTGCTGACATCACAGGTTCTTACTTTTTTATGGGACTCATACATACTACATATTTCAATGATGATTTCTAAGTGGCTGCTTTCCTATGGCCCACACTGTAAGCTACTGAACATCAGTGTCACCTGTGACTGCTGTCCTCTTATTTCGAGTAACTGCCCACCCATATATGTCCTGATTCTAAGGCATGAATCTGAGGAGGAAAGACTAGGCATCTTCATCTCATTAAACCAGAGTATTTAAGGAGCTCGAAGGGTTGTCATGGGGTGCAGCTGATGCAGAGAGTAGATTGTTCCTGTACGCATCTTGTGAGAAATGAGAGAAGAGACTACCTCAGCCTGAGATTTGAAAGAAGATAATCAAACTTCTCTGAATACCAGTATTTGCTTCTACTGTACAGTGTAGGATAGGGCAAGCATAAAAGATGGTTTGGGAGAGTGAAGACATGCTTACTCTCCATAGCCTAAGAGAGAATGTAAAGAAACAACACTTAAGACTTGGGAGGAGTTGATCCTCTTCCCTAAGCAATGGGAGAAGATGGGACAGAAACAGTGGGCCTTTGGACTTTGGTCCTTTGGCTCTTCGGCCCTTATCCCTGTAAAGATCTTCAAGAGGCTAAAGTAGAGAATGGTTGTGATCAATCTCATATTTCAGCTCACTCCCTGGAGAGTGAGCTCAGAATCCCTTCCCCCGAATCTTCATCTGGGACCTACATCATCACAGGAATAGACATTGTCACAGCCTGAGCTCCAACCAAGTCAGTGACATACCTATAGCACCTATGTCACATAAGGTCCTGGTACTTGACTCCCTGTCTCCAAAGTCCAGAGGTTTTGCCAGAAAAAAATCGGACCTTTCCTTCCCATGATAACTGATGCTACAAATGTAGTGGTTTCAGAACAATTATCAACAAATAAATACGTCTGCAATCAACTTATATAACTAATACTTCAAGGCTGACTTTGAAAAATCCAGAATGTCCCTGGATTTCAAATTCACTGACATTTGTTCCTTAGACAGTGCTAATAAGAATGCATATTCTTGGGACATGTTTTATTTTTGCTCATTGGATGAAGTGCCCTCTTTCATCACTTTAAGAATGTGACATGGGTCCTTTATTTTTTTCACAAATATTTCTTAAGTCAAAGACTGGTAGGAACTCTCTCTTGTGCCAGGGGAAGTTTTATCATAGGCAGGATGTCACAGCTGGCATCATTTACGTCCTAAGGTGGAAAGGACTTTGCCACCCGGCATTGCAGTCTGGGTATCTGCAGCTCTTCTTTGTGTCATAACACCACACCCGGCCATTGCAGGTACAGTTAAGCCTTCTTTAGTAACAGGGGGCCCTTGGGATGGTGGCCATATATCTTGAGCCACTCAAACTACTGTTTCCTAGCTGGTCCAGTAAGTAGTAGTGTTCCTGTGTCTTCCATGGTATACACAGGCTTCAGGCAGAGGCCACAGGACAGCAAGCACTCTCCTAAGGATAATTGTTTTTTACCTACATCTGTGAAGGTCTTCAAACATGAAAAGGTACACACACACAGACACACACAGACACAGACACAGACACAGACACACACACACACACACACACACACACATGACACACCTGGGTCTTAGCTTGTTCACCTTATATTGTTATATTGCAAATATAACTTACATTGTTATAGGTGTCACCCTGCTAGTGCCTCTCTGACTTCCCTTTTCCAACCCATATCCTAACAAGCAAAGAATCAGCACCTTTTCCATCTCTGTGTGTCCACCTTTTGTCTCAATTTATAATTATATTACCTGTATGTGTCAAGATTGTACATACATAGTGATATAGATACACATTCTATATACATACTTTGTACATGCACACATATGAATACATATACATATATGGATAAAATATAAATAGTTGATATATTTATATTATCTACCTACAATCTACCTCTCATCTATCAGTACATTTACCTATCATCTTTCCATCTATCGTCTATGTGTATGTTAATCTTCTGTCTAACATCTATCACCTATCTCCCTATTTTTCTAACATGTATCACTCACTTATCTATCTATAGACCTGTCTATCAGTCAGTTTTTCTATTATCTATCCCCTATTTATAAATCTACAATCCATCTCTGTATCTATCATCTGCCTATCTATCATCTTTCCCTCTATATTTCTTTTTTTTCAACATCTTTATTAAATTGGATATTTCTTATTTACATTTAATGGTTATTCCTTTTCCCGGTTTCCAGGTAAACATCCCCTAGCCCCTCCTCCTCCCCTTCTATATGGTTGTTCCCCTCCCCATTCTCCTCCCATTACCGCCCTCCCCACAACAATCGCATTCACTGGGGGTTCAGTCTTGGCAGGACCCAGGGCTTCCCCTTCCCCTGGTGCTCTTACTGGGCTATTCATTGCTACCTATGAGGTCAGAGTCCAGGGTCAGTCCATGTATAGTCTTCGGGTAGTGGCTTAGTCCCTGGAAGCTCTGGTTGGTTGGCATTGTTGTTCATATGGAGTTTCAAGCCCCTTCAGCTCTTTCAGTCCTTTCTCTGATTCCTTCAACGGGGATCCCATTGTCAGTTCAGTGGTTTGCTGCTGGCATTTGCCTATGTATTTGCCTTATTCTGGCTGTGTCTCTCAGGAGTCCCTCTATATTTCTACCATCTATCAATGTGTCTACAATCTATATGTCTATCATCTGCATACCTATAGAATCTATCTATAAATCTATCATCTGCATATCTATTATCCAGTCTACCATTCTATCTCCTTCAGTTTGTCTACATATCAGATCTGAAATGACAGTTTCCAAGGCTGCCCTTACTTCTCTCTTTACACTACTAGAGGACAGCTGCTCCACAGTCCACACACTCTAATTTCAGAAATGTCCACATGGCTGCCTATGGTCCATAACAGTTGACAGGGTCAAAACCATGTTTGAACCTGGTTTCAGGTGGCTCACAGACCATGAGCACTTTAGGGATGACTGGAGGTGCAGCAGCACCAAACTTCTGGGGAAGAAGTCTTAAAAGCTTGTTCATTAAGGAAAGAAAGAAAGAAAGAAAGAAAGAAAGAAAGAAAGAAAGGAAGGAAGAAAGGAAGGAAGAAAGAAAGAAAGGAAGAAAGAAAAAAATGAATGCAGTTCCAATTGGAACTTCCTCCAAGTTTCCACTTGTGAATTAAGTGTGAGCTTAAAATAGTAAGAGGGAAGGTACACAGAAGTCCAGGGAGCTCAGAGCACATGCAGGCAGTGGGCAGCACTGGAGATTCACATGTAGTAAAAGCAAGGGTTAGATATAAAATATGAAAGTCCAAGGAACGCAGAACACCCGCAGGCAGCAGGCAGCTCCGGGGATTCACATGCAGTGAGGCCAAGGGTTGGATGCAGTTTACTTCTCATAGAAATGTCAAGGGCTGTCACTGCCCCCGTCCTGTCATTCTGGCAAATAGTTATTTCTTATTAGTGAATAAGCAGAGTCAGCATAGCACAGCTGTTACTGGTATAACTCTTAGAAGCAAAGCTTATCCAAAGGTTAGTCCACAAAATTATAATCCCCCTGACTGTTAAACTAACAAAACCTCCAGTGGGATTCCGAAAATGTATATCCTGGCAAACACCCTCTCTGAAGATAATCCCACCATGTGTTCACTGCTTGTCAAGAATCTGCCATGAACTAATGGGGCCAATAAAAGCAGGAAGGACCAGCAGCTTCGTACGGAGTATGCATACAGAGGCTGGTTAGGAAGGCTAGCCTACATCAAAGATAACCATAAAAACAACCTATACCTCTTCTGAACAGAGGGGCTAGTATGCACCTAATTTAAGCAAGTTAAGTAGCCTTTCTCAGCAGGAGATTTAGTCTGTACTGTCTTTAACAAAGCCAGGCCAGACAGTATCTACTCTGACAAGAAACACTACCCTGTGTATCTTTTACAGTAGGGCTAGCAAGGAAGGGCTAGACTGTTTAAACTTGACTAAGAAGGACATTCTGTGCCTTACTTGAAAAGGAAGGCTAGTCTATGCCACATCTGACTAGAAGGAGACAGTCCATGTCTCACCCAATCAACAGGAAGTTAGTTATCTATATTCAGGCAGGTACATTTAGTTAGAAAACCAGTCTAGAAAAGCCTTGTTTGATAGTATTAATTAAAGATCTGTCTTTTCATTATTAATAATGACAGCTACATTAATTAAAATCAATGACCACCTGCATTTTCTCTCTCCATTTTCCATGAACTTTTAATATTCACAAAGACACCAGATGGATGTAGTGCCCCTTGACAGCAAGTATTCTGCACATCTTGACCATCATTAAGTACCTTCTAGTGAAGTCAATAACAAGATAAACTTCCAAACTTAGGTGTTTTTAGTTACAACAAACTTGCATGAAAAGCTTAAATTTTTTCAAAGATAGTGTACCAAATTGGAAAAAACCCACAAAATGTTATATTTTTTTCTTAAACAAAAGCAGGGAATCCCTCCATCCCCTGAAATTTGGTTCCATGATATGGACTATATGTCTGCTAGTTCTTCCTCACTCCCCTCCTTAGCTACCACTATTTGCCCATCTCTACTCCTTTGTGACTCCTCACTGACTCACAGAACTGCTCTCTACCAAGGATTCCAAAGCTTTGCTTGATTGGGGCCAAGGTAGTCTAGGTTGGTTAGCAATGTTCTCTTGCCCTTTATCCATTCTGTTCTTCCTAGCGTCACAGGAGGCTAGCAGCTGCTGCACACTTTACGTAATCTTTCCATCCCATCTCTATTTCCTTTGGATTCTCTGCCTTCTGTGGCTGGACCTGGGGTACCCCTACAATTGCCTCTGCAACCCGTTGTAGAGCCAGACTCCAATCCCCACTAATGAGAACGCCAGAGATCTGGGAGTAGTCAGACTGAACCATAAAACCCCGAGTGATCCAACAACCCAGAGTGATCCAAAGACTGAAAACCAAGCAGCATTCCTCTGGTCCACAACTTGTCAGATTTGGGAAATAGCAATTAAAGAACCAAGTACCCACTCAACAACTGTGAGACCATATAGTTACACCAAGAAATACTGTAAATGTCCTAACTACAACTGCCTAAATTTCAGTGTAATAATACAATTAGTAACATCTTATATAACTTAGAAGCCAGAAGTTCTATTGCAATGTGCCTCCAAGAAAACCAATTTAAATAAACAATAAGATAAGGACATTAAAATAGTGATTAAGAATATGTTCAATATGTTCATCCTCCAACATGCTCAATGAAGAGTATGAAAACACTAAGAGTGGGGTTAAATAAGGAAATCCTAATGAGATAAACAGTAGAACGTAGCAAAACAGGATACTAAAGAAGAGCCAAATGTAAAACTCAAAATAAACAAAAAACCAAGGAAATCAAACATCAGAAAGATTAGTCTCAACATCAGATTGAGGGGTGTGGAAGAGAGAATTTCATGTCTTAAAGACAGAAGAAATTGGTAGGGCAGTCAAAAAATAAATATAAAAAAATAACCAAAGAATCTTGGGATACTATGCAAAGACAAAACATACAAGTAAGTATAGTGGAAAGAAAGTAAACCCAGGAGAAATGCACAGAAAATATTCCTAACAAAATCAAAGAAGAAAATTTTATAAACCTAAAGAAAGATGCCTATAAAGGTATAAAAGGCATAACAAACATCAAATTGGACAAGAAAATAAGTTCCCATGACACATAATAATTGAAACAGAGTGTGGAAAGAATATGAAAAGCTACAAGTAAACATACCAGGCCATATATAAAAGATGCATAGAATAACTCCTTACTTCTCAATGGAGATTCTGAAAAATTAATACAAACTCTAGGGACAACATATGCTAGTCCAGACAACTATACCCAGGAAAACTATCAATCGCAATCAAGGGAGAAAGAAAAATATTTATGATAAAAATAATTTTTAATTATTTCTTTATATCAATCAAGGTCTGCCCAGAAAGTACTAGAAGGTAAGCTTCAGTTTGAAGAGAATATTAACTATATCAAAGAGGAGACAAGGAATAAATAAGGCCGTAACAATTAATTGAAAAGGGGGATTGCAAACTACCACAACAAAATAACATAAATTAATAAACATCAATGTTAATGGTCTTTAGTCCCCAAATAAAATGACACAGACTAACAGAATTGATTAGAAAATAGGATCCTGATTTTGCTACACTCAAGAAACCTCCACCAAGGACAGCCATCACCTCAGGGTGAATGGATGGGAAAGGATATTACAAGCAAATGAAATCAAGAAGCAAGCAGGTGTAGCCATTTTAATATTGAAAAAAATATACTTCAAACCAAGTATAATCAAAATATATAGGAAAGGACACTCCATATTCATTAAAGGAAAAATCCACCAAGAGGATATTGCAATTCTAAGCATTTATAAACCAAACACAAGGTCACTCAAGTTTATAAAGCAAGCACAACTACAGTTAATATCAGATATTAACCCTTATGCAATGATAGTGTGTGCCTTCAGTTCTCCACCCCACCAATAGACAGTTCATTTAGACAAAATCTATACAGAAAAACACTGGAGTTAAATAATGTCCTAAGTCAACTAGGCCTAACAGACATCTACACAACATTCCACCCGAATACTAAAAACATTTTTTTCTTCTCAGCATCCATGGACCTTCCATCAAAATTTACCACACATTAGGATACAAAACAAGTCTCAGCAGATATATGAAAATTGAAATAGCATCTTCCACCCTAGCAATCTCCATGGATTAATGCTGAATATCATCAAAAACAGAAACAGCAGAAAGTAGAAAAACACATGGAAGCTAAAATCTCACATCTCACTATCGAATTAAATTTGGTCAGGAAAGATATTAAGAAGGATTATTATTATTATTGTTGCTGTTATTATTATCATTACTATTATTATTATTTAGAATAGAAAGAAAATGAAAGCATACCATACCCAAATTTATGGTATACCATGTAGGTAGTTTTATGAGGGCAAATTCATAGCACAGATTTTTCTACACAAAAGTCATTATTTTACATACACATAAAAGTACAGTGATACCTAAATGATTGACTTGAAAGCTCTAGAAAAAAACAAGAAGAAATAATATTCAAGAAGAGTAGACTAGAAGAAATAATCAAACTCAGAGCTGAAATCAAGCTACTTGAAATACAACAAGAACAAGAAATTGTATCAAATCAATGAAATGAAAAGTCAACTATTTAAAAAATTAACAATATTGTGAAACTTTTAGTCAAATTAACCTAAGGAGAGAAAAAAGATACAAATTAATAAAATTAGAGATGATAAAGGGGAGATTACAACACACCCTGAGGAAATTTAAAGAATTGTGAAGATATAATTTTGAAAAATCTGTACTCCACCAAACTATGAAATGCAAAAGACATGGATAAATTTCTTGATAAATATGGATACCAATATAAAATCAAGATAAAATACATAACTTAAAAAGACTCACAACCCCCAGTGAAAGGGAAGCAATAATTGCAAATCTTCCAATTTAAAAAAAATGTCCAGAACCTGATGGATTCAGTGAATTCTACCAGACTTTTCTGGTAATAATAATACCAATATTCATTATACTATTTTCCCAAATCAAAAGTGAAGGGAAATTTCTAAATTATTTTTATGAAATGACCATTAATCTGATATCCAAAACAGACAAAATGTACACAAATAGAAAATTATATTCCAGTATACCTTATAAACATAAGTGCAAAATTTCTAAGTTAAATACTTGCAAACAGAATTCAATAACAGATCAAAAAAAAAAAAAACCACATCAAATCAAGTTGGGTTCATCCCAGAGCTGTAGGGATGCTTAAACATATAAAAGTCAATGAATATATTTTACAACATAGCCAGACAAAACCCACATACTATCTCATTAGGAACAGAAAAGTTCTTTCACAAAATCTAACATCTCTTCATGATAAATGTCCTGGAGGGAGTAGGCATGAAGGGAACGTACCTATTCATAAGAAAAAAGTCCCACAACTAACATCAACTAAAATGAAGATGAACTCAAAACATTTCTACCAAAATCAGGAACAAAACAAGGATGTCCAGTTTCCACACCTGTTCAATAGAGCAATTGAAATTTGAGCTAGAGCAATAAGGCAACTGAAGGAGATAAAGAGGATACAAACAGGAAAGGAAGAAGACTAAAGACTCCACCATAAAACTCGTACAAATAATAAACATTTCCAGAATGTAAGCAGTATACAAAATTATCAAACAGAAAATCGGTAGCCTTCCTAGGTACCAATGAAGCAAAGAAACAGTACCTGTCAACATAGTCTTAAAAGTATCTTGGGAAAACTAACCAAACAAGTGAATACTTGTTCAATAAAAACTTTAAATTGAACAATATATCAGAAGACTTTGAATGGTCTTTCACATTTGAGGATCTGAAGAGTTGATATTGTGTAAAGGGCCATCTAACCAGAGCAGTCCTCAAACTCAATGCCATCCCCATCAAAATCCCAGCACAATTCTTTACAGAAATGGAAAAGGCAATCTTAAACTTCATAAAACCTAGAATATCCAAAACAATCCCGAATAATAAAAGAACCACTGGAGGTCTCACCATTCCAAATTTCAAAGGGAGTTACATGGCTATAGTAATTTTAAAAACAAAAAAAAAAACAAAGACAAAAACAAACGAACAAATAAATCACAGGATTGGCATACTAACAGACAACTTAATAATGAAAATGAATCTAAGTCCTGAATATAAGCCCACTAATCTACAGACACCAGATGCCAAAAATACATGCTAGGAAAAAAGAGAGTATCTTTAGCAAATGGAGCTGGACAAACTGCAAAACTCTGTGCAGAAGAAAGAAAATAGATACATATCTGCCAACGTGCACAAAACCCATCCCCCAAAACATCTATGACCAGGGTCTTAATCTATAAGATTAGAAAGTGCGGAATAGACTGGAATATCCAGGCACAAGCCTCTCTCAACAGAAGATTGACAGCACAGCACTAAAGCCTACCAATAGTTAATATAAGCCAGACCTCATGATGCAGAGATTTTGTACAGCAAAGGGCATCAACATTAAACCAACACCACAGCCTACAGCATAGGCAAAGATCTTTCCTAATTACACACCTGCCATAGGATTCAGTCACTACGTAGAACTGAACATCAGGAAATCAAACACCCAATTAAAAATGGGGGTAGAGATCTAAGCAGAAAGTTCCCAAAAGAGAAAACAAAAGTGGCAGATTAACAAGTAAAACCATTCAGCTCCTTTAGTCATAGTGACCTTTGTGGCTATTCTGTCTTCTCAATTGTGGTAATTTATAAAATATGTCCAATGTTAGAAAAGCTTTGTTACAGGGCTGGGTGTAGTTATAGAAATTGAGAATCAATTTCTCTATCATATAAAGCTACTTCTCACTGGGAGAGTGTTGTAACTCGTTCCTCATAAATCCCTCTAAACCTTGAAGCACAGAAAGTAGCAGGTTGAATGAATATCCCCACTTAAGAAACAGCCATGCTCACAGAGCCATTTGATCTCACTGCTAATAGTTTGATTAACTGTACATTAAACCATCTTGTGTGCGTATTCTTTGAATCAGCATATTTGTTTCCAGGGATCAATTCCCGGAAATAAATTTTATGAGCCAGAAGGACATACCTCATCAGGGCTTTTAAAAAAGTCCTTACTGATGAATTGCTCTCACAATAAAGTAAGTGCAGGAAAGGTGCTCTGCCGATGCTCTCAGGGTGCGTGGCTTCCTCAGCTTGAAACTCTCAGCATACAGGCAGCATCTCTGACCCTTTCTCACATGAGAGAGCCTCTGTGCCAGTCTCTCCCACAACATTGAAAACTCCTCAAGACCTTGGTGAATGTCTGTTCTCATGTCCATCTGTCAAGCCTGTCCTTAAGGCTTAATCATGCCCTCCCAGTTGATAGGAAGAGCAGGAAGCACAAAAAAGGTCCCAAAGAGGAATGTGGAGCACAAAAACGTCTCAAAGAGGAATGTGAAAGAAAACTGCCTTTTGAGTTCTTTGCTTGTTATAAGTTTCAGATAGTCTGTCACTGTAGCCAGGTCACTATCCTGCCAGACTCTCCCTGCAAAACCTATTATCAGTTGTATTTTTTATGTTCCCTCAAGCATTGTATACTTATCAAATCATGTGAGAGAAAAAATAAATTTCTGATATAATATTTATAATATATATACACACATATACATACACACACATATATATATCTACCTATCTATCTATATCTATATCTATATCTATATCTATATCTATATCTATATCTATATCTACATCTACATCTACATCTACATCTACATCTACATCTACATCTACATCATCTACATCTACATCTACATCTACATCTACATCTACATCTACATCTACATCTACATCTACTTCTATCTATATCTATATCTATATCTATCTATCTATATCTATATCTATATCTATATCTATATCTATATCTATATCTATATCTATATCTATATCTATATCTATATCTATATCTATCTCTATCTCTATCTCTATCTCTATCTCTATCTCTATCTCTATATCTATATCTATATCTATATCTATATCTATATCTATATCTATATCTATATCTATCTATATATATATATATATACATATATATATCCCAGACATAAATCAGTCCTTTTTAGATTGCCTTACAAGTGTCACAGGTAACTAGAGAGTGAATCGCATCACGTAGATTTTTCAAAACTCTTTCCAATGTGATTTGGGTCTGTCGTTTTATCACCACGGCAACTAGAAATCGTTTCAAGCACTGTCCTTGGCCTGCAGCCTCTTTGGGTTCTGGATCACTTTCACTTTTGAATTCAGGCTACATTGATTTCCAAATATGCAAAGACAATATGGAAGGGACATTGTGGAAATGAGGAAATTTGATTTTCTTTTTAAAGAATTTTTTTTCATAGCAGCCTTATTTATTTATTTATTTTTTATTAACTTGAGTATATCTTATATACATTTCTAGTGTTATTCCCTTTCCCGGTTTCCAGGCAAACATCCCCCTAATTCCTCCCCCTCCCCTTCTTTATGCGTATTGTATTTGCCTTCTGTCATTTTTGTGTTCTCTCCACCATCTCATTTCCTGTGTCTCCACTGCTCATTGAGTAATTCCTGACCTCTTAGAACTGACACTTGCCATGGGAAAACTTAGTAGAGGGCTCATCTCTGGAGGTAGAGCCTGTACACTGCCTGAGCTGTAGGGCTAGCTCCTGTTGTCCCTGGTCAGAAGACTAAATTAGAACATTCTCCCTCTCTGCAGCCATTGCTTGTGTGTAACTTTCCTTCTCAAGAACATTGCTAGGTCTACAAGTCACAAGTGGTAGCAGGGAATCATGGTCTTTTGAATTCCTTTTCCATGTTGTTGGAAACAGATGAGCCAAAGAAATCACTAGCTCTCCCCACTCAGGTGATTGGAGTTCTCCATTTTCTGCCCTCTGTGTGAGCATGTAGCAGCATCAGGGCAGAAATGCAGTCCCCAGTGCTCTGTGCAAGTACAGGGCAGGAAAATCCTGTCAGATTGGAACAAAGGGCCAAGATAGAATCACTTCTGAAGCCTCCTGTGGAACACAGCAAGGGCAGGAGGCCCCGTAATGAAAGAAATAGTACACGATTTCAGGAGCGTAGGGAAAGTGTGCTTATACTCTGGATTTTACCGCTTCCTTTATGCAGAGAACAGCTCTGAGAGCTCCAACAAGAGACAGAGCTGGAGTCAGAGCTGCAGTATGTTCCACCATCTCACTGTTCCCTGCCTTTGAATTCTCCACATCCCTAATCTGACCCAGATTTGAAGAAGATGAAAACATGGAACAGGTAACTCAGCCAGGAAGATAATATCTCCCAGTATTCCAAAGTTACTGCGTGTCTTCTTTCCTGAGAGAGCTAAGAAAATGAGTATTACTCAGATGGTCCCCAAGTCTTCCCATTTACAAGTAGTCTGGACAGTTGGGACCAGGGTAGTTATGTGGGTCTTTTGAGTTCCTATTTTATCTTTGTTTATGGATGTGCATGAATATGTGCAGACGTATGCAGGTACTGTCAGAAGCCACAAAAGGGTGTTAGCCTGGAGCTAGTGGTACAGAGATTTGGGAGCCACTTAAGAGTTCCGGGAACCAAACTCGGGTCCTTTGAAAGAGCATCAAGTGGGTTTAACTGGGCAGTCATCTCCCCAGTCTCTGAGTTCTATACAGAAAAGTGAGAACTTTATTTTTTTTTTCTCCTGATTCCGTTTGCAGGAGAATATACAGACCGCGAAGCCATTCGGTCAACCATGAGCTAACCCATAACACACACTCCTGTCACAGGTTCTGGAGCCTATGTTGATACAGTGTGTTCTATGGCAACTACAGCTCTTTCCACGTCACCGGGTCCCACTTGTCCACATTCATATGAAGCAAAGTACCATGGGGGACACTGAACAGTAAGAACCACTGACCTAAAGCATTGCCCTAAGAAGGAGTTTGAAAGTCAGCTGCGGGCAGCGGGTCAACGTGTAGCACAGATGAGGAAAGTCAATAAAGGCATGACTAAAGCATTTAGTCTACCCTGCAGATGTAAACTAGAGGCTCTCTCTCACTCTGGTACTTTCTCAAAAGACCTCTTTTCTATGTGTTTGATAATCTACCTTACGATGTATCTGTAGGGAACATCTACAGTCTCTAAGAAGGTCAGGACTGGAAACTACTTAATGAATGGAGTTGTTTGGAGACTTTTACAAGGTGCGGTCAGCCAACTGCGGACCTTCAGTCAGCTCCTTCACCACCTTCTTCAGAGTTATGGCTGGAAGGTGTACTCTGCATTTACTGACAAAGCTCTCTCACAGCCATGACACACTGCAGGGCCCTACTTCATTTCTTATCTTCTACCCTCTTTTCTTTGTTCTGGACTCAAATTACTACCAGCAGTTCAGAGTTTTGTATCCAAAACACACCTTCCTGTTGAACTTCCAGAGGGTATCAGGGTGTCTTGTGCCATACTCTGGACACATTTCTCCCCATTGCCTGGCTAGTTTGCCATGTCTCCTTGAGCACATAGTGAACAAAACATGCATGTGCAGAAAAGGTTTGGGCGTGAGTCTGTAGTCAAAAGCACATAGTTAAAAACATAAGCCCTTGGAAGACAATGAGGCTTGGCTTGCACCTTCTCACTGAAAGTGTTTCTCTTAGACACAGTTGAATTCAGGAATGTCAGGACATCTATGTGAGCTGCGTTTTGCTAACTAATTATTAATTCTGTTCTCCCTTAAATGTAGTTTTACACTAAAAGATCTTCTTAGCCAATTTTGTAAATCCAGCTTTCAGAGAAATATGAAACTTTTGCTGGTTGGTTTTTTTTGTTTGTTTGTTTGTTTGTTTGTTTTTGGTATTGGAGGAGACATCTACGTGAGCCAGATGCACTTGTATATCCTCACATGAGTAGGAGCAAGAGCAGGGCCTCACAAGACTTTTATGATAGACTTGGATTTTTTTCTATTGATTTCTATGTGTTCTTATTACTTAAGCATAGCTGCATAGATGGTGGCTATAATAACCTTAGGTGGAGCAGGGTCCCTGGCGATCCTAGTGACTGAAGAAGCAGACAGAGAGATTAAGCAGCTCCCTTTTCTTCTCTGATAATCCATGTGTTAAAATAATATTGTCAATTATTCACTGACGTCATTTAACACTTGATATAAAAGCAGCAGATTAAATGAGCCATACAAATGATATTAAAAAATTCTAACATCACCTAGACAGATAAATAACATGGTATTTTGATAAAATATTGATGACGGTGCTGAGGTTAATATGTGGGTTTTACGTATGACATCTAAAGTGTTGTAAATCAGTGTGTGTATGCATATGCAAAAAATGGAGTGTTTGTGTTGCTTGAAGGATAGCCTGAACTAAATTTTTTAAGATTGCTCCATGTGAAATTAGCAATGTGTAGAAATGCTGAATAGAGACACATTGAGACATATCACACAGGGAGAAGAGACTGTAACTACTTAAGATAGTCCTTGATATTTTGAAAATGCATATTTTCTAAACTTCTGCCATGCTTTCAAACTAAGGAACCTTCATCTAAAGAAGGACAGAAATGTGAACTTCTAAAGTCAGTTTCCCAAGGCAGCATGTTTTGGCTATGTATACACTTCCTTGCACTTGTGAGGAACATGTTTTTTCCATATTAGTCTAACTCTATTTGCATAAGCATTTGATAAGCAATATGAGGGCTGCAAGGAGGTAAACTTTTTCATTTGAATAAAAATGATATGCACTAATGGACATCCCAAGTTCAGAGTCAATAGTGCCTCCTGTAAGTGCACCAGGACTCATCGAATTGGTATGCTCTGCTCTTTTCACACTCAGAAAACACTCCAGATCAGGCAAAGCTCTTAGTTTGCATTCTGCAAATGACTGTGCTGAGATAACAGTCATCCATTTAGAATAAATGTTGGAAAAACTGCAAACAATCAAGAGGCTGCCTGGCCCTTCATTATCTCCTCTTAAGGACATTACAAACACTGCTGAGTCACGAGGAAAGTACGATTTCACAACTTTAATGATTCTAAATTACATCCTGAAGCCAGTATCAGGAGTCATTCCATTAAGTCAATTTTTTGTGGCGATATTCCACATTCCACTATTATCCAATGCCCATCCTCTAATGTGCAGTGCAGCATCTCCGCAAACTCTCCAGCCTGGGCTAGGTTCTCATCAGGCCCCTCACCTACTCCCAACCATTGGGTTGTCAATAGAACAGACATAATCCAGGGAGGACCAGACAGGATTTCCCCATGAATGCAGTTTAATCTCGAAGTGGGATTCTTAAAGACCAAAGACCAATCCATTTCCAAAAAAAAAAAAAAAAAAAAAAAAAAAAGCAATCCTATTAGTTTGTCCTGCAGATTTACTAAAGAATAGTGTCCTCTGCTGCTTTCTCTGCTTGTTAGCTATGTTGAAGCCTACAGAGAATGCCAGGGTGTTTAGGTAATCAGGTGAAGTGAGGTAACATTTCCTGAAATACTATGACATTTTTCTTGAGGTAAAGTATTTTATAGGGGAAGTTTAAACCAAAGCAGAGCAGAACAAAGAGGCAAAGAATTAAAGTTCATTCCAAGCCTGGCATTGCTGATGATCTTAAGAAGTTAAGGGCAGAGACTTGACTGTTTGGGACTTCACAGGGTGTTAGAGAAACAAGGCAAAGGTTTATGGTTACTTAACTTGTGGTACAAGGGTAGTAATAGGGCAACATTTCTTAAAACATTTTTGACAATTTCTCATTCTTGGGAGTCACAGGTTTGATGGTAGTAACAAATTCAGAATTTGTATGCTCCCTTCCTCAGCTCGGAGGCTGTATAGATCACTGTATTGTACTCATGAGGTTCATCCTATAGAGTTAAAACAGTCTTGCAGTATGGACCAAGTAGAAGGCCAGCAGTAGAGCCCACAAAGAGTCTCAGATAGTGAAATACAGCGGTGTGGTAGAGTCCTGTGGACCTATGGAACTACGGCTCAGAGGTAGTCATGTGATCGGCATGGTACAATGGCCTATCTTCACACAGCAGTGCTTCAGTGTATCTGCTCGTATTACCATGCTCATTTACACAAAGAAGTCCTGGGTAACTGTGTTGTCTCCCAGCTTGATACACAACCAGGGCACTGCATTTAGTAGCTGTCACCACGGTATGATTGGCAGGTACTGAGGACCTATCATATACTGCACAACGGGAAGGATAGGATGTGGCCTCAGAATCAGTAGCAATTCTGGTTCACAAACCAGGGCTAAGAAGTCTAGGGATACCACTCCCTTTAACAAATTTGCGACTTTATCCTCTTGTTTTCTGTAATTCTTAAATACAGACACAGAAGCAACCTTTTCTTTTAATTTTTCCTTTTCTGGAAAAAATGCATATGAATATATTGTGTGTGCATGTATCTCCAAGTACGTGAATATATGTAAATATATATTTCATATGGGTATATGATATATACATTACATGTTTGCATTTACATGTATGTGTGATACATGTATGTGTGTTTCATATGTGTTTGTGTATGTGTGTAGTATGCACAGAGGAATACATGCTCAGGGACATTTGGGGAAGGTAAGGTTGATGTCAGAGCACCATCCTTTATCATTGTCCCACAATATTACTTTGTAGCAGAGCCTCTCACTGATGTGGGGCTTACCCTTTCCACTGATCTCGTTGGTTGTCTAGTACACAGTTTGTGCCACTAATGCCAAGGCTGGAGATTGTCAATAACATAGCTGGGAATTCACCGGGTTGGACTAGAAAACAGTATGTTCTCACTTGTCCTAAGCCTGAAGGGTGGATCTGGTGGAGGTTGAATAAGTTTGTGGAGACTCAGCAGGCTAAGCTGGCACACAAGAGGTAAGGAACAGAAGAAAGGGCTAGGAGAGGAGAGAGATGGGACTGAAAGCCATTCAACTGGATCATTAGATCTCACTGGCGGTTCTGGAAACAAGTAAGTGCTGCCTGGTTATCAACAAAGACCAAGTATAAATGTTTCCAGACAGAATAATATGGGAGCAGAGTTGGGGGGGCTAGAAACCTGAAGAGACAGAATAAGATGATGGAAAAGAATCTCATAGGGGATGGTGAGTACCTTTTTTTTTCTTTTTTCTTTTTCTTTTTCTTTTTTTTTAGTAGTAGTAAGTCCTTTGGGAAACAAACACCTGAAGACAGCTCTGTTTTAACCAGGAAAATCAGCAGGACCAAAGGAAAGAGCCATGTGAGGAGTGAATATGGAATGTGGCCCAGTGCTAAGAATAATGAGCACTAGGTTTGGGACTGTCTGAATCTGAAAGCACAAGTCTCATGGTACATGTAGAAACCTCTGTGTCTCTACAGCATACAGAGTGGATGTGTCAGCATCGAAATCAGAAGGTTTAGAAACAAACACTTGGCAGACCTCAGCCATGTGAGCAAAAGAACCTAACATTGAGTTTCTGGGTGAAAGACAGACTACACTGATAAAGGTCTGAGCAAGGTACTGGCCAAAATGCTCATCAGAAAAGGGCAGTTTTCATCAAGCCTGATGACCTGAGTTCAATTCCAAGGATCCACCTGGTGGAAAGAGAGGACTAGCTCCTCTGACTCCACAAATGTGCCAGGCATTTGCCATGCCCAATAAAGAGAACAAAATTTTAAGGCATTAAAACCTGAGGGAAGTCACAGGATCCAGCCACAATCAGACAGGTGATGCTAAATGTTCCTTATAGTGGAAAAAAGTACAGAGTTGCATTTGGAAAACACAGCACACAACTGCTTTGTTAACTGTCACCTTAGTCCTTCCAAGCTGCTGTAATGGTTTCTTTTGGAAACTTTTTGAAACCCAGGTCAAGGATGCTCATTGTGTGTTTTAAGCAGTGTTTTCCTGTCTTACAGATGTACCTTGTCCACCCTACCAGGAGACCAGGAGAGAAAGAATGAGCTCACTGGTTCCTCTTTCTAAGAGGTAGTAACTCTCATCATGACACCCTAGACTCAGGAATTAATTGCCCCAAATGTCAACTCAATCAAAGTTGGAAGTAAGAATTTCAACATGCAGTTGTTGGGGAAAACAAATCTTTGCTCCACGAATCTATGGGAGGTGGGAATCCCCCTGAAAAGCTATAATTCACAGCCATGTGCTAAAAACATGTTGTTGACTAACGGCTGTAGTCTCTGAGTTCAGTTTGTTTATAAACGGGAAAACTTGCTTCCTTTTGACAAGATAGTTCATGGACAGGTAACTAGGATTTAACTCTCAACCTCTAATAAGATGCCTACTAAATCCAGAAAGAAAGAAGGAGGGGGGTGGAGAAAGGGAGGTAAAGAAAGAAAAAAAGGCAGGAAGGAAGAAAAAGAAAGAGAGAGAGAGAGAGAGAGAGAGAGAGAGAGAGAGAGAGAGAGAGAGAAAGGACTCAACATTTCTATGTTGAGGAAAATGGAAAATGAAAATGAAAATCAGAAAAGGCTTGTAGGTTGTAAAATGAATTACACTTGAGTTTAGAAAACTGAACAAGGCTTTAAGACATTTCAATCTCAAATCTGCAGGAAACAGCTCTGCAATGTTATTTTACTTTTAAAATCAATTAGGCAGACAACTGGCTTCTCACATTTTGTGGGCAATCCATGAATTTTAATTATTTGTGTTTCTAAATGATTTACAAGTGCTCCTGTAGAAAAACTAACGATTAATCAAGTAGAATGGTAGCTTGTGGGTGGGGGGCTTCATGGCAGTTAATGAGCATGAATACCAACGTGGAGAAAGTACATATTTCCAGGTATATTAATTAAGCATGTAGTTATTACAGTTAAAACTTATTGTTAATTATTTTAATTCACAGAAAAAAAATGTAGCAATTTATTCCTCCTGATGCGCTATCTGGTACACATTACTGTGGATTGGAGCTAACAAGGCTTCTAGATTGTAACTACAAAGAAACTATAGACCTCCATAAGGAAAAAAATCAAAAACCATCATAGAAATAAATTAGGATTTAGCATTTCTCAGGGTCTTGACATAGTAAGGTATGCAACATAGGGGAAACACTAAAACAAAGTGGTACTTGCTTAAAATCATCAGATAGCCTGCACAGCAGAAGCCCGTGAGTGGATCCTTTGGCTCTTCTAGACCATTGTGCTAAATGTTCAGAATATCTTTGGACACATTCCTAAGAAGAGGGATGCATGCTGTGATATACAGGCGCTAGGGATAGAGAGCACATGTAATTGTTTAAACGATGGAAGGCATCAGACATTAGAACAGGACTGATGAGTTGATCAGTTCTTCCATGTCCTGTGAATTAACACAAGTAGATTAGGTATCAAAGAATACACCCCGAGGACCTTGGAGCTGAATGTCTTCAGTAAGGCTCAGTCCAGGACACTTCCTGACTCCACATCAGAGGAACGGCCTGGCACTGGAAGCAGCCTAAAGAGAACTTGGAGACTAAGAATTTACCATCGACTACCTTCTCGACCTCACTTCTGATGCTCGCTTGCTCTCAAAGGCCCAGATGGGAGTGTAAGGATGAATTGCCTTCTCCTTGAAATTGATCCAAGACCTAAGCTCTTTTCTCACTTCATGCTCCTGCTGTGGGGTAATGCTATGGTCTCACTATTGCTGTCTCTCCACAAACACACAAGCTGAGAGCTTGTCTTAAAGGTGATGATGTTAGATGTTGGGGCCACTGGGACATGATTAGTGTTTTATGCTAGTGACTTCTACCCCGGAGGGAAGCCTTTCTCCTATCACTGCATGACCCACAGTGTGAAGACAGCAGCTATCATCCAGAAATGGAGCTTTTGAGAAACATTATATCTGCCTTGAACGTGGAATTCCCATGTTCAGAATTGTGTCTTTGAGCCGAGTACGGATTTGTATGTCATTAAGACTGCCAATCCAACTGAGCGGGAGTAAGTAATGTGACTCAATCTTGCCCATGTGTACTGATTTTTTTTAAAGAATAAATACAATTTAAGTAGGAAACAGAGAGCGAATTAAATACTGCCATTCATGTTTTATGTAAGAACTCGATTGCTCTCCATTACACATTCTTGCCACTTGCTAAATAAAGTGCATGTAGCTATCGGAGCTGAATAATTTCACCAGTCTCTAATGAAGCCCTCCGAAGACTCAGGGAGGGCTGTCGTGCAAGGCTGCCCAGGGCACGTGTGCTCTTGCCCATTCAGTATTCCTTCTGTGTCAAAGTGATCATGATTAACAACAATGCAGTCACCTACTTATGGCTGATGCTCTGGCATTGAGGATGAAATGTGCTACACGGCTGACTACTGTGAAGTTAGACCATAAATTAAATCATCTCAGCCCATTTGTCTTGTTACAAGCGCACAAGCAGAGCACAGCCCTCTCACATTCCTTGAGTGGAACTGCCTACCACGCTCCTTCATAGGGGCAGCTTAAACCCATTTAACTAAAACTGGATGAGAGAAAATTAAGGGAAGTGACCTATAGCTGGTGGCCCCAGCTTTCTTTTTTCTTTTTTTCAATAGGAGAATTACCGCCTCTATTAAAATCTTGTATTGCTTGAACTCTATGCCCCAGCTCTCAATGCACAAAGATATGGCACTGCTAACTGCAATGACGAGTTGGACAGAACATTGACAAATAACCACACAAGAAGCTACTGTTTATGCTGATGGATCAAGCACACATTAAGAGTCTAGGCTATTAAATGAAAAGGGATGATAATTCTGAGGGTTTTAGCCAATTGAGTTTGGCCTAACCCTCAGACATTTGCACATCCAAGTGGACAGAAGTCTTGGTTTCCCGTTCAAGACTCATGACCATCAGAAATAACAACCAAGGAAAAGAGGCTAGGATTTAGTAACCAGACGACTATGCATGGACCTGATAATGCCAGCATTCCAAGCCATGCTAACCTAGCCAGAGAGTCACCTACTGACTGGGAAAGGTCTCTAATGAACATATATGTCAAAAAAGTCAGGTCTGAGAGTTGGAGTCCATACCTGTCACCCTAGCTCATGGATGGGCTACTCAGAGATAATCTGCAATTATATTCAGAGGGAGGTGACAACACTTGCAATTCAAGAGGGTTTTGCTACTTTATCACATAAGTTGGTGCTGTTTAGAGATAATAATTATTGCATACAGTCAGGCAGGCACCCCATGTTGTGACTTTGAAATGTTGAGCCTATCATCAATATGTGCTACTAAAAAATTATCACGTGGGGGAATTGGAATGTACATGGAAAGTAAAGCCTCTCAAGATGCTACCAAAGGCCAAACACCACAGAAGATAGCACCTACCTACAATACAGCAGCTTCGTTAATAAAATCAAATTATGTTTCTATTCAAGTTAAATAAAGTTGCTTAGGAATCATTCACACACACACACACAAACACTCACACACACAAACACTCACACACAAAACACTCACGCACAAAAACACACACATGTATCTATCATCTATCTATCATCTATCATTTATCACTCTATCATTTTATCACTCCATCTATTAATCTATCATCCATCTATCAATATAATAAAACTTTTCTATAATTCCTAATACAGTAATACTTAAACCTTCTCTTATGCTTATTATGACATCTTAATTCAGTAGTGCTATGATGAAAACAATTTTAATTAAAATAATTGAAAATTCATTTCCATTACTAAGGAATTGACAATTTTAGATATTTTTAAATCCTTCATATTCTATCTTCTTTTAGATCAACACTTCCTCTCTGATTTTAAGCTCATTAACTAGTAAACCCATTAATTCTAAACATTTGCAAGGTTGTAGACCCTTCAGGGACTAATCTCATCTTCCTGAGAGATGTGGCCCATCACTTCCATGAGCACTTGTGGAAATCAGTGTCCCAGTCCATGCTGTATCCCAATGTCTGTTACGATGAGTGGGACAACATCTTCCACCTCAGTCTTCAAGTCAGAAAGCATGGATGCACCAAGGTTCCTACAAGCAGATGGCTCTGTCTGACCCATAAATATCAAAGCCTAAAAATGGGTGGCCTTCCACTCCAAGGCCAGGAGTATGGAGGCTGGAAGGCAGTGGTGGGAAGAAGAGAGGGGAACCTTTGAAGTCCCCTGTAGTTCCACTGTCTCACCATGATGGGGACAGGCGACTCCTGCTGAGAGACATTTCTCTGTCAGGTGTGGTCAGAATCAGTTCCAGGTCTATGTGGAGACATGAAATCTTGCCCCTACAAAAGCATCTTCTCCAGCACTCTCTAATTTTGGATTTTTCTTCCCAGCTATTACTCAGCTGGAGTGTCATTGAAACCATGTCACTTTCTATTTTTCACTCTTCCAAACAAATGCACTTCTCCATCTACTCTCCAGAATGGTGACTATGTCTGGGCTCACTCTTCTAACTACACCCATCATGATGCTCTCCTGTAAGTGCTAGCTAAGGACAGCCCATACAACATCAGAGATACCCCACTTTATGAACCCTCCTCTTCCTTTTCATGATTGCATTGGTATCTCTATGGATACCTTCCCTAAAGTTTGCAGGCTCTCAACTCGACTGCTAGATGTATCTTAATCTTCACAAACCACTCATGACCCACATAAAGTATGAGTTAACATGCTCACCATCTGAGGGATCTTGTTCATTAAAAAACATATTCAATAGATTTTTCTCTTTGGGGAATACAGGTAACTTGGGAACAGAAACCTGGCTTCTGCCTTCTTTCTTATTCCCCAGGGCACTGAAAGCCAGAATCTGTATACAGAAGTCACTTGATAAATACTGACTGGAGCCTGTTGGCTTTCTTTTCAAACCGCAGAGTGCTCCTTGGAATCTGCTGGCCTCCAAGTCCTGCTCACCTAGAGCCTGTGGTGACAAAAGAATCCCCATTCTAAGCGTTGAACCATGAGTCCTCACTAATATCCTGCCTTGGGACCTGTGACCAAGCAGAACCCCAGGCCTCTGCCTAACCTAAGGAATGCATTTGTGACTTCACACTGTGCATTCCTCCCACATATCTTTCCCTAGTACATCTTGGAAATAAGCGGCCTAGAAGGTAACAGGTACTCTTCCGGTCATGACTTAAAGATGTAGTCTATTAGGGCTGGGAGGATATGACAATGGGAGCCTGAAGTAGCTGGTCACATTACATCCACAGTCAGAAAGCAGAATGACTTTAACTGCAGAGCTCCCTCCTCCTTTACTATTCAGTCTGTGCCAGCACCTAGACTGGTCCGACCTACTAATAAGGTGGATTTCCCTATGTCACTTAACCTAAACATGGTCATCTCTCTCAGGCATACTCGGAGGCTAACCTACTCTAGAGTCGCCCATAGACATGCCCACAGGCTTGGTTCTTAGTGATGATTCTAGACCTACCAAGTGATTGATCAATACTAGACAGCTTGCATTCTTTTTATCAATCTGCATTCTATGTAGGTACATGGGCTGTAATGACTGTTCTTGGGAATCTAGAGGTAGAGCATTTGAATTCTTTGCCTAATCATGTAACCCCAAAACTGAAGAAATATAAAAGTTTAAATAAAATTCTACTAGATCATAAGACTCTACCCTTGGCACTCTCTGCTGATTAAAGACCACTGTCTGTGTTAACACACAGTGAGCCTTGGGTAAGCATTTGCAAACCTATGAAACCAGCCACCTGCTCCACTATGTTCTAAAAGCACGGTCCTGTGTTGCCTACTACCTCATTCACTTAAGGCCATGGACTCAGAGTGCTCGCAAGTCATTGCTTTGTGTCTTCTTTATTTAAGTTAGTAAATAAATACTACCACTTTTCATTCACAAAAATGGGCAAATGGAAATTCTATGTGATGGCCCCTTTTATCCTATGGGGAAGATTCTCCTGCTTGGCCTCATGTCTGGTAAATCTTTCTGTTCTGCAAGTATCCCTTCCAGATGAAAAGTCTCACTACCAAGCAGGTGATCAGTCTCAAAGTCCAATGAACTCCAGATCTAAATGGAAAGACTTATTTATTTTCATTGAACTACATGTGTGCAGCTGTGTGACAGTGTGTCCACTGTAGACTCTGGAGCAGTGTTGGTCAACCTTCCTAATGCTCTGACCCTTAAATACAGTTCTTCATGCTGCAGTGACCCTGAACCATAAAATATTCTTTTGATATTTCATAACTGTAATTTTGCTACTGCTGCGAATTATAATGTATGTATCTGTGCTTTTAGATAGCCTTAGGCAACTCCTGTGAAATGTTCCCTTGATCCCCAAAGTGGTCCACAGGTTGGAAAACACTTGTCTAGACAGTGTCATATCCCCACGAACTAGAATTACAGATGGTTGTATGGTCCCAGATGTGGGTGCTAGGAAATGAACCTGTGTGCTCTCAAAGAGTAGAAATTGTGGAGCTATCTTTCTAGCCCCAATTCTGAAGCTAGAACAAGTAATTATACCCTTCTTTTTCTCAGCATCTGTTCCTATGTAGCCTCAGCCCTTTCATCCCAGATACTGCCCATCCCTTTACCCAGTTTCCAGCCAGTTTCATCCCCTCATCCTTTTGTGACATGAGTCCTTCTAATACCCAGCCACATTTCTTTTAACCCCACCTCCAGTCATCATTGTCTCAAGACACCTTTCAGTTTGTTTTCCTGGCACCAACCAAACCAGATAGACGGTACCTGTGGAATTCTTAAACCTCCATGGATTGTAAACTACTAAGACAACAAGCATGCAGCATTCAATAACCCCTGAGAGTTTTCACTAAGCAGGAATGAAGAAGCTGCTTTGCTGATACATAAAGAAGAGTTGTAGTTAATTTATTATGGTTAGAAAAGTGCTCAAGTTATGAAAGTCATGGTGACATGTTTTACACGTGCCTGACATGAATTTAAACATAAAGATGCCACGTGTCTCTCATCAACAAGGTCTCTTCTTAAAATATAAAAAAATCCAAAACAAGATTCGAGTAAATAATACAAGAGGAATAAAATTCAGTTAAAGATAATAGTTGAATCCAAAGTCAATTCGAACTGGAATGATGTGCTCAAGGATATGAATTCTCTCCCCTCTCAAAGGCTAAGTGGCCACTGGAGATTTGTTTTTAAACCTCAAGGAAAACTTGCTTTGAAGCATAGATCCTAATTGCATTCTCTGATATTTATCCCAATAACTGGAGCCAATGGCACAGATCAGAATCAAGTGCAGAATGTGTTTAACTCTGCAGATGGACCGGTTCGTCTCTGACATTCAGCTCTTAGCTCTTCTCTCCAAGGTTAATCACCATGAATTCTGTTGCTATATACTAACTGCATTTGGTTCTTAACCTCATAAAACAGAGTCACATATTACACAAGACTGTCTCTGAATGTCTTCTGCAATACAGTGCTTCAAGCAGGAATTAACATTATGCCTATAGCAGCAACTTCTTTGTATTATTAGGTTATATCTCAGTCTCTGCCTGGACTGTTCTGTGTCTATCCATTCACCACTGATAAATATTCATGTCATTTCAGTTTGGGAACTTCATAAAAATTGCAAATATTTTATGTAACATGTTTAAAAGATACCTGCTTTCATCTAAGAGTAAAGGGAAGGGCGCCCACTCTTCCACACTATCCATCACTCTTGCACACATAGTCCAGTTAATAAACATGATTAAAAGAATGAATTAATCCAAACATGCTAAGATATACATGTAAGTACATGAGAGTATCTATGTGTTATATCCATACACATATACTCAACCTCACATATATACTTTATATATAAATATATACATACATGCATAAATTCACATATTACACACATAAATTCATTTTGTGTGTATATGCAAATAATATGTCATAATATTAAATTCCTCTTTTTAGCTAATCTTTTTTTTTTTCGGAGATGAGGACCGAACCCAGGGCCTTGTGCTTGCTAGGCAAGCGCTCTACCACTGAGCTAAATCCTCAACCCCGTAGCTAATCTCTTAACCTATGTGTTGTATGGTTAAATAATTAGGACACAGGAACACTAAAACATCATTTATATCACTCTTAATTTGTTATATACTCTTTAATATTTGTCTTTAAATCTTTAGTAAAATTATTTTAAGATATCCATGTTCAAACGATATAAATGTTTGGGGTGACAATGGCTTAGAGTAGCCTTTCAAAACTCTTTGATGGTTTTAGCACTTGAAGAAATAAAGTAAGCACACATCAGATTTAAATACAGAGCTTCAAGTCATATAACTATAAAGTTGTATCATTATAAATTAAACTACTTATATTGAAAACAGTGAGAGAAATGATCCAAATTGGATTTTACTTCTCATATTCTAAAAATATCATGTGTTTGAGCACAACTTTGCTTTCTTGTGTGGAAGTGAAGGTTATTCAGGCTTTGGGGGTCCAGCATTCTATGCATCGTAGAAAGTCTGTACAAGGCTTCTTCTTTGTTTGATCAAATAATCACATCTCACCATAGTGGACAGGTTGGGTCTCTAACCTTCCCCATAGGAAAGTGGCAGGCCTCAGGCTGAATCTGAAGCAAGACACTGATTTGCTAAGTAAACAACAGATGTTCCTTTAACTTTCTGGGTCCCTGTGATTCCTCTTCACTGGTGACAAACAGAAGAAGGTATGCCCTAAGCTAAAAATTTATTAGCCTTGAGATCCTGAAAAAATCTCTTTCCTTGAGCCTGTGCTGTCTTTTCATTGAAATATGAGCAGAAATACTTTCAAGTTAAATCGCAGGCACTGGATGAGGACCCAGAATCTGGGAAACAACACTGATCTTAAGATTCTCATGCTAAAATGCCACAGAAAAATGCACAGTTTAATACTGTCATCCAAAGCTGGGATACATAGTCATTGCAGGGCCATGAGGCGTGGTTGAAATAACCTACATATTAGAAAAACAATAGCTTCAATGTCATCAGAATTGACAGTGGACAAATTGTACGGTCTTGATCTTATAACAAAGCAAAATATCATTGTTCTAAATCTGTTCAGGCAAATAAATGAGGTACTGAACACTGGAGTTGATGCTGTAACTAACATCTTTCCTCACACTCCCAAGTAAGAGTTGAGTTCTGTACCTATTGATTCTCAGTCAGTGGAGTCAACCAACCATGCAGGTAAAACATGTTTTGGAAAGCTGTATCTACACCTTTTTTACAGCCACGCATGATGGTTTATAATGTTTATAATCCCAGTCCTTGGCAGGTTGAGGCAGAAGGATGAAGGAAACAATGCTGGCCAGGACTACAAGAAAAATTATTTCAAATATAAACTGTGAGCTAATACTAAATACTACTTTCTTCTTCATTTTTCCTTGATTCCTGGACAATGAAGTAAAACAGTGATTTATATAATATTTGGATCACATTGATGATGTTGTGTAACAGTTTCTCTTGAGACTAAAACATTCCATCATGTAGTAAAGCTACATGAGTCCCTGGAACTAACCAAATTCACTAGGTCCCTCCTTCCCTCCCAAAGTAAACAACAAAATCTGAGGGAATCTCCCAGACTGAAGGAAGCTGAGCTCCAAGAAGGTTCTCTACTCTAAGGCTAATTCCTACTTATAAGTGAGTACATACCATGTTTGTCTTTCTGTGTCTGGGTTACTTCACTAAGGATGATTTCTTCCTTCCTTCCTTCCTTCCTTCCTTCCTTCCTTCCTTCCTTCCTTCCTTCCTTTCGTCCATTCATTCGTTCGTTCATTCCATCTATTTGCCTGCAAACTTCTTGAGATCATGTTTAAAAAACAGTTTAGTAGTACTCCATTGTGTAAATGTACCACTCTTTTATTTTAAAAAATGCGTTCTTCAGTTAAAGGACATCTGGCACCCTTTGGGTATATGCCCAGGAGCGGTACGGCTGGTTCTTTAGGTAGATCAATTCCAATTTTCTGAGAAACTACCATATTGATTTCCAAAACAAGTTGGTACTCTCACCCTCCCCATGCTCTGCACCCTCATCAGTATGAGCTGTTACTTGTGTTTTTGTGACGGGTATAAGAAAGAATCTCAAAGTTGTTTTGATTTGCATTTCTACAATGGCTATGAATGTTAAACATTTCTTTAAGTGGATATTAGCTGTAAAGGATAATCATGCTACAATCCACAGACATAGAGAGGCTACCTAACAAGGAGGGCATAAGGGAGAATACAAGGATCTCCAGGGGACAAGGAAATAGAATAGATTTTGCAAGTAGACTGGATGCGGGGTGTGGATGGGAACAGAAGGAATCAGATTGGTTCAGGGGACGTTGGAGGGAGAGAATTCAGGGAGAGATGATTTTATAGCACTTATGGGGCAGAGTAGAAACCTAGTGCAGTATAATCTATGTGGGTGACTCTAGTAAAGACTTCTAGTAATGGCAGATACACAGCCTGAGATGGCCATCCTCTGTAACCAGGCAAGACCTCAAGTAGAGGTATTGGGACAATAAACCAAAACTCAGGTCTACAGTTTGTTCTGCCTATAAAATATGCTGAGACAGGAGCCTAGATAATTGTCATCAGAGTGTCTTTGTCCAGCAACCGATGGGAGCAGATGCAGAGCCCCACAGTCAAATAATTGGGTAGAACTCCTGGGAGAATCCAGAACAAGAAGAGAGGGGAAAGGAAGGAACCAGATGTGTCAGGAACACCACAGAACAAAAGCAACTGCCTGAGGCTCAAATGGGCTCACAGAATTAGGGAGCCTCTACAGGTCTGACCTTGGTCCTCTGTATATATGTTATGGTGTGTAGCTTGGTGTTCCCTTGGAATTGCTCACAGTAGGAATGGCGGTTGTCTGACTATTTTGCCTCCCTTGAGGAACCTTCTCCTCCTGCTGGGTTTGCTTCTTCCAGGCTTGATATGAGATAATGTGCTTGGTCTCACTGTCACTCTTACGCCATGCTTTGTTGATGTTCCTGGGAGACTTGCTCTTTACTGAGAGGAGGTTGAGGGGGATGGATCTGGAAAAGAAAGGTGGGGTAGAAGGTGGGGAAACTGCAGTTAGGAAGTAGGATATGAGAGAAGATTAAATAAATAAAACTGAATAAGAGAAAGAGGAAGAGAAGAAGGAGGATTAAGAGGAGGAGGAGAAAGAGGAGAAGGAGAAGTGGAGGATGAGGAGGAAGAGGATGAGGAAGATTAAGAGGAGGAGGAGGAGGAGAAAGAGGAGAAGGAGAAATGGAGGATGAGGAGGAAGAAGATGAGGAAGATTAAGAGGAGAAGGATGAAGAGGAGGAGGAGGAAGAGGAGTTGTGTTGGTGATGGTTCTCAGCAAAGCCAAGCTCCAAAGAAAAGTCTAGATGTGTAGAAGAAGCAGAAACCAGCTGATCTGCCTGGATGACCTTTAGACGAACTGAGAAACCTGGAAAGGGCACTCTTGAACCTGTTGAGCTACCTACAGGCTATTCAGAGTGTTCCAGGTTCCCCAATTGGGAGCTGTCACCCATGCTTTGGTAGGCCTTGCTGATGCAGGTGTCTATGAGTCATTTTGATCCCTCACCTGTATCTCTCTAAGTAACCCCAATAAAAATCAATAAAAATCATTGGTTCACCAAGATCAACTTTGGTGGTATTGTATAATTGGTCTGCCATAGGATCCTACCTTGCGTGACTAGATATATGTTGTGTCTCCTAGGAAAAGTGTTCATATAAAACAATTGACTGTGGCAATTTATCTGGAACTCATTTAAACTAAATAGAAGGATCTATATAGATTATATACAAATACTATTTGTCTTTATTTGAGATGTATGTGGGGGGGGTCCCAGAGAACTGCTTGCAATGAACAATGTTACATTGACATTAAAGAAGTGCTGTGACAAATGGTATTTCATTCAAAAAATTACATTGAATCCCTATCTCAAACCATACACAAAACCATATCCAAGTAGGTCTTACCAATAAATTTAGCAGTTACAGTCATAAAACTCTTTCTGGAAAACCCACCTACATTTTCATAAAAACAGGACAAGCCATCATTTCTTCAGTATGGCGCCTGAAGTGTCCTCCAGCCACTAGAGAGGACCAATGGGGGAGGTGAGATTGTTGACCCCTTTAAGCCTATAAAAGCATCATCAAGAAAGCAGAAAGACAAACCCACACCCAGAGAAAATAATTGTAAGTGAAATCTGCTAAGGGTCTAAAAGCCAGCTTTCCTAGGGAATGCTGACATCTCAAAAACAACAAAAGAACCGCAAGGAAAAAAATGGGCATAGGATTCAAATAGATGTCTCTCCAGAGAACATATGCAAATGAACACATGAAGAGAGGTTCGTGTAATTAATCCCCAGTGAAAGAACTTTGAGAACTCTAATGAGGAGGTACAACCCACTGACTAGCAGGCCAGTGACCAGACAGATCATGGTAGGCACTGGCAACAAGGCAGAGGAACGGGAAGCATGGAATACTGGTTCATTGTGCAAAGTAAAATATTACAGATATTCTAAAAAAAAGAATTTATTTCTTCCAGTGTTTAAAAATAGCATTTCGTGTTTTTAAAAAATAGCTAGTCCTAATTATCTACCCAAGAGAAGTGAAAACATATAGCCAGTGAAAATATCAGCCAATATTCTTAGTAGCATTACTTAGGATATCTGAGATGTGATGAGAATTCAAAAGTCCACAAACAGAAGACATGATATGTCTGCAACATACAGCAGGTGTAAAGACTGGAATACTGTTGATCATAGAAAACAAAAAGGACAGAGGCAGGATACAGTATCGGAACATTCTCTCAGAAACAATAGGTTGGTAACCAAAGAGATGGTTCAGGGGTTAAGAGCAGTAACTGCTTTTGCAAAGGACCTAGACTGGAATCGCAGCACCTATGTGGCAGGCCCCAACCCACCTGTAATTATAGCTCCTGCAGAATCAAAGTCCTTTTCAAATCATAGTGTAAGGTCCTATAGATTTACAGTGCCTGGAGAAGGAGGGAGAGAGGATAGGTCGTGGCTTGTGTAGGTCCTACCTCCTTTCCATGTTAAAAAAAAGTGCAAACTGAAATCATGGGGTGGTTCAATCATGATGTAAGTATAAATATTGACTAGTTCATCGGCATTAAGTGGGTCATTTTTAGGAGTCATAAAGTATATCTGCTTTAGATGTAAAGTGGAATGCCTTGGAATGCTGCCACAGTCAGGATTAATATATTCAGCAGAGGTTGGGAGCACCTTCCAAACCCTAGAATGTTGGCATTCTGACGGGCAGGTGGGCAGCATCTGCATGGCAGGAGTCTGCTTTGCTTTTTCATTTTATAATACTATCACCAATAATTGTAGATGCTCCTATAATGCCACACTTATGCACGTGGATATGTATGTAAATATGCTTAATGTAATCATTTAAAGCTTTAATTTACAGTAAATCTTCATCTTCTTACAAATGCATTCCCATGAATGTTGACATTTCTGTATATAGGCATCTATTCTATTCCTGTAAAATTACTATGAGGTAACTTTGGAGGCGGGACAGGGGTGGATGTAGTTGTCAGAATCATCTTCTCATCTACTTATGGAAAAACAGGGTGATCTCAGGTATGTTAACTGGTTATTTATAAAATCACTATCCCTCAGTAGTGAAACAATCAAAAGTTGTCACTTCATACTGTTAACTGTGACACTTTAGAACTCAAAAAGGATGGCTCTTGATGATTTTCTTTAATTCATTTTAATTAAAAGATGCCCCAAGAAGGTGATTCACATACTTGGAGGTTACACGTTTTGCTACCCTTGCTAAGGCTAAGAAGCACTTACTCATCTCCTTCTGGACTGAAATTCACTTCTGAGAAGCTGTGTAGCCAGCTTTAGATGTGGATTTCAAAAGGAAAATGAGAATGTTGGACAGGCTTAGCACAGAAAGACTTGAAAATATACAAAACTCTTCGTGATAATATTGTGATTATTATTTGGTAATGAGTCAAGTCTAGAAGAACAGACAGTGCTTAAGATAAACAAAATATGTCAGAGGCATTTTTGTCCATCTCAAGCTTCGTGCTTCTCATGACAGATGAGAAGAACTCCAATCTAAATGTGGTCACAAAAATGAAAATACATTTATTCTTTAAGACTTTTTTTTTTAACAAATTGAGTGTATTCGAACAAATGGTCTAGTGTTTAGTAGCCAGTGGTGTCTCTATTTTATAAAGTGGAAGGTTTATCACGGGTTGAGAAATCACAATATAGGCAACAAAGCAGACCTGAAAAGATGTAAATGATAAACTGATCATTAAGAATGAAAGGGAGAATGAAGGCAATTAGATGCTCTTATTAGCTATAGACAAGAAGAAAAAGGGAAGAGAAAACTTCAGGACATCAGGAGATAATGCTGGAGAGAGATCCCTAGCTAATGGAGGAGGTATGTAGAGGACTCAAGGTCCCCTGGGCCCACTGGAAAAAGAGAAGACAAGTCTGAGGACAGTCAAACCAAAACGGTGGGAGAGAACAACTAAGGTGGGGTTCAACCTGAGACTACAAATTCCAGGAGTGTCCTGATAAAAGTAGTAAAAGTGGATTGGGCACATCAGATTGACATTTGCAAATCACATTTTTGTTCCTAAACTAAGAATGGCTCTCACAAAATCCACAATAAGAATGAAAACCAGTTTCTAAGCTAGAAACATGTTGACTTTGTTTAGAAGAGAAGAGAAACTATTAGATATCAATCCAAAGCACCTGAGTAGCATTTAAAAATATACAATGTTGTATTTTGAGCCTGGAAAGAAAAATTCCACTGTTTCTTAAAAGAGGCAATATTTAAAAATGCATAGCAATTAACAGCCATGGACAAATGTGTGGTTATTTAATGACAATTTCTCAAGAAAAGAGCAATATACTATGCAATATAAGTGAGCCACTATAATGGATTTTGGTATAATACACTTGATCACTTTATTAATTTCAATGGCTATAAAACAGTTACATGCCATTTGGCTATGAATAAAATTAGCTAAGTACAGCCATGGACCCAATGGCTCTCTTTCTTTAATGCATATTTTATAATCTCTTTTTCATAAAAATGTAATCACTTTAGAGTAAAACACACATGATTTAAAAGAGAAATGAAAGGCTAATTAAGGGAAATATAATTAAGAATGGCGAAGTATTGAAATCTATCTGTGAATGCTTTACTGACACCATCATCTCATCTATCTCAGATCTTTTCGAAGGCTAATAGGCAAAGTATGCCTGCTCTTAGAATTCTCTACATCTGGTGATGGAGGAAAACAGACTCAAAATATACTTTTCCTCCCTGATAACCCATAATAAGAAAGCAGAGGATATATACAAGAGGATGGAAGTTCGGTGATTAAAATCATTGCCTACTCTTCCAGAGAACCTGGATTGGATTTCCTTCACCCATATTATAGTTCACAAAGGTCTATAACTCTAGCTCCATGAGACTCTCTACTAGCCTCTAGAGAAAATGCATGTACACTGTGCATGGGCATACATGCAGGCAATACATTGATGGACATACATTATTTTTAAAGAGGAAAACAAAAGACTTTCTGAAGGTGAGCACAAGAGACCACAGCAGAGTATGCAGCCAAAACCATCCTACCCTGGAGAGATGGTTAGGTGCTTGCACAGCTCATCTTGGCCTGGAGAAGCTGGCTCATGTCTACCCAATAAACCATCAGGGGAGACCACTATAGGCATCATGTTGAAAGTTATTTTGGTGGGGAAACTTCTGACTTGACACTACTGTCTGGCAAGATACCTTCATCCTTTCAGAGGGCCAGAACTCATACCTTAATGGAAGTTGTCCAAATACCAGGATGAAAGTAAGGAAGTACAGTGTAAGGAAAGGAGTAGAAAGATAAGATGTCTGTCAGGACACCAACATTAGAGAAATGACTATCCTCCCATTCCTACTATCATCAGAGGCAGGCATATGCTTACCCTAGTATCTCTTGTGGCTCGCCCTCCTCCTCTCTTCTTATGCATCTGAAGAGAACCCTGTGATTGAGGAAATACTCTTGCCAGCATAAAGGAGCTCTTGTTTCTCTACTTTAAACAGATAAAGCATCTTTGATCAACTACTCAGCTGAGTATGACGTCTGGTTAGGGTGGAATGGAATCTAGAGTATTCCAGCACGTATTGATACTTTCCTGTCTCATTTTCCTCCCATTTTTATAAAATTCAAGATCTAACATCTTGTTCCTAGTCTGGGAATTCATCTTCATGAACTCTGTGCATTCTATCTCACTGTGTGGAATAGCACTCAAGGGTTTCCACCTTCCAGAGGATCCACTACTCTATGTTCAGTTTTCTGGACTGTATTCTAGGGCATAGAAAGATGACCTTAAAGTGGATGTTCTCTGTGAAAAGTGCCCAGAGATCTCCTACAGAATTGGCCCCCTTCCTCTCTCAGATTCTGGGAGAGTTACTCAAGCAAACTGGAAAGACATGGGATAGCTTCAATGTAAATAAAATGGAGGCAACATGAGAGAAACACATTGCATATAAATAGGCTGATCGGGAATTCATTGGAGTTGGAAAAATAAGGTTGGTCTATTAGTGTCCAATGTCTACTTTGGTTCTGGTCTTTACTTATGAAGGGATCAACAGCATAATTCTAAATGGTTGTTTCACTTCCAAGCAGTACTGGGCCTCTAAAACACATTCTGTAAGTTCTGTGACCACTGATGAAATAACAGGTTTTATTCACAGTGGTAAGGACATGCTTACCTTACTTCCTTGAGAATTCCTTTACAACATTTCTGAACAAAATAATTCTCAATATATCTGGAATATGTGAGTGCTCAAGAGTTCTTGGGAAGCCAGGGCCTTTCCATGGCTAAGATGACCAGAACTTCCCAACCATGATGTGTAGTCAATCTCTCGTTGCGAGATGTATCCTTAGTCCTGGGATTCAGTTTCTCCACATTGAAATTTGCACATTTTGACTTGTGTATTTGTGTGATTGTGTACAAATATGTTCTTACAGGAATGCTAACAGGCACAGAACTCCCTCCTACAACAGGAACATTAATGATGGGGAGCCATGTTATCACATTTAGTTTAAAACCTGTGGCAGGAAAAGGCCGAGCACTGCAATAACAGTGTTGAAACCACATTGCTCTCAGGAGAGTCAGTCTTTGTACTCCTATTTTATGTATATGGAAATCAAAGTCTAGTGATGAAGCTGAGCATTCAGTCCATAGTGAAATTCTTCAATGCTAAACACTTGGAGCTAGACAGATGACATAGCTGCTATGAATGTGCCGAGTTCCTACAGAGGATCTGAGTTTTATTACCAGGCCGAAGTGACTCAAAACTACATACAACTCCAGCCCTAGGATATCCAAAACCCTCTACTTGCCTCCTTGCCCCATGTACATACACACAAACACACACATAATTGACAATGAAATAAACCTCTAAAAGTAGTAGACACTAATGATATCATACTCCAGAGATGTCAGTCATTAATCTAATGAGCAGGAGAAAGTTAATCTAGAAGCAGATTACAGTATCTATAGTAGTAGATATCTATTATAATTATTCAGGTTGTAGATAACTTTTCCAAATACAATATAAGATCTGCTCCAATTCTTTTACTCAATATATTAACTGAACCAACATTTCAAACACATTAGATGAGATCCTAAACTGAGTGTAACACAACCATGTGCCTCCAGGCCCAGCAGATTAATTTTGGCTCCCTGTTGACTTCCTCAGGTACTGGGTAAGGTTAGCGTGACTTTAATAGATCCTATCCCCTAAGGGAAGACTCAAAATTTGCTCACAACCTGTAATTTTCCCCTGTGACCATCTGACCTGTAAATTTTCATGAGAAGCTGGAACACGTGCAAGTCCACATTTCAAGGTCGTGGTGATGTTTAGCTTTTGATCAACAAAAACTTGACTAACAGGACAGCAAAATAAGACTCTGCCCTGTACTTGACAGAACAAAGGTCTTAGAAGTCAATGAGGCTAAGTGTATCTCCAGCCCTTTGTAAGAAACCATGTAGACTTTGGTGGATAATGCATGCTATTTTTATCTATTTGTATGAAGACAGACAAATATTGTTTGGCAAAACTGTCAAATGTGTAAAACAAAAAGACATGATACGGGCACCAAGCTGGAAAAGACACTAAAGTTATGTTAATTACTTAATTGCATATTTTAATAAGAAACATACAAAGCTCCTTGTGCTATGTTTAAATAACATAGTCATGTGTCACTCTGTTTTTAGCAAATACAAGAGTGTTACATTACTATGTAATTATGCTTGACTTTGCTTAAGATGTAGTCGATACTTGCATACTTTTTCAACAGAAAGAGATTGGCAGTCTATTGGGGACCCCTCTCTTTCATGTCTGGGCTGTCACTCTGGTCTCAGAAAGAGAGACACAGCTTGGCTGAAAAGCCAGCATATTTATCAAGTGGAATTACCTCACCTGAATGCCACACTGCTCTAGCCCTCTCCCCCTTACCAGGTACTCATATAGAGAAAATAAATGAGGATTCTCTCTGAGGCCATGAAGCTTGGTCACACCACACGCGCCGCTTATTCTCATGTCACTTAGATGCTTTAAAGTCATGACACACCGAGCTCTATTTTTAAGTGGTCTTTTCTATGGACATGAGAGTGATTGTTGCAGAAAATGTTCTATTATAGAAAACCTATTAGCCTTCAGCCATGTCAGTCTGGAAGGATCCCTCTGGACTCATCCACCAGGTCTCCAAAATTGAAAAAAAAAACCACATAACCTATTAAGGTTGCTTTAACAAAGACACCTGCTTCGTGAAAGACACCAATGAACACATAATGATGCTTTTGTGATCACCTTTGTGGAAGGAAATCAAGAATTTTGTCATTGTCCCCAGAGGCTCTCCTATGTCAAGGTAGATTTGGGGGAATTTAGATTTTTGTAAAGTCAGAGTTTAAAGTCAGGAAGCTTACACATTTATCAAAAGATCATTTTACCGACACCAGCTAAGTTGTCTGTCATAAGGGTGACTCTAAAAATCTCCCCTCATCTTAAACATCACACACACGCGCGCGCGCGCACACACACACACACACACACACACACACACACACACACACACACACACACACCACACACTTTCCTCTATGATCTATGGCCAGGAAGAAGTGTTTGTTTGTCAGTGTGTTACCTGTGCTGTGCTTCATGGTATAGAGAGGATCCCCATGTGTGAGACATCTGCACTGTATTCTCTTACTCTATTAGTAGGCTCCACTCTATCAAGGTCTGAAGCCAGGCAGTTTATAACACATTCAGGGGCTCTCTGTGCACTGCAGATTAGAAAGTTTGACTGGTCTATATAGAGTTTCAGTGCTTTCTCAGTACTTCATGGAAAGAAGTTGAGAGTTAGAACTTTTGTCAGAATTCTATAATTTCTATGAAACACAGGAAAGAATATATAGGAAGCTGTTCTTTTATTTTCCTAATGACCCAGAAAGAAATCTGGATGTCAGGCCTTTCAGGATTAGAACTGAAAACTGTATTGTACCAGTTCTTGGCTTGTCCTCTGAAGGTAAGTCACATGTGTCAAGAAATGACAGTTCTGTGAAGTTGGTGAACAAAGAGACATGAATGCGACAGTACTATGAGAGGTACCCTGGCTTTGTGTTTGCTTTATCTATCACCTAACGAGGTGGCTCCACTGTGTGACCCTTTAGCTTTGATACAACAGCTGGATACCCAAGGAACCTGTAGACCTGCCATCCTCCCTCCCTCTCTCACACACACATTCACACACACATACACACACACATACACACACACGTACACACACACACACACACACACACACAAACACACACAATGCACACATGTGCAGACACCTCAGGGCACTGCTCCAGGGTCCACAGCCTTACTCTTTATTACTAAATAGTGTTTCCCAACACAGCCTCCTGCTTGTTCTTACTTCTGTAGCTTTCTCATCTCAGCAGCTTGACAGCTTCTCTCTTCCTCATCCCTTTGCCATCCCAGGTCAAAGATCCTAACTCCACCTTTCTTTGCTAAAGCCATTACTCACTCACGTATCAGCTCTCCACTAACATTTGCTTCTGAGAAGCTTTCAGTGTCACACAGGTTGGCTTTGTTCTGTGGAGAGTTCACAGTAAAGTGTAGATTTTTTATTACAACTCTTGTTCATCATGTCTACAGGCTTATGTTGTTTTAGTTGGTTTTACTGATTTTTCTTCTTACTGTCTTAATTCACAGGAGTAGAACATACCTTTACTCATCTCTGCATTGGAAATGAGTGGTAAAAATCACTTGGTTCTTTGGAAACAATGATGTTCAGACATGGTTAAGGTCATACTCAAGGAAATAACCTAGGACCAAGCGGTTTTAATTAGAGCAGATCCAGCACTGTGCACACAGGTGCTAGCTAAGGGTCTGCCTCAGTATTTCCTGTCAAGTATTATGAGATCTAGAACAGCCAGCAGTGGTTCAGTTACTATGGGGGAGGGAGTAATTTGCGGATCACAGTCCTCAGTAAACAGGTTATTGACACAGGTCCATGCCAGTAAAAAGATGAACTTCTACTTTTATTCATGTATGTAAGTACACTGTCACTCTTTTCAGACATATCAGAAGGAGGCATCGGATCCCATTACAGATGGTTGTCAGCCACTATGTGGTTGCTGGGATTTGAACTCAGGACCTCTGGAAGAGCAGTCAGTGCTCTTAATCGCTGAGCCACCTCTCTGACTTCTACTTTCATTCAAATGCACTTGAAAACACACACACACACACACACACACACACACACACACACAGAGTGGTGGGGGAGGTTAGTTTATAGAGAGTTTATATATGGCTTTATTAATCAGTCTTATTTCTAGTTGACCCACCCTCCCTAACCTATTCTAATCATTTAAAGTACAAGAAAAATATGTAAGTGGGGACAGTGGGGTTAATTCTGAAACAAGAGTAAACTTCCTGCAAAGAGGTTCAAATGAACATTGAAAACTGCTAATCTGTCAAAAGTTGAGCGCTGTAACTTAATTAAGGATTTAATTCTCCATGCACCTATGCTTTGTACTTTTTATAATGAAGTATGTCTTGGGAAGACACTTGGTTTCACTTTAGACTTGTTCATGGTAGTCATCTGGTTTTATCCAGAGTGGGATATCTGCTTGTTCCCTTGTGGACTATTTTTCGGTGGTCTCAGAAATACAGCATCACACTTTTCTTATGATAATTCCTTCACACTCTGTATAGCTGGGAGTCTGTCCATACCCTGACCAAGGCTAGTTCCAGTCCAGTAGTAAGAACCAACCATCAGAACCTGGGCCTATTTTCTTGGGAAAATGACAGGCATCCTCTTCTTTACTGGGTTTGCAAGGATGAAGACTGGGTTAGCTACCTGGGGGGACAATGGGGGGTGTTGTGATATTAAGAACAGAAGAAACATTCATAGAAAAAACAAACTTTGAGTATATCACAACAAGGCTCTTCTGCAGCTTTTAGGACCTGTGAAGCATCTCACCCTCCTCTGCTCGCAATATTATATAAGCCAACCTATATGCTTAACTTGACCTATTCAGGACTGTGTTTCATCAGACAACAGCCTATCCTAACAAGGCATACTGTGGTAAGAGAGTGTCATGTAATCTCCCACCTTTGACCTACTCCAAACCTATATTAAGTCAATGATTGGTCAATTGATGGACAGATTGTCTTGTTCAGGTATGCACAGGGCAAAGATTCTATGGAAAACTTCCAGCTTCCATTCATTTTTGGCATGAAGCAGTGAACCTTGAGCTCACAAGTCCCTTCAAGGAATGCATTGATTTATTGTTTATATTTATATATTTATATCATCTTATGGTGATAAAAACGTGGGCAAGGAATTGTTGTAACATAAAATACTATGCTCAAACTATGGCCATCATATATACAGCAGACATAGGAAGGGACACCTGAAGAAAGGCACAGAAATAATAATGGGTGTGTGAGGTGCCTGGTGGCCATTTTAGCCACTTTAGGTCAATCCAATTAGTTTTTAACTTGTTGAAACCATTGAGATCTCAAACATCGTTTTTGACAACCAGCTTCAGAAGCATTAAGGGCTGAGAAATTTTATGACTCTCAAATACAGGAAAACTAAAAACCTTTGATAATTGAATATTAATTAAAATGTTTATCAATGCTGTGTGTGGGGGGGTGCAATCTTGTAATTACTCACTATTTCTTCAGAATTGGAAAATAACACTCTGTGGGCAATAGTTCAAAAATGGAGTAGAGGTCCTTTTTATGAGCCAATAAACGCTTAGTTTAGAAAGGACTCAAATGGAAAATGCATTAGCCTACAAATCTGCATCTCAACCAGAGCAGAATTAAAGAGGAGGCTGAAAAGCTTGCAGAGGACAATGCCAGCAGACTGCTCTTTGTGGGCTCTGTGCACACCATGCCTCCCCATGCTTGCTATTTTAATTAACCAAGGGTCAATCAATAGTAGCCATTGAATTAACTGTCTTTCCTTTGAGGTGGCTGAGACTTTTGAGGCATTTATTCAATCAGTTGTGAATTAGCCAACGAGGAACAGTTTAGTGGCATGCCAGTGCTTTCGTGGCCACAGTAATGTGTTTGTCTTCTTCAATAATGTCAGCTATCTATTATGGTAGAGGGAAGAGGCAGTGCAATTCCTTGGCAGGAAATTTAGAATTACTTCTGGGTTATTTAGCAGAGTGTGGAAGCAGCACTTAAAAATGTGGTGTCTTAGGAAGGCTCAGAAACAGCAAACTCCTATTTCAAGCTGGTTTGCTTTACTTAGACAGTGACCTGTATATTCTAGCTGAATCGGTGATACTGCTATATCCCAAAGGAATCTATGATATTAGTTAACCAAGAGGGATGTTTTGCCAATGGGGGAGGATGAGATTGCCATTGTCAAGATAATGGATCAAATTGCAATTCTATATGATGTGCAAATAAATTGATTTTTTTCTGGTTCTTTCACACCATGGATTTAATTATATCCACACCCCCCAATTTCATTCCATATCCAACCTCCCATTTCTGCCCATCCAACTTCGCGTCCTCTTTTATTTCACCCATCAAGTCTTCTCTGTACTGCCCATATATTCATGGTGTGTGGCCTTCTTCTGGAGTGTGGTTGGTCTACCAGTAACAATACTCTTAGGAAACATTCAATCTCCCTCTTCAAACAGGTACCAACTGTTAATAACTTCCTGAGTAGGACATGAGGTTTGGTATCTATTTATCTCTTCATGTGCAAATAAATTTAATTACCTAGGGTTGAATGAAAATGTTAAAATAACACTAGATGTGCAAGTGCATCTGGGTATATGACTGGAAATAAATGCTCTAGGAGTTGAAAGGAGATCCCATTATCATGTTCTGTATTCTTCTGGTTCATCTTCTTAGCACCACATTCAGTACTCTAACAGGTTTGGCAATGTCAGACACTCACAGATGGACCACTCATAGATGAATGAGAAGAAAGTTCTGCCTACCAGGAAGATCAGGCTCAGAGAATGCTTTCAATATTGCAGAATGAAAAGGAGCCAGCAATACAAATTAACAGGAACTTTTAGATAAAAAAAGAAAGACAATGTGGTATTCGGAACCAATTCTTCCAGTGGCATAAGAGCCAATTATTGGACAATATTCAACTCCTCTTAATTATTTGTCAAGAAATTTGGACTGACAAGGTATTGAGAACAGAAAAGACCTCTTTATGCAGATGCCTGCTATCTGTTGGCAAACCCAATAGATCTTATCTTTTGTAAAACTAGGAGATTTCTATCTTCAATCAGCCTAGGAAAGTGTGTTTTCTTCTCTCTGTTTGGTTCACTTAATAATCTCTGTTTCTGAGAGCTCTTCTTCATCTGACAAGACTAGATCACTCTATCTGAGTGAAGAGGGTATTTTAAGGAATGCATCAGACCAAATAGTAACAGCTATAAAGCTTCAGTGAGAGTTGTCTTCAGAGTCCCTGCAGATGCTTTGAAGAGTGAGCTAGGAGCCAGAACAAAGCTACATCATTGAGTAACCAGAGTGGATTCTGAGTTACTGCTATACTGTAAACCAGGGTGAAGATCTTATAAGCCTTGAGGTTTTTGGACCCAGACACCCATTCATGTGTATTTTAAATAGAAATGAAGATCTGCTTATGTCCAATTCTGCCATTCTGCATTTGAGCTATGAGTAATTTGTTCTTTCAGTTCAGTTGTGCTCACAAATCAGACTTCATTATCCAGTTGGGATATTTTCACTCCAGGACACTCTTCATTTTACAAGCTATTTCAGAATGACCATTAGTGTAAACATTTTTCAACCTGTCTCAGAGTCATAGTGTCATGATGGGGTGCCAACTTTGCACGATCTCTGCTTTCTAGTCTTGAGTAATTTTCTCCCCATCTATGCCAACCCTTGGAACATTTAGCTCTGTCTGATGGATATTTTAGGATGTTATATCTGGGTTGGTGTCACTTTTATCAGGTATCGAGGTTACCATTGCTGTTAGATGCATCACCATAGACAAGACAGAACCAAGAGCAGGAAATGACCCAGCCCAAAGTGTCCTCAACATGGAAGTTGTCATATTTGATTCAGCCATGGTTGCTTATAGATTCTGGGGCACAGCTCCAAACGAGCATGCATTTCCATAACTTTTGTTTTAATTTACTTTTGTGAAGCCCTTCCCTAGTTATTACCCACTCTGTGATTATTTTTTTCACACCAACTCTAACATTATGAACAAACATGTCTCACTGGGCCGACCCACTCATGTTAATTATTTAAAGCTGTTGTAAAAAAAATAATTAAAATTTGCCAGCACTTACTGCTTTTCAAGTGAGTTGTCAAATAAAAATGATGTTTGAAATCACAATGGTCTGAACAAGTAAGAAGGAAATTGGATTGAACTAAATTAAATTGGCGACATGGCTAATAGAAAGTAAGTGTGGGATGGTGGTATAGACTAAACTAAAAGAGAGAGAAACAAGAAACAGATTGAACGATTCCTGATGTTTTCCAGAAAGGTTTTCCCGATGATGGTCAGAAGCAGGAAATAACTAATTTTCTCACAGATGTGATGGATATTGTGAAATGGTTGTATTCTCTACATGTAAGTGTTGTCTGCCTTTGCTCTCCCATTGTAAAGACAGAGAAAGATCTGTAAGATGTCCAGTGATTGCCTTCTCTAATGCATGAGAACAGAGCCAGTCCTGCAGCATGGGCAACCTCTCTTAGTATTCAAAATAAAAATGGAGAGTGTATGACATTGATGGATGGAACAATGTATTAGTGGGAATCTGTGGACATTAAGAGAGGGATATAAGTGAGGGTATGATATTTCATTGTATACATGTATGAAATTCTTTAAAATGAATTTAAAAAACAGGAAATATTCTCAATGTGTCTGAGGACATAGGGTCATTGCCAAGCAGCAGGACGCACAATGATCAACATTCTCTATCAGTCCAATCCTGAGTACTCATGTATTTTATGAACACACCAGGGGTTGAGAATTCCATTAAAACTTCCAAATAAACACAAATCAGAAATGATTAAAATTAATTATATTTATGAAGCAACACACATATTTGCCAGTCCCTGGTAGGGAGGTGGTGCCTTCTGAGTATAAATGGGAAAGGCATACTGTAAAACATGTGTGTGGTCATTTCAAAAGTGATGTCCAGCTAAGCCAGAGGGAAAAGAAAAGGATTCTTTGGATGGATGCATGTCAACAGGATTCTGAGAGGTCTACAGCAGCTCAGCTTGATTTAACAAAAGGAAACTCAACCTGGGCTCTTCCCTGGCAGGCTCCTATCTTGGGTGACTACTCCTCTAGCATTCCGGATTCATCTGATGCTCTCTGGTTCTTTGAACTGAGAGTTTCATGCATACAGAAGATAGAAGGTCAGCATACCACAATGTTCCTTTGATCTGTAGTAGCAGTCAGTGAATGTGTCTCAAAAGGCTAAATTCTAGCCTTTGAATCGCAGCATGTGGCAGTGAAATTAGAGCAGCTTGGCTCCGCACTTATTAAACTAAATTATCATCAAGAGTAAATGGTAAGAAGGAAAAGTAATTCATTGGACCTGAAATTCTATTTATCCCTCCAATAGGTTTGCCCAATGACAGCATTATGGAATTAAACTTGAAAAACTCAGCGAGGTGCTGCCTGCTTCTGCAGATGACACAGGGCCCAGCTCTTCAAGAATCCTCATGACTTCCTGATAAACTTTCATGTTGCATTTTTCTTTCTGGTGCCTTTGAATTTTACTTAAGCAAAAGCAATTACAGATTAGATCAGTGTTCATCATGGAGGAAGCTGCGAAGACCTAGTTGCCATGCCCACAGGAAGCTGGATCTGGATGCCCCCCTCCTTCCTAGGAAAGACAAGCTGCTGACAGAATTGAGGGGGGAAAGGCATATTCCTTTTTAAGGTTCCTTAAACATGACAAAAGACAATCCTGTGGATACAACTATCAAATCATACAGCCAAGTTACAGTTGAACAGCCAATGAACACAAGCACTTATTGCATTCTTTTAAAAGCAAATTTTACATGAGCTGAGGTTATGCTCTCAATAACGTCCCATGTCAGGGACAGGTTTCTATCCTAAGAAGCATACTCCCTACTCACAAACACTTGCACCTCAATGCTATGTCCTCCATGTCTTGGCATCTATCTTATTGGCTCCATTTCAACAAAGAGACGATTTGAAGAATATATTCCTTACTTTCCTTGAATCAGGCCCGGGTTATACTCTTTTTCTATCCTAATTATTATGTCTTTCTGGCCATGGAGTTAAAACTGCATTTCACTTTTCCAGTGCAAGAAATTCTGCAAGACCCTCCACACTCTAGGCAGGGATTCAAAAGACAGATAAGAGGTAAGTATGCACACAAGTGGGCTAGCCATCCTTCAAACAGTTGAGTAAGAAAAGATTAAGGGGAGAGGGAAAGAAAGGATGTAGGTAAATGAGGGCAACATCCCAGTAGCACCTGTGAGAAGGAGACCACTGTTCCCAGTAGAACTTTCCAGCTATCTGTCACCAGATGATATGCACTATACATCTTCTGTTCAGAATTACAGAATACAGAGGAGGGTAAGGTCCTCTGGTTATATTTAGAAAAGCACGCCTCTATTGAAAACCAATTCTTTACTGAAAATATCTATGTCTTTAGGGAGGTTTCATGAGTTTCAGAAAGTCAATAATTTGTAAGGAAACAGATTTTTCAAAGCCCCAGTCAAAGCCCCAGTGAAGGGCCAAGTTTTATACATACACACACACACACACACACACACACACACACACACACATATATATATATATACATACATATATATATATATATATATATATATATATATATATATATATATATATATATATATCCTACTGAAGTCCAAAGCACATCATGCACTAGGTCTATTCTGTGTGATACAAGGGTTGCATCTAGGTTTAGACAGGGTCCCAAGAAGCCTGCAAGCCCAACACTGCAGCATCTGTGGACAGGGCACGGGTTCTCATATGACCCTCACTGTAGATCTTGGAAAGTGTGCAGTCTGCCCTGAGATATAGGAGGTTGGCTTCCATACTCCAGAGCCTCCTTAAAGTTACTGAACAGAGCATGAGCTGCCATGAAAGCAGATTCATTCTCATGGTTTGGAAACCCCTTATTTACCAGAGACAGAGAATTTTCCCCTATTGGAAATTTCAGTGTCTGCACTACCCCCTTATCCAGGGTTTTACTCTCCTGGGTTGTTATTGATGGTCAGGAGAAGTTCAAAAATATTGTGAAAAATTCCAGAAATGTGTAAACCCACCTGGTTTAAAGAACTTGCTATAGTATACTGTTATAATTATTCTCTTTCATTGGTAGTTGTTGCTATTATTTTTTACTAATTTTTAAATTAATCTTTACCCTATGTGTGATACAAAGTTCTAGGAATCTACTCTATGAGTCTTTGAGAGCATTCTTGGGTATAGTGCATTCTGTTTAGGAAACACAATAACCCTTATTAATTAGCCACTCCTGTGGTGGTTACTGACTCAGCTTGATATAATAATAAATGTCAAGGACTCTGTTAGTACAATAAGACACCATAATAGTAAGTGAGATGTAAGCTTGATCACTGAAAGACCAACAGGTTTGCAGACAAGGAAATGTCACTGAAGTGAACAAATACGAGTTCTGAGAAAACAGGGGTAAGCCGAGAGACACTAGACAGGGGTCAGCAGCAATAACCTCCCTCTATAGGGACAGACTGTTCAGTGTGAGACCGGAAATATAACCAGAGGACTCTTACGGGAAAAGACTGTAAGCTTTCAAATATACCTGGTGACCTCCCACGAACCCCTCCCCTTGTAAGTCACCTACCTAACTATGTATGTAGCTTACATGCACTGTCTTTTAGTCAATGAGTGATACTAACATGTGTACCATGAAGAGGGAGGTTGGGTAAATATGGTGGGGGAGCAATCACTAATCTGAGAGTGATTTGATTAAAAAAGACACTGAGGTCTTCTAGAGTATTTTCATTAATATATCAAGTACATAGGCACCCTGCTTCCAAACATCCAAGTTAAGTCAAAGGGCTTATCTCTTCCTAAAGGGCTCATGGCCATTGAGAAAGTTTAGTGACTATTGTGGAATGGGTATAGGATATATGCTTTAATTACTATACATAAAATTGTGCTTTGTAGAAGAGACTAAAGTGTAAAGGAATGTTTACTCAAAAGTTTCAAGCCAGAAACCCATTTTCAGGGGCCTACTTTTCTACCTATCTAACAAATACCAGGGACTAATCCACAGTAGTTAGGTGTTTGCCAGATCAGACACCTCATAGTCAAGTCAGAGTCATCTGAACTGTCTGGTGAGGTTTGCTTTCCCTCTGAAAACAAACAATAACAACAATAAACACACACACACACACACACACACACACACACACACACACACACACAGGGGGGTGGGTGGGGAGAACCATGGAAAGTTCACTTGGCCCTTACCCTTTCAGTCTGGGAGATAGGAATTCTGCCCAAGATGTTGGCTCCTCCTTTCCTTCAGAGAAGGATAGTGTGAATGATGATCTTCTGGGTATTACAGAGCAGTAGAATTTGAATCCTTTGTGCTGCATGCTGTATACTTTGCTGAGTCTGTCAAGTACTGTATCTAATACATTGATGGTGTGTGGTCCTGAGCAGCTCAAGGTACCATGTTAGGAGAGACAGCCACACAGACAAGCTTATTAGATAATGAGAGCATGGTGGGGGAAAAGCGCTCCTGAAGTCTACAGTATTTGTACCAAGTACCTAAGGAAGAATGGGGAAGCCATGACCAATGGCACAAGAAAGGTGTGACAGGAGCTGTAGTTCAGAGGTAGGACAACAAGATTATGGTCAAGTCACTCATGCTCACTGTATAGTATTTGCATATAATCTACATAGGTCTCCATGGCTGGATGACCTACAATATTAGTACCGAGGAAGTGCTGAGCAAATGGTTGTGGTGCTAATGTAATGGCATCAATAAAAATGTCACCTTGTACTTGGTGTACATGTAGCCATTTACTTTATTCTTATCCCAATTCTTGATGGACTAAGTCCCTGAATATAGAGTCCAAGGCATGGTAGTCAGCCTGCAGGTGACTCTGTCTGTTTTTGTTCCCTTGTCCTTTCCCTTTACTATCCTGGCTTGAGTTAAAGACTATGATAGCACTTAGCATCCTTCAAAACCTTTTTGCTGCCTCTAAGCTTGCATACACATGCACATTTAGCACTATCTGAAACAAACTATCTCACCCCCAGAATCTTGTTCTCTAAGAATCAAGCACAGTTGTTCCATTTGGGGCCATCATCTGAATTTTTCAAACTTAGTTACCTCACTTGCTGAGTAGACCATGCACATGTCTTTGTATAATTAGAACAACAAGCATTCTGGAAGGTATTAGATGATTGTGTCTAGGAAGCAAGAAGTATAAAGAACTTGAGAGTTCTTGGTGTTTCAATCAAATCTCCAAAGAAGAGCAACATCATCAATAACAATGGGTGTGGTTAAAGGTAATTTGAAAATAATAGAATTCATAAACTCTTTGGTTGTGATAGTAGTGACGTTTAATGTGTCCCTAGCTCCCACAGTCCTGAGAGTAAGTATAGTCCATGTTCTGTCAGTTCCCACTGCCTGCTTGCTCTGCCTTTGGGTTCCTATTCCTTCTCCTCTCCTTAAGATACATTACCACACAGAATTGTTGACTGTGCTCTCTCAAATTAAAGCCATGTCCTGTTGGCAAAGTGACATCTCAAAGTCCACTGGGTCCTATGGTGAGTAACTGAACACCAAGTCTTGTTGAGGATGATAAAGCATGAATAACAAGTAGATTAGTGGATTGATTTATTTTTAAGTGACTCATATTAATATTACCTAGGCTAAGCCTACACACTTTTAATTTAGTGCTTAACCACTGATGAGGCAAGCTGTCGTGATATTCTATTGCTGGGCACTCAATGGTGATACCAGTGTTTCACTAAGTGGCTCAGATTCCCTGTGGTTATGTGGTAGGTCAGGCACAGGCCTGGTGAATACTGATGCTTCATGATTTCCTTTATCCCAGGAGAGATTTTAGGAGGAGTAAGAGAATGGAGAATTCTACCATCCAAATGACACATACCCAGAAAGGGTCCATGTGGCTTCTCTTCAGACATATCTTCAATTGCAGTATCCATATACATTCCTGGTTTAGATATGCATTGAGATAAAATAGCTGAGAAGTTCAGATAACTCCAATTTTGCTTGAAATAGTCCTACATTGTAAATATAAATTTCTTATCCAGGGTGGACTACCCCTTCTCTGAGGAGAAGGAGAGGGAGTAATGGGGAAGGATTTGTAAAGGTGGGACTGCAAGGAAAGGAGGGAGAGAGGGGCTAAAATCAGGATATAAAGTGAATAGATAGATATATAGGTAGATGATAGATACATAGATAGATGGTTGATTGATAGATAGAAGATAGACAGAAATCTAAATCTGTGTCATCAAAAATCCTGCGATTGCTGTATAAAGGAAACTTGATGTCCCCTTTATTAATTCTGGTTGTGTTAATAAGTGGGAAGGCAAAGACAATTGAGTTTCAGTGAGAGAGTCGATATGTCTTAAGCAGACTATTATGGGAGGAAATGCTATATGTAGGGAAAAGAACTTATTGACTAGCAGAAGAAATAGTGTATTCCCTTAGTGTCCCTAGAGAGGAGATAGCAGTGAATCCCATCCCAGGCAAACACAGCTACCCTAACCTGCAGAGGCTCAAGTCTATTACATCAAATAAATTAGGATCAACCTAGAACACATAACCATTTTTCCTCAATTCTCTTCTAGATATGTAGGCAGTATGAACAGTTGTCAGAATATACTGTTTATAGAGAAAGATTTGTATGTGTTTATGTCCATCCACAGTTGGTTGAAGGCACAGATGCAGAATCCAGCAGTCCAGGCTGCCAAGTATTACAACTGAAAATCAGGAGCTGTGGACATTCTGCCTAATTTAGTCTGACAGAGGTGTTGATTTGTTTGAAAGAGACATTCTAAAAGACCTGCTGACTCTTTTCCTTAATTACGTTTTTTTGCAAGCCAGAACAACAAAAGCAAGTGAGCAGTGGAGGCTTGCAGGCAGTCTGTGTGGAGATTTCCACATGACAGTAAACAATTCCATCTCAAAGCCCAGCACTATGAGATTCCCGTTGGGAAATAAGAGTTGCCATGCACCTCTCTCCTTTGTCAGCCCCTCAGCACCCAAGAGCCAGACTGTCCAGCAGTCCAGGCACCAGGCACACGCAACGAGTGAGTGTCTAAAAACATGCTGTGTGTGAACTGAGACAGACTCGAGCTACACAATAGTCATGGATGGCTTTGTAGGGAAAATGTAAACTATTTGGTTACTTCCTTTTTCTAAAAATACGTGGAAATAATCTGTTGCACATCACTTGTTACATAAGTTAATAACATAAAGAGAATTCAATAGCACATTAAAATTATGTTTCCCTTTTATCCTTTTAATTTGACACTAGAAAATTAAATATGTGACTTGTATTGGTGGCTCTTACCACCTAAATGACTGCAGCTAAATGATGGTCTTAATAAAATGATAGATTTTAGGTTAACATAGAAGGATTTAAAGAAATGGTAAGTTTAAAGAATGTTATGAATTGTTATTTCTGGTGTCTTAAAAATCAAACGATCTGACACTTTAGCTTTCATCTCATACAGAAGAGGACTTCATGGTTTTCAATGTGAAATGTCGTTCTATTAAGGTAGTTAGCAAGGAGAAAATAGTAGCTGGACAGACAGATTCCCTGACAGATGAATTGAAAAGGACAGGGACCATCGATAATGAAAATGGCAAACTTCTGGCTTTTTCTTCATTCTTCTGACCTAAGTAAGACAAAGCTCTGGTGAGTTTTGTTTCCCACAAGCAAGGTCCCCCATGTCACTTCCTGGGCATGGTCTAGGATGGTTAGATATGTACAAGGCTGGTCTTGAACACGTTTATCTGAAACTGTGGATATATCAGCTCCTTTTCTTTGTTTAAACTGACCGACCAAAAATTAGATGGAGGAGAATCTGCTGGAAGCCACCAAAAGCCCTTAAGACCCAGGCCTTCTAGGGAACTTGGATTGTGATCCCTTCTTTGTTCTGTAGGAGATTGTCTCTCTCTGATAACTCTCTAGCCAATTCCCCCTGCCCCCGGCACACCCTTGTAGCACGCGTGTGTGTGTGTGTGTGTGTGTGTGTGTGTGTGTGTGTGTGTGTGTGTGTGCATGCGTATGTGTCCTCACGTCTAATGAGTTTTCTGATGCTGTTGGTTGTATCTGAGATTTTTTTCTACCTTTAATACTTTAATTACTGAAGAGAACTAATCCGACCAGGACTCGAAGTTGGGAACCCTTCTGTGCTTCCTGGTTACTTGTGACAGGGACAGAAGGTGCACTTCTCCCTGGGAGTCCATTGTAAGTGAATCACTGAGCTACACAGCTCCCCTTTAGGGTAGCTCTGGGGATAAATCAAGGAATGCTTATTCCCAGAGGGATGAGTGAAGGTGCAAACTCATCCCTGCTGCCTCAGAAGCACTGAGGTGAAATGGATCAGACCTGACTGGTGTCTGTAGTGGGATTTTACTGCACTGAGACGGGAAGAGAGAAAAGAGTCCATAAGTAGAGACAAAAAAGCTATTAAGAACTGTGGAGTAACACCTCTTCTGCCCAGAGTCCACACGGCTCTTTGTGTAAACTGTCTGGGGCAAGCCTTTTCTGAAAAAATTTAAAGCAAGTGGGCTGCATAAAGTGTTGAAATATGGGTTGGAGAGATGGCTCAGCGGTTAAGAGCACTGACTGCTCTTCCAGAGGTCATGAGTTCAATTCCCTGCAACCACATCGTGGCTCACAGCCATCTGTAATGGGATCTGATGCCCTCTTCCAGTGTGTCTGAAGACAGCTACAGTGTACTCACACACATAAAATAAATAAATCTTTGAAAAAAATTTTAAAAAACAGAAAAAAAGAGTGAAAAGAGTCAACATTTCCAGGCTTAATTCAGAATACATAGAACTAGAAAACTTTAAAATACAATTTTGATATGGAAAAGACATGTAATTATCGACTTACGCAGTAGGGTAAGATCTGAAATCAGTCACAGAAGTGAAGATACAAGAACAAATTAATTCTAATGAACTTAGAATGAGATAAATCCATCATCATAACACTCCTGGTACATTCTTCATTGCTGTATGACTCTGATTGTTCTGAAAGCACGTACATTGTCTCTCTCCTGGGCTTCCTAACAGTCATTGCTGTAGCCTGTCATCTCCATTCTATCTTGAGCTGCTGAATGCTATATGCATCCAGTGGTGACTTGGTTTTGAGAAGGAGTGCATGATGATGTGTACTTGCCACTGCAGGAGTCAGCCAGGCCTTCTGGAGAAATGCAGTCATAGGTATGGCCTGACTTGGCTCACAGGTATGGCTAGACTTGGCAAGGGTCACAAGGCCACGCCACTTTAAATATATAGGATCTTAATGCTGAACTGGAAATGAGTTTTAATGACACCACTATGGCTTGAGACTAGCCTAACAAAAATTTTGAGAGACATGGAAGCAATAAAGCTATACAAAAGGATCCAGTGAGCAAGCAGCCACTCTTCCTACAGAACTCCCCTTAAGCCTCATGTGTTAGGGGTATACAAAAATATCTCTTCTTATGTTTCTCCCCTCGTGGCAGATGAGAGCACCACCAATTGCAAATCTTGGTCTCACCATGTCTTTTGCCTTGGTTTGCTGTCTTTGGTTTTTGCATCTGGCTTTTCTGTATCTGTACCTTGGATGAGGATCTTGCTGAATAACCTGCGACTTGGTCTGTGATAGAATGACTCTTTTATTCAGAAGACCATCCTTCTTGTCGATCCTGTATCAAGCAGCTCATAGCCTGAGGGACTATGGGTTTGTGGATGATTATGACCACAGAGAGAATCCATGACTCTGACTGAGCTTCCCAGTATTTGCTTTACTCTTTATAGACCGGTTTCAAAACAAAAGCCCACATCTTTCATATCCCTGTGACAGGACCTCATTGTGTAGACCAGGCTGGCCTTGAGACCCGGAAAATCCTCCTGCTTTATCCTACTGAGTGCTGGGATTTAGGCACCTGTATCTGTTGACATAGTTTTGAGCTCAAGGTCATGCATCGCCTTCTCTTGTCTCAGAATTCTTACACATTATTTCGATAAATAGATACGAACACGCACCTTCCACCTGAATGTTTTATCAATAATAAAATAAAGTGCACACAGTCTGGGAAATGTAAAATGGAGTTGCAGGTGACAGGTCTTTTGTATAAACAGAGTTAACTACTCAGAAGCCATCAAAGACTTAATCATTTAAAATACAACCTCTTTCAGGAGTATCTCCATTTAGACATCATATGTGCATTTTATTAAGCTATTATTTTGATACTGCAAAAGATGTCTGGTCTGTCAGTGTGACTTTTAACTTGTAATTCCTCAGTGTCACCTAGATTTCCCCGGGGCTTTGTCATCTTCCTGAGATGTTTTCCATTGGATCAAAGCCCAAGATGAAATTTCAATTACATTAATAAAATGAACTATTCATATGGAACTAATCTTCCTATAAAAATCTCTTCAAATAAACCACCAGTTTTGAAAGGCAGATAAACCCAATTTATTGACTTGGTTGTGAATTTTCTCAGGATTTATGCTAATGAAAGCCCCATACTTATATCGTATACAATAATGAATAATTAAGTGGGAAAAGTCTGCTCAATAAATTGTTGTCACACAGTGATGTGGCTGTAAATGCTGGTCTACTAATTACCTGTGATACACATTGTAGAACATTAGTTCTGATGAAGCCTCATCTCTGTGGTCTCACTCAAAGTAAACAATACAGTAAGCACCATCTATAAACAGAATATAAGTCTCTACATTGACATTGCTATCCAAACAAGGATGCTCATACAAAGAAACCACCTCACGCATGGCGAGGCTTTACAACTGTAGGAATCTGTGCATGAGACACTCTGCTTCACTGAGCAAAACTTATGCTACCAAGAGCTTAATTACATCCTATATAGCATGCTAATAGCCCATATGGTGATGCCTGGGAACGTCCTAATTGAAAGTCACTTAACATTTACTAAGACAATTTGAGTCCAACCAGTACTCCCTGACATTCCTGGCTAGAAGGGACACACTTGCTTTCACGGAAAGTAAATTACAATGCTGCCTACGTTCTGATGACTCTCTCTAATTTGCTTATTTTCAGCTTTGAACACCTGTCTCAGATTTCATTTAATTATAATGAATCTATAATTAAGAATCTGCTAGAATTTCCATAGAATACTCAGCTTTGAGGAAATTGCATTAACATATTGCCACGTTCCGGCAGTCTACAGATTGAAACTTCTGAGAACATAGAACAGAACTTCATCTGCTTTTTTTTAATGCCAGCATCCATGGTTCTTGTCCTCCTCCCTCGCCTGTGGTCAATACCTTGCTAGCTGACTCTTTGTAAAACATGTCCACCTTCAAATACTATTTTCTCTGACATGCTTTTGCATCCCAGTTTCTGTCTTTTATCCAAACTTCATCCTCCAGTATCCTTCCCAAACCTTATCTTGCTTGTATCTGATCTTCCCAAGCCTATTGCTAGACCATCTCCTTATTCTAACAATCATTTCTATCTTCTATTCTCAGAACTCAGTTTCTATCTCATCCTTGGTCCAAATCCTCTTCTCTTCCTTATGAGGCTCAATGAAACAACTATTTACAGGTCTCCCTACTTTCCTGTTTGCTGTAAGCCCTTCCTCCATATTGGACAGAAAGACTTTGCCGAGCCTTGGGGAGGTAATGCTACTTTCTTCCGTAGCATCCCCACATCCCTGTGAGATTTACTTTGTCTCTAGACTACCTTGTATCACTCATTTCTTGATCCCTTGCAAAGTTCCCCCATCCTCCTGTCATGTCACTACACAGCGCATCTCTCCTTAAACCAGACTTATGCACTTCTTTCAACTGTTTCTTCCTTCTGGCATGATCATCTCAGGCTCTTCTTAACACTCAGGAATCTGACTTAATGTCACCCCTACATAAGAGATTTCTGTGGTGAGTATGGATACATACGGCTCCACTATAGAACTTCAGAATCTCCTAGTGCCCTTTTCATTATCCTGTGGTCCCTCTTGTGAGCCTCAGACATCCCAGCTGACATGACACAGCATATTCTCTCTCTCTCTCTCTCTCTCTCTCTCTCTCTCTCTCTCTCTCTCTCTCTCTCTCTCTGTAATCCTGTAATCATATCTACTTCATATAATGGCAGGTCATAATAAAAGTTGAATAAAATATAAAATAAACACACATAGAGATTGTATGAACTAAATGCCCTAGCACATCGAGGGTTTGAAAAATGTTTTAGCTGCTTTATTTAGTAGTCCTCAGAACCATTAACATGTACTTACAGACAGCGTATTTCCATTTTGATCAGTGTCTAGCCATATTAATGACAGAAGTCCAGGAGACTGAATTTGCCTGAGGCATCAGAGCTCTTTTCATTTGTGTAAAGACACCCCATGATATTTGCATAATGGACACATTGTCTAACAACACTCTTCTCACAATGTATCTGTCAGCATCTCATGACTATGGAATAAATTTTTCCAGAAACAAATGACCACTGTTCAGCTTCTTTTTTAAAGATGAACTGTGAATTCTATATGAAAAGCATGAATTTTGCAAATATTGGTATGTGTCTGTCTACCTTTATTGACCTATTAACAACTATAAGGTTTTACCCCTTTAAAAAAACATAGAAAGAAAACAGTGTAATCTAGCTCATAGGTTTTGTTTGTTCCTTCCTTGTGTGGCTTGACTTCAGTTCTCATGCTCCTAATGGCTTTCACGGTGACATTTGATGAAACATTTCAATTTTCCATGCTTGTTACCACTATTTTAAAAGGAGAGTCACTTCTACTATTTCTTTGGGCTCCAGATACCTTACAATTTCCTTTCCATAAAATCTTGTAATAAAGCCAAGTCAAAATCACTAGGCATCAACAAAACCAAGAAGAGAGTGGAGGGCTCTTGTGGGAGGCCACTTCTGTGGAATGAGGCTTCTAGCTCTGCTTGGCTCCTCACCAACCACCAAGCCTCCAGGTCACCACTCATGCTTTGTTGCAACCCTAATGAGTGGCTACCTGGATCCTATCAGCTGCAGGATGTCTGGTTTCTAATAATACATTGATTCCTCTGACTGTTTTAGCACGGGCCTCTTTCTCTAAACTCTAAGGTGGGTGCGAGCCAGCATCTAGATATTATAAAAAGGATTACTTCATCAGGACTTCAAAGAGGGCCTGGCCAGTTGAAGGCTCCTCGTAAGTTTTTTTGAGGATCAGAAGTTTTCAAAAATACATGACAGAAAATAGCTGCTTAATTCTCTTTTGTATTCAAAATTCAATGCCTAGGAATTCATATTCCAGTCACATTGAGAAGAGTCTGAAAATTCCTCCCGATTCTGCTCCGTTTTGTGTTTGCTCATATATAATAATTATTTTAAAGCACACAGTCTCATGATGAATAGACATGCACACCAGTAAAAATGCTAATTGGGGTAAAATAACTAGGAGCTATTAAGCACTCCTTTCAAGCATGCCTAATAGAAATTTCCAAATTGTTTCCACTGTGGAAAGATTCACTGTATTAAGGAAACCCACTTCCTTCTTCTGCATCCCTAAAATTCTTTGTAGTCTGAGTTCTTTGTCAGAGACAGTCTATATCAAAACACTCAGCGCTGGACACTGCTGCCCTCTCAAAGCATGTCTGCCCTCCAATTCTGATGGGAGCTTGGTATGATCTCAGGGTCTAAATGTTCTATGCATCAAGAAAGTCACCAGCTCCTGAGCAAAGAGGCTGATCAGGATCAGTAGGTGACAGCAATTCAGATAAATTTCACCATTGAGGGGAAAAGGCATTTATGGAGACTTGTGCATTGATAAATAGAGGTTTGTTTTTTTTTAACAAATGCTTGTGGAAATGAAAATTGGAGATTCAAATCTGTAAAAAACACCATTCTTATCTTTTGCTTCTCCAGAACTGGCCTGGAAATAGTTGGATATGGCAGTCAGTTTCCTCCATCTCCCTTGTCCTGGGACTATTAATATCATGAAAGCTAACCTATGTGACACACGTAAGAGCCTTGGAACCACCCTGACAGTGGTCAGAACTGGATTCCAATCCTATGAGGAAAAGTCTGGAAGTCACCTGTGATCAGCTATCAACACAGAGAAGTGTGAAATGTGGAGAGTCGAGATTTCCTTCAGTCTCCACTCTGCAGACTAGAGAACACAGCACTCAGGGTGCACTTATTTCTCTGTCTTTTGCTGCTTTTGATTTTCTTTCAAAATGAGGCAATGAAAAATTAAAATCTCTGCTAGCAAAGGCTATGCATGGAATAGCAATGCATCTTCTGTTGAAAGTAAAAAAAAAAAAGTTCGGAATACAGTTTTCAGATCTGAAGTGCCACACGTAACAGTTGAGATCTGCGTCTTCTCCAGAGAAGAGGTGACACACATCTACTGTGCGTCAAGAAAGGCTGCTGCTATCATCCCTTATGCAGAACAGGACCTCCGTAGCTCAACTCTACTACTAATATTAAGGAAAGACCAAAGCATTGAAAATTGTGCTCAGCATTCAATGGGGAGACAGTTAAGTGTCTCACATTCGACTTGCAGCCTTCCACGTTTACTGAGTGCTCCCTCGATTCTCATACCTCCAAAATGCTCTCACAACACCCAGAGCACATCATCCTGAAAGGAGTCCATGTATGAGGCACTGCAGGAGGGTGGGTAGCTCCACCATCTCCTGTTCTGTGTGAGGCAATGTCTGGAAGTTCACCAAACGCAAACAAATGCATGCATGTTTCCAAGATGACACCCAGTGCCCTGTGATCCCCTGAGAGCCAGGTTTGGGGTTCTCTCTCCTGCCCTAATCAATTCTATACTCCAGGAGAGACTGGGTGGTTTTCTGAACTCTTCATTTTAATGATTTATTACGATTTTTAAGCAATGTGTATGTATGTGTGTCTGCGTGTGGTTATGTGCACATCCATGCAGATACCTTCCAAAGCCAAATGAGGGTAGAGAAGCCAGTAGTGCTAGGGATATAGAAGGTTGTGAGACCCCTGGCACGGGTGCTGGGTAATGAAATCCAACCCTCCAGAAGAGTAGTACATGGTCTTAACCACTGAGCCACCTCTCCGGTGCCAGTGTAACTATTAATTCTAAATCATAATACTTCTCCTTGGTTATTACGACACTCCTATTTAAATATGAAATGATATCCTTCACCTACATTTCATGAATGCAATCATTTTAAAATGCTTTGAGTTTCCTTAGTTGTGTTGTATTTGCAAACTATAAGATTTTGCTTATCATTTCAAATCCAGACCTGCATTTCTCCCTTGTACTTATTTATTTTCTTTACCTTTTATTCTTTGTTTTTTGAAAAAAAAAATCTTCTAAGGCAAGAAATATTTTTTTGTAAGAGCTAGCTAGGAAGGGTATGAATGTTTTCAAGGGTCTGAGATTTCAAGTGCTTCAAGGAAATGGAGATTCAAGGACCCTGAACACTACAGATTGGTGGCTATGTTTCAAGAGGAAACAGAAATAGCACTTAGGCATTGACAGCGCCTGCCTTCTGGAATGGATTCTGCTTCTAATTTCCTGTCACATCCAAGTTAGAAAGTACATCTCCTTCATTAATGGTAGCACAGAGCCCAATATCCATCTAGCAAACAAATGCAAAAGTGTGTATGTGGAAAACACAAAAGGAATCCCATTCCATCCAAGGTATACGAACAGGGCTTCAGTGTTTTTCCTTACATAAACTAATTCAAAATGTGAAAAGGTGTGAGTCTGAATGACTGGGGAGATTACGCAAGGTTATACAGTCATTTTGTTACGACCACTTAATTAAATCAACCCACAATTGAAAGGATTTGGAATTTGATAAGTATGTATCTGAACTTCCTGATAATTTTTAAATGCCTCGCCCCGAGGAGTAGAGTGTTTCAATGGCCAGTTTCTTCTTCTTTCTCTGCCTTAATGGTTTAGGACAAAGGCTATAATTGATCTGAACTTTTAAGCAATGATGCCCTGTCCATCCTGGAGTTCAAACCTTGTAAAACTTGTGGGTAACACCTGCGTTTGTTATTATCATCTGTTTCTATTTTCCTTGTTTTGGATTTATGATTTCTGTGTGTAGAATTATCTAAATATCAGGGCAATTTTATTTATCACCTCCAAGCACCATTTAAAGCAATTAATGGTATATAAATTTTTAAGCCATACTCTACACTACAAATATTACTTTTTACTGATTATTCATGCTGCCTTTTTTTCTGCTGAAATGGAGCCTGTCATTCACATTCAGAATTATTTTCAGTGAATGAGTTTCTCACACAACTACCTTTGGCGATTTCTTGAGTTCTTAAATTGAGTGACAGCTTGTCAAAAATAAGATGGTCTCATTGTAGGATAGTGGTGGCTCTGGGGGACAACTTCAAATTAAACAAACCCTGCTAGGCATCTTTTATTGCATTGCTCTGCCTATTTATGTATGCAATGGCTGGTAGCTCAAGTGGGTCCTTTAAAGAATAAGACCAAAGGAATTCCTCTGTGATTAGATGATTCATGGCATTCACTGAGAGCATATACAGCCTGAAACTTTCATCATAAATTTAAAATATACTAAATTGAAACATTCTCGGGCCGCCAAGTCTGGAATACCACAGCAGAGCAGCACAGTAGTGTCTCTTGTCTCTGCGGTGGCTGTCACAGCCAGGCATTGTTGATCATAGCTCCTGCACTGTGTTCTTGCCAATACCACGGGCATATCTGAGATAAACCAAAATTGAAACTCAAACTGTAGTTTCTGCCAGTGTATATCATCATGGTATTGAATCATATATAGAAAGACATCAAGTCATGGATCTACAACTAGGGGGAAACCCAGGTATTTCTGATGTGAACTGCTCTTCACATGTCCAGTGTTCCGCACTCATATATGTCTGCATGCCGACCCATGACTTGCTGATATATACCTATGAATTGCCATCTTCTAAGGACTCCTCCAGGCTTCCCTGCCTTGTGGCTTCTTCAACCATCTGCTGGAAACACTTTTCCCTACCTGTTTCTGGTGTAGCTTCACTGTGGCCAGAGTGGGTACTGCTATTAACCCTAATGCAACCTATCAATGATACACACATACAAGGAAACCCAAGCTGTACGCTGGATCCCAAAGAGCCACCAGAAGCTTTCTAAACTGGCAATACTTAGACTGGGTTTCCATGTGTCCTAGCTGTAACATAGTAGGAGAAGCTGCCCTTACAGACTCCTCTGAGACACTCACTGTGGGTCTCTTCCAGGCAGACTTAAAAGGTCATATTTACTACATAACTTTCAGAAGCTTCTATGGTTCTTAGAGTCTCCTTAATAAGCTCTCAAATCCAAGAATGGTTCAAGTCCACTTCGAAGTGTAGTGATACCAGGATTCTTGCTGGGTTCTCACTTCCCATTAGCTGACTGGGCTCTCTGTGCTGGCTCCTAGGAAAGTCTGTCTTTCCAAACCCTGACCTTGGCTTCCTACGTTTCTGTTCCTCGACTGCATGCTGAATTCCCTGTTGTCTTTGTGACTTCCATTTCAACCTGAGTCTTCTGCATTTCTGCCTCTCAGCTCTTTTCCCCATTGTTTGCTGATTTACTTTTCCTTTTGCAATTTTCAAGGAATCTGTTTCTTTTTTCTTATTTTACTGTGATACATTGCTCTATATTTTAAGCCATGTATACCTTGTATTTGAACAGTTTGAAGTTTCAGTCCTCCAACAGCATTGGTTGCCTGGATTATTACAGGTTTTCTTTGCCTTCTTGATTCACCTTTCAAGCCTGCATCAAGACACCTTCTGCACACATCTATTGCGTTCTCTCCCCTTACTGTGCAGCACTGAATTCCACAGTCCACTGGAGTCTGCAATAAGGGCAGTTTGCCATGGGTCATGTGGTTTACCTTACCATGATGACTCTGAGAAAACGCCAAATATCTGAGCACCAAGATATTTTCTCAGGAAAAATAAGTTTCTCTGAACACAGTTCAGGTCTTCCTGCCAGGTGACAGGGTTTTTAGGGAAATCCAAGCACGGTCCACTTACCATGTACATCGATGCTAGCTCTTTCTAGTCCAGCAGAGAAAGAACCAGAATGGAATGACTGAGAGAAGAAACAGGATGGAGGTTGGACAACTGAGTCATGCTTCAGCAATTCTTGTTCAGTTTATAGCATGTAAAGTGAGTCTCTCCAGAAACATTAATTACATTATTTTAGAAATTATTTTCTAGTCTAAATCTAGTAGATTTCCAAGAGGGAATGGAATTTCGTTTAAAAAAGTTCTCAAATGTAATTTAAAATTCCTATCACTTAAGAATTTTATGCATTCTTAATATACTTTAAGTGGATTCATAAAGCAAATTAAGATGACAAAGTTTAATTTTTGACTATTTTAAGCAGCTTGATTGGAGCAGCTAGTGTCCCTTCAGGAAACCTAAATATCAAGGGAGGAACGTTTAGGAGAGAGAACACTGCAAGAGAGATTCTAGCTAACGTCATGTGCTTGGTTACTTCAGCAGAAGTCACTCTCGTTGTAATCAAACTAACTTGATATTCAACACAGAACTGGAAATACAGACACTGAAGGCAGAAACTGAATTACCTCCTCACTTCAGTTGTACAATCTATGGTCAGAGAAAATATCACTCACCTATTTCCAAAGAGATGAGCAGAGAGAAACTTTATTTAATCCTCAGATAAAACCCTTGCTAGGATAGATGGGTCTGTTCAACAGGAACGGAAAGGAAGATTGCAGCAATCCTTCATTTCTCTTCTGGGCCCGAGGCTAGAGCTAGATTAAGCCATTGGAAGGTGGAAGAAAATAGAAGTAGTATGTACTCTGATCTAGAAAGACTACCTATGTCCCTAAATAACATGCGTGATCTCTGAGGAGATGTCACCCTGAGACCCAATGCTGAACAGAAGAAACAATATTGAAGGGACATTTACATCTGTATCTATAGGATAGCCCATAGCATCCAACTGTCTGGAACCTATCCTCAGTGTGGCACTGTAGGAAATAACAACTGGGCCCTGACAATAGGCTTAAGGAGACCTCCTGCTCTCAGAAAATGCTACCTCTCCAACAGTGGCTGAAATTACTGTCTCAGTACCTGTGAAATGGTTTGTAAAGCCTAAGATTCCTACAATGGCCACTTTGAGCTCCTCAAGATTGTGAGAGACCCTAACGGAAGAGAATCTGAAGGGGTCCTTCCCATTAACGCACCTCATGAGGTAGACTTACTTAGGAGGCTGGAGGCATTAGAATATCCCAGTGCTGTCCAGCTAATGGAAATCTGTAGTACTTCCTGAACTGAGGAAATAATAGAATCATCCTAGTGTTTAAGCATATAGACTAGGACCTAAGGGCATACCTTGACAGAGCACCCACACCCACACCCCAGGCATTCCAGTTGAGATAATCAAGGATCTGATGGATCAGTTTCTAAGCAGCCTGGATTTTCTTCATGCAAATTGCATTGTTTAACAAGACTTCAAACTAGGGAACATTCTGGTGACAAGTGCTGGAACAGTCAAGCTGGCTGACTTTGGCCTTGCCAGATTCTACAGCTACCAGATGGCTCGTCACACCTGTGGCTGTTATACTCCGCTACTGTGTTCCTCAAGTTTTGCAATCTGCATATGCAACACCAGGATGTGGACAGGTGGCATGTCCCTTGTACCTTTGCCGAGCTGTCTCACTGAAAACGTCTCTTCCCTGGAAGTGCAAAAGCTGACCAGTTGGGTAAAATCTTTGATCTGAAGGCCTTCAGAGGATATCTGGCTTCAAGATACATCTCTATCCTGCCCCCAACCCACAGAACTTCTTCCTGCAAAGGAGCTTGACCAGTGCAGTCAGTGCTCTCCAAGAAGGAGGAATATGAAGCAAGCAGCTGTTGGAAATGCTGAATTTTAACCCACAGAAGCAAATATCTGCCTTTTGTGAGGCCTACAGAACTCATTATCTCCATAAGGAAGAAAATGACCCAGAGTAAGATGTGAAGTGGCTGTCTTTCTCTGCTTCTGGACACTCAAGTGCAGAGAACTCCACTGAAAAGCCAGCCTCTGCCTTCCACTCAGGCTGGGAAGACTCCTCCAGCTTTTCATAGAGACCATTTTAAGCCTTAAATGGCATTTGCCTCTCCTCCTTAGGAGGTTTACCCTTCTGTTTTTCTACACTAAAGGTTGGGTCTATTTTGCCTATTTCCCTCCCTCCTTTATGTTTGAGATTCTTTGTTTTACACAGGAAAACCAAACAAGACCACACCACCACAACCACCACCACCAACACCACCATCAGCACCACCACCAACAACAACAAAAAAAAACAACAATAACAAAGCTTGTTGCCAAGATAACACATCAAATATTAGTGTCTGAAATGTCTGACGAGATAGAAGAAATCTCAATAGAAATTCTCGGACTTCTGGAACTTTCTGTACACTATGAGAAAACTTTGTATATAATTACAAGGACCTGTCTTTGACAGAGTAATCAGGTGGAGGGCACACACACATCTCAGCCATCACCCTTTCAGACTCCTATCAATTGCTCACCTCTTTGTGCTCCCTAACTGTGGCCTTCACAGGCAATGGGAACATCATTTCTTTGACTTTCATCTTAGGAAATTTTGTTCTCAGGAACATCTTTCCAACTTTGAACAATTTACATATTTATTTTCCTTACACTTGAAAATCGACCGAAGGAATATATAATTCTTCAAATCCCAGAGATATTTACTGTCTAGTATTCATTATTGCCATTTGATAAATGTTAATACTAGTACTTGTACTTTTTATTCTCAAATACTCCTTTTCTTTGTCTTTGTGATTCTTACTCTCCTCATCTTCTCTTTCTCTCTTCCTGGTCAGCTGTCTTATTCATGGAAATCCCTTTACTGAATTTCCACAGCAAACACAATGAAATCTAGAGTCATCAGGTCTGCTGGGCTTTGTATGATCTGGCTGCAGTCTTGTGTGTGTGTGTGTGTGTGTGTGTGTGTGTGTGTGTGTGTGTGTGTGTGTGTGTGTATGTGTGTGTGTTGAACTCTTTTTTTTTTAATTTATTTAATACTTAATAATAATTCTTTGGTTTCCGGGCAAACATCCCCCTCCCACCTCCCCTTCCTTATGGGTGTTCCCCTCCCCACCCTCCCCCCATTGCTGCCCTCCCCCCAACAGTCTAGTTCACTGGGGGTTCAGTCTTAGCAGGACCCAGGGCTTCCCCTTCCACTGGTGCTCTTACTAGGATATTCATTGCTACCTATGAGGTCAGAGTCCAGGGTCAGTCCATGTATAGACTTTAGTTAGTGGCTTAGTCCCTGGAAGCTCTGGTTGCTTGGCATTGTTGTACCTATGGGGTCTCAAGCCCCTTCAAGCTCTTCCAGTTCTTTCTCTGATTCCTTCAACGGGGGTCCTATTCTCAGTTCAGTGGTTTGCTGCTGGCATTCGCCTCTGTATTTGCTGTATTCTGGCTGTGTCTTTCAGGAGCGATCTACATCCGGCTCCTGTCTGTCTGCACTTCTTTGTTTCATCCATCTTGTTTAATTGGGTGGCTGTATATGTATGGGCCACATGTGGGGCAGGCTCTGAATGGGTGTTCCTTCAGTCTCTGTTTTAATCTTTGCCTCTCTCTTCCCTGCCAAGGGTATTCTTGTTCCCCTTTTAGAGAAGGAGTGAAGCATTCATATTTTGATCATCCGTCTTGAGTTTCATTTGTTCTAGGGATCTAGGGTAATTCAAGCATTTGGGCTAATAGCCACTTATCAGTGAGTGCATACCATGTATGTCTTTCTGTGATTGGGTTAGCTCACTCAGGATGATATTTTCCAGTTCCAACCATTTGCCTATGAATTTCATAAAGTCGTTGTTTTTGATAGCTGAGTAATATTCCATTGTGTAGATGTACCACATTTTCTGTATCCATTCCTCTGTTGAAGGGCATCTGGGTTCTTTCCAGCTTCTGGCTATTATAAATAAGGCTGCGATGAACATAGTGGAGCACGTGTCTCTTTTATATGTTGGGGCATCTTTTGGGTATATGCCCAAGAGAGGTATAGCTGGATCCTCAGGCAGTTCAAAGTCCAATTTTCTGAGGAACCTCCAGACTGATTTCCAGAATGGTTGTACCAGTCTGCAATCCCACCAACAATGGAGGAGTGTTCTTCTTTTTCTGCATCCTCGCCAGCATTCATTTTCTTGATAGTTCCTGAATTTTTAATCCATTCTTTGATAATTTCACAACTCATACATAATGTGTTTTGATCATATAAGTTCTCCTTCTAACACCTCTAAGAACTCCCTCAAACATCTCTTCCTGACTTCTTGTCCTTCATCCATAGTTCACTGATCTTGTAATTTGATGTTTACATGCCTTGGAATCCTACTGAATTCTTGGACTTTGCATGCCCTGCTTAGCTAATTACAGTAATTATCTATGTGCACATTAACCACTGTGATTTGGGGAAAGTGGTGGAGTTCTCCTTTAGGTAGGAATTAGCTGCCAATGGCAGTGTTGGGTACCTGGTACTACAGGGTAGTGTGAGACACAGTCACTGCTGTCCTGTGCATCGCAAACTATGGTAGCAGTAAATAGCAAAGGTGATGGCAAGAGATGTAGAGAGAAGAGAGAGCTGGAGGAGGAGAAGAGAAGTCATAGCAGTGATAGTTCTGCTGGCTATCTACAACCTAGTGTGGCCTGTGGGTAAAGCTACTGTAGGCAGCTGTAGAACCACAATTATAGTATAGAATGGTAAGAAGGTAATCAGTCTACCAGTCCAGAGGCTCCCATCCAAAGAGAGAGATGGCTACTCATGTATCCAAAATTGGGAGTAAGAGAAGTACTGAGGAAGAACAAGTATTATTTCATCAAGCTTTGGGTGGGTTTATAGGACTTGACTTTCTTCAACCCACCCTTGGGAAGGTACATGAAGTGAACTGTCAAAGACACCCTCCACTTCCTCCCCCTGCTATTTCAGTATTCTGAGGCTGAGTTCCCATGGGAACTGGAGGATAAAGCTGGAATTGAATTGCTGACCAGTGCTTGTTTCTAACTAGATTGCACAATAATGGAGCTCTTACTTGAGCTGGGAGGCGCATGCCCCTAATTCCAGCACCTGGGAGGTGGAGGCTGGAAGTCAAAAGCAAGTTCGAGACTATCCAGGGCTACTTAACAAGACAACAAGACGTCTCCAGGAACAAACGGGTGGATCTCTCCTGCATGGGAAGTCTTCCAATTTTCTCTAGAATTGGTTTTAAAAATATGGAGAAAAGATGTTTGTCATGGAAAATTTTTATTCCTCTAAATATGGGACTTGGTTAAGAATAATTTGTCAAAAATTTATGATAAAGAGAAAACACTGAAAACTGCCTTTGGGTAAGTTTAAAATTTTAAAGTTCTAAAAACAAATAAACCCTGGTATTGACATAGTAGTTTGTTGTGTTCATTAGGTATGCTAATATGATTTAAAGTGAAAGAAAATTATGTTTGATTAGATTAAATAACTATTTTATTCAATCTGAATTTAGCTTCACTTGAATGTCTTTAGCTTGAAGCCTTGTTTCCTAGTGGGTGATTCCTGTTTCTGCCTTATGACTATTATCATAAATTCGTATAAATGCTGCATTTAGTTATAGAGATCGTGCATACAGATGAAAACCGATTTATGTGTTACCATGGCCATGCCACAATGCTGGAATATTTGTTCAAACGGTATTCTGGATGGAATTTTTGACAATGAGATTAAATTATTACAGTTTGAACAAAGCAAATTACCTCAGTAGGGGTGGGTTGCATCCAATCAGTAAACAACTTGAATAAAAAATGATCTGCTGGCAAGAAGCAAGAAAAATTCTTTCAACAATAGTCTTAAGATTCACATGCAAATATTACCTGGGCCTCTGGCTGACAACTTCCTTCAGGTTTTGCTTCCAACACATTTGAACAATACCTGAGCCATCTCCACAGAATTAATGTGTCTGCACACATTTAGATTATAGACTGCTCTTTCTCTGAAGAACTCTACCAATTCACCTTCAAATTGTTCATATCATTTCTGTTACAAACCAATCACTGAGCTTTAACGGTTATGACTATTGGTTTTTTTTTTATTAATTTTTGAGCTTCCTGTGTGATTTCACTTGAAGACATGATAATGAAAAACATTTGGAAGTCAAGAGTCTACAGCAATGTTTCCCAATCTGTGGGTTATGACCCTTTGAGGGGTTGCATATCCAATGTCCTGCATACCAGACATTTATATTACTACTCATAATAGTAACTAAATTAAGTTATTAATTAACAATAAAATACATTTATGGTTGGAAGTCACCACAAATGAGAAACTACATTAAAGGGTCACAACATTAGGATGGTTGAGAATCACTGTTCTGATCTAAGGTATTTTAAGATATGTGTTCGGTACTGGGTATGAAACAATATAATGAAATCATGTAATTTAAGAAGAGGTAAATAAACTGATAATATAGGGAACTCTATGAAGGGAGAGACAAGAGCTTTGTCTCTTTCTATGTTCTTAGAGGTGGAAGGAGAAATAACAACTATTATACTTCTTGACACCTATGAGGAACAGGGTCATAACATTTTTATTTAGGTCTATTAGTAAGAAAAGAATCGCTTCCCAGTTTCTTCAGGACCACCCACAATATTCAGCCTTTGTGCTCCACTCATGCTACACACATAACTTGCTTGGCTCACACATTCACCATATGTATGATGTCAAATAGCCTGCTATGCTCAAGGACTTATTAACAAGGTCTTTGACCTTCCATGACTCACTTAAGTTTTCTTGAGCATTGCTCATACATCACATAGAAGGATGTTGGAAAAACATGTAGAAACCCTCAAGTTGATGGTTGGGTGTGTATATACTTCTCCACTTCCCTTCTTACTGTCTTCTATCCCTGTATACTCAGAGCCTTTAGTTACCACATCAAGAACCATGCTGTTTGACCATGATCTCTGACCTGTCCAGCTTGGTTCTTTTCCCCGCTGTATTGGTATAGGTCCTAACCTTCTTAAGAGCGTTCTTGTCCAGACCATCAATGGCTGGTTTCTTCTAGAAACACAAGCTATCAATGAATCAGAAGTCTAATCTGCTGACAGTGGTCTCCTGCACTCCAGGTCCCCATAGCCTTTAAAATTTCTTTAGCATCTTTTACTGTTCACTCTTCCTCAGAATTCAACGTTTTTGAGAGTGAAAACTACCATTTTATCTCCAGAACTTAAAAATTGAACAGCACCACAAAGTCACTGAGTAAATATATGTTGAATAAATGGGTTTGTTCTAGTTTTGAATTTTAATAACATCGGGTAAACAGGGCATAGACGACTATTAAGCCAGAGAGCTTAACTTTAATAATTTATATGGTGCAAGCCAGGAGACCATAGCCCATTGGCGACACAGATGGTACTGGATAATTAGGTTTCTCTATTCTACTGTCCTTTGTCTGTGGATTATTATAAAAACTGAATGGAGGTATCCATTGGATGTTTTTAGACCCAAAAGTGCTGCTATCTATAAGAGTCCTTAAATTAATTCTAAGAGAATCTGAATCACAGTTCGGGGCCAGCTTAGTGTAAAAATGTGCAAAGGAAAGGGAAGAAAGATACTTGAACCTTTCTGAAGTTTCCAAGGATGCAAGTAGTTCTCCAGGTCTCTTTGTCTTGTTGGATGCATCAGCAACGAGAATACCCCAATGATCTATGCCTTAGGCATTTGGGGTTCAATAACTGGGGTAGGAGCTATCAGGAAAGACACATTGCACAGCTCATCTTACTTGCAGTCCTTAGTCTTTTGGTTATGTGTAGGTGTTCGTTTCACAAGTTCCTTCCTAATCATTAAAAGATGTACTGTGAACATCTGTGTACTGTGTACTGCTTCTCTCTTACTGTACATGCCTGAGCCATTGGCTTCATGATGTCAATAAATGTGAATGCATTTTTGTATCTTTGTAAAAAATGAGCATACATTATCCAAACAATGACACAGATGTTCTTATAAGGCCATGCTAAGGAAATGATTAAAATACCTAAGAACAGCTCATTGTCCCTTTAACAGACATATCTTAGAACACAGTGGTGTTTGCACACTCATGGGGAACAACTGGAGAGTAAGCAAAGTAAGTCAGTCTTATGTTTCGTAATACTAAGAATGTTTATTGCCTTGAATAAGAGTCATTCTGTCATTCAATAAAATGTAGATTGAATGAAAAACTAGACTGGAGCCCCAAATTGGCTGAGTAAATGTATTTATATAATTCAACAAAAATACAAACATCGCTCCTGGTATGTTAGGTTAAAATATGCATATGTTCTATATTTATATGTACGTTTATGCCTGCTTTTCTGTGTGAGATATTTGGAAAATAAAGACTTGGTTTTTTTTAACTAATATGTGACAGAGATAAATTTCACAAGTTCAGAGTGTACTGTAGAATGTGAAATCAGGAATTGAACTGAGAGTTTTGGGCAGTGTGACCTGTCCCATCCTAAAGAGAAAAGACTGCAGCAAAATAGACGGCAGGGGTTGAGTGTGCTTAGAAAACAGTAACGAGCATGATGGACATTGAGTGGAATTCCAATTCCTTTCTTAGATAGGTCTATATTTGAATATTTTAAATACTTCATGAGTTTGACTTTTAACTATCTAAGAATGAGGGGAGGGATGGTGAAAATAAACTGTCCCTAAAAGTGTTCTCCAATGTCTTCAGCCACCATTTTCCTTTTGTGGCTTCCATTGATAAGCAGCCTTTTCCAAACTTGAGGAGTCTCAGTCAGGTCATGGCCCCTGAGTTGGCAAAGATGGGCCAACATTTAGTTTTACCAAAACAATGCTTTGATTTATTGATTCCAACTCATCTAGTATAGGGAGAATGGATGTATTTTTAAGAAATTTCTTTCAATTTTGTTTGGTAGTATTATTTTTTACACCCAGCTAAAAATTCCTCCATCTAATTTATCCAACTGTTCATATGTGAGATGGTGCCTGATGCTAGGCATCTGAAACCAAAATGTATTCTCTTGTTGGACTATTAATGCTTTCTGTAAGGCTACTATGCATAAGTCATATGCTGTGACTCCAATATGGTTATTCTGTAAGCCTGTGGCATGTGATTGGTAAAGGTTTTCAATGTCTCTGTTAGACTTATTTTTAGAATTATTTATTTATATTCTCTGCAGTGCTGAACAATGGGCTTGGGGATTTACACATGTGAGACAAGCATTTCATTACTGAGCCAGATTCCCAGCCTTGATCTTAGTTTTAAAAAATGTAAAGCTCGACACACACACACACACACACACACACACACACACACACACAGACACACACACACACAATGTAAAGCTCATAAAGTGAATAGCACCCAGAAAATATTAAAACAACATAGGTGGAAAATCTGTTAGACTTTAAAAACCAATTACAACTCTTATGTGATTCCGCTAGGTCCTAATGCTAGTATCGTCTATACTCAGTTCCCCAACTGAATGATTGCCTAGACATCTGACTCTGTCTTAAAACAATTGGGCAATCATATGCTGTATTTCAATATTATTGTTTTAAGATATTTAATTATTACACTTCCATTTACTACTGGTAGTATTTTAAGTTTTTGAGAATTTTACACAGGAGTACTGGATTTGTACCATCTTCACTCCTCCCTCCCTAACTGAAGTTGCTTCCATGACCCTGACTCCCTCTTAAATTCATGACATCTTTTTAAATTACAAATGCGTGCATGTGGGCACCACACACACCCTATGAACTCCCTTTAGTATTGCTCATGGTGTTGGACATGTATTTAAAGCTAACAAGACTTTCCACAGGTCTTCATCTGGAGGTCATTCCTTGTGGACTTCTCCATCCACTTCATCAATCAAGTGGTGTCCTACACAGATCTTGTTTAGGAGACTGCATTGCTGAGGCTTTCTGGGTGCAGCTTCCTTGTTGGGTCTAGAGCACACTATCTAGCAGAGAGAAATATGTGGTGTGGTGGTTTGAATAAGTTTGGCCCCCATATGCTCATAGGCTTGAATACCTGATTACCAGGGAGTGGCTCTATTTGAAAGGATTAGGAAATGTAGCCTTTTTGGAGGAAGTGTGTTGCTGGAGATGGACTTTGAGGTTTTAAAAAAAATATTTTAAGTGCAGAGTCTCTTTTCTTGCTGCCTGTAGATATGGATGTAAAACTACTTTTCTAGTATCATGCCTGCACTCTACCATGCTTCCTGCCACAATGGCAATGGACTAAACCTCTGAAACTAAAAAAGCTCCAATTCAATGCTTTCTTTTATAAGACTTACCATGGTCATGGTGTCTCTTCACAGCACTAGAACATTGCCCAAGACATGTATTATCATTTTTAATTCATTTCTAGTCCTAAAACTATATCTTACTCTTAGAATCTTAAAAAAATTGGAACAAATATACCTGCCTAGAACTACAAAGAACATGTATTCCATCACTGGATGGAATTCACTCAAATAAATTATTAACTTCAATGTTTTCAATTTTTGGTATCATATGTAGATCACATTAGATTTCAAAGATAATTTGAAACTAAAGTGAAACTAACCAGAATCTTGAAAAAAATGCAGTTTCCAACTGGGAAAACAGAAAGAAGTTAGTATGGGGTCCCAAAATGTGAAAGTTAAAGTTATATTTAAATTACTATGCTTGAGAGACCAAAAACCAAAAAATTGCCTGTACTGTATAAGACACTAATTCATATAGTCTGTACCCTAGCAGCTCACTTCCCCTTTTTCCTAGATGTTGAATCTTTTTAAGTTGACTGGTTTTATAAAATTTGCTGTTCTGCAAAATAGTATGTTGTAAAACTTACTGCTGTTTCTATTTTTGTAATCCAACTTGCTCACACTGCTCAAAAAGATGACTAGGACAAACATAAGACATATATGTTAAGATTAGATCATGCCCATAGGTAGACAACTGTAATCATATGGGTTTTGCTTTTATAAGTCATGGCCTGATATAGTTGGGGATGTATCTTGGGAGTTGCTCTCGGTTACAGTCCTGGCTCTACATTTGACGTCAGTACCTAAATGAAAATCTACGTATCAAAATATATTTATGGCCATGGTGAATCTCTGAGAGACACCTCAGATCCATAACAAACTAACATAGTCTTCTAAAAAGTGAAACATTAAGCTTCAAAAATAAAACAGCCAGTGGCTATGTCCACTGATGAAATTAGACCACTGTTAGTATACATTTTCCAAACATGATGTGAAAAGTAAAAAATTGTGAAGCTTCTCATGTACCTAAAGGAGTTTCCCAGAGGAGCATGACCATGACACAACCATGGCATGACCATGGTATGACTACCATGGTGCAACCACATGTTTACTCAGTTGATTTGTTTGCCAAGTTCAATGTTCCCAACTGTGTTCAAACTAGCTTATTCTTCATGCTTTACAGATGAGAAATGTTGTGATCTAGCAACTCACCTTTGTCCTTTTCCAAAGGGTTTGCACAGCAGTCCATGTGGGACCCTGGCTCTCTACCCTCTGTCAGCTACTGGATGACTCATCACTGTTCCCTGGGAAATGCTACTTTTACTTTTAGCACTAGAACCCACAAGGCACTTACTGTCGGCCTGTAAGTATACAGGTGTTTATTCCACAAACTATAAATATTTTGAAGCTTTATTTGATAATTATGTTGTAGCTACTAGGTATAATTGTAAGTAAGACAAGCGAGAGTTTAAAGTGAGTATATAATCAATGATATTCATAGGACAAGCAGGCAAAGATAACATAAGGAAAATTTGCACTTAGATCTTGTGTATAGAGAACATAAAAATGTATAAGATTGCACAGAAATTAAAATAAACAAGTAACATTTGTATAAAAATTAAATTATGGTTTGCCTGATTATCCTTGATGATTGTAGAGTAACTGAATCATGAGGGGACATGCATGGCAGCACATTGATGAGAAGTTAAGCAGCTAAATATTTCTTTGAAAATTATCGTAGGATATTATGGAATGTCACTGTGAAGTTAGAGACAGCAATTACTGAAAAGAGCTCATGATGGGGCAGGACATATGGGAATGCAGTACAATGTCTGACACCAAATGTCTGATGGAGGAAAATGCTTAAGTCTGTGACAGTCATCCCCTGGTATCCACTGTAGACAGTGCTAGGAACTTTGGCAGATGCCAAAGGTCTCTTGTGGATATGCAAGCCCCTCACATGAAATCAAAAGTAGTTACATCCAGTCTGTGTATTAGCCTATATGCTTAATTGTCTCTAGATGGATTACATGATGTGAAGAGTTGTCATACTCTGTTGTTTAGGGGGAAAAAAGAACAAGAAAATTTGACATGTGTTCTTCATGGCATAAGCAGTAATTTTTTTCTCAATATGAATGGAATCAGTTGCTGTGGAACCATAGACACAGGGAGTTGAGTCCTTGGCAGCCTCAGATGCTCTCAGCAGTAAGACCGCAGAGACGAGTTACAGAAAGTGTTTATACTACGCAGAACCTTTCACTGTATTCAAACGTGGTTCTCTAGAATATATTGTGAAGTTCTAAGAATATATGGTGTGTTCAGTTGCCTCTGGGCCCCCAACACAGTTTGTCAGGGATATGGCAAAGGCACCCCTCTCCTATGTAATTCACTCCCAGTATGGTTCTTATTGTTTCTTTAAATACCATCTTATTATATAAGAAAATAACTGTCCTATGGACAACTTAAAATAGCACTGTTAAGCAAAGTCTACTTCCATTTCTTCTCTGTAAAGAGCAGGCTCATGAGTGGGCCAAGAAGAGGTGAGTGAGGTGGGATTAGCAATATGCCTGATGGGCAGATAGTTCTCCGTGAATCAGTGACAATTAATGACGACTTTGGAGCATCGAATCCCAGTCTTTACATAAAAGGGAATGACAAATCCTTGCACAGAGTCCCAGAGGCTCCATTTGGTAGCTATACATATACTTCACTGAGCAACAAAATTATTAAAAAAGAATGATTTCAAAATTCCACACCATGATCCATGGTTGGGTACTCAGAGGGTTGATTTATGGGTGTGAGTATACAATCTGTTTGGCAATGGGACCAACTGTTACTTTATCATTTTTTAGCCGAATTGTCGCAAGGGAAAAATTGGATTTTTAAGAAAGTAATAACTAGAGACCAATGTCATTTTTAAAAGCACACAAGGAGCTCTCCTGGCTCCCAGGGAGTGTCTGCCAGTGAGCACTGGGGAATATGTGTTTGCATTCATCACTGGCAGAAACACAAGACTCACTATTTTTATTTCCAGGGGATAGAAATACAGATCTTCCCTCACCATGGGTCCAGTGACCTAGGTGTCTTCAGAGCAAAACAGCCTCTGCCTTCTGGGAGAACCAGAACAGATTTCTTTTTTGAATGGAAAAACATCTCTTAAAGGTTAAAACTGGCTTACGGGATAATGCATCCTGAATTTCTTGTTGACATTCTAGTGTGCATTCAAGAACGGAACACTGAATGCTTGGCTTCAATTTCTACTAGTTATAGTTTTAATTAAAATAAATAATATGCAGATGTAACACTCATGTCAAAAGTTAAATAGGTTACAAGTGTGTGAGTTTCTACTGCAGTATCCGAAGGATTCTGGTGCTTCCCAATTAGGGCTACAAAGGCATATCTGGGGACTCCTTACAATATGAAATGTCTATGGTTAAGAGAACAGTCCACAGTCCACATGGTACACTGCCACCTGTAACTCCTGAGAGGCCGTAGCTGAGCAGCCAAGTGACAGACATGTGATCAGACAACTTTCCCCTCTGTTAGTTTACCCTAAAAAGAAAAGACCAGCCCTTTTTCTGCATCATGAGTACCTGTGTGGATGGGGCAGATCCGAGAATATTGCTTGCTGACATGAGTTTCCCCAAACATTAGCTGTTATGAGGTCAACTTAGCAAATTTCTGTGGAAGGACCAAATACCTCCCGTAGGCTAAGATAACTAAGTTAATCAAAGTTGGCTTGTTCTGGGCAGTCTGACCTGATCACATGAAAACTCTGAAAGGTCTTAGGCCCGAAAGAGGAGTAGCCATTTTCTGCTGGCTGTGTGCCAAGCTCTGGAGCAAGAAGTCCCATGCAGCCTGTGAAAGCTGTGGAAGTGAATCTATGAGTGTCATGAATTCAGTTCTTAGGATCAGCAACCAGGAAAGTCACATTTGGGGGCTCTCATAAGACCCCCCCCCAAAAAAAATCCCATGTATGTGTCCCACCTCCAGAACCTGCAGACCTCACACACCTGTTGTGTTACCTGCTCCTAACCCAGAGAAGGCAAACTTCCTATCAGGCATCAGTGCAGAAGGGATGGCACAGCTAGGAACCACATTGCCTTGCCATTAGGAGGTTTGAGGGAAGTCATTTGCATATCAATACTCCCAAATCACCCTCCTGCTCCCGGAGCAGCTGGCAGTCCCTGTCTCTGTTAGTCAAGGCTCCTGGTGCCAGCTTCCTTTTCTGATGGCATATGTTTCCTTCCTGAACAAGGGTCCGAGTATGTTTCCTTGGGTTAAAATAAATCAATGCTGATCATTCATTTCTGTGCTTGGTTGCATTTTTGCTACTGGAAACCTTTCCTGGACCATCTGCCCTTGAGTCGCTTTCTGTTCTCTCAGATTTATCACAATGCCAGAGATATTTCTTTTTTTCTACATCCTTCAGAGTTCATTCTGAATTTCTTCTTATGCCTGCTGTATGACAAAGTGCTGTTTCCTATGGTAGAAAACCAATGTCAAAGAGAATCAGAGGCAGCGTGAGAGTCTTGACCCTCTCAATCCTCAGCCCTCAGCTCAGTCTAGATGTCATAAATAGTGTGGGGGCCTCTCACAGTTTCCACTTTCAGTTGCATGGAACAACTCCACGAAATCTTTATTACAGACAGGAACTAGGGAGTGGTTCTTTTCCTGCCCTCTTCAAATGCAATTGGTCTCTCTCTCTCCCTCCTCCCCCCATCTGGGTATCAGTTTGATTTTTCCTTAGTACTTAAGTTCTCTGCATCTTAAAATCAACTTATTAATGGGATTTAAAATAGTTCTCAGCTCATAATGAAATCTAGAGCAACAACTCTCTGAATTTACTTAACTCAGTTTTTGCATAAGGATCCTTCCTTGCCCATATATACCCTGATTGTCCAGCTCTCTCCCATGTCTGTCATTTTAACAGGAAAATAAAGACAAAATTTACGTTGGAAGGCATAGGTTATATGGCGAGTTTCATAATGTGACCTGCAGTGTCTGTGTCACCAGGTATCTGAAAAATCAGCTGTCATTTGAGGAGCTCCTGAACTACCTGTGTCTAATTGCAGGCATCGGACCTCTAGGCATTTATTAGCAGTTGTGTAACAAAAACTGCTATCCCTTGAAATGATGTTTATAAAGCATGTGTTTTTTTTTTCATTGTAAAAATACTAAAGCACTATTGTAGAATATACACACAGAAATATAGACTTATAATTATGTACAACTTTGTGGAGTATAAGTTTGCCCAATCATCCACCAAGCCAGCTTTAGAACAGTAGATGTTGACACTAAATCTGCTTCTAGAGACTGAGATGGATTTAATGTCACACATTCCTGGCTCTCTCTACAAACGATGAAATTTACTATCTGAGGTACAAAATTACTAATGGACACTATTATCTCTGAGGGTTAAATTTAGGGACAGAAAAAAAAATCTAGATTTATACATTTAAGTTTCTTAAAAGGTCAAAGGTTAAATTTGGAGGAACCAGCACCCCAGTCCCAGAAACGGGATTTGTTGGAAAATGGTGGAAAGAGCTATGTAGAGCCTGAGAACGGGGATCAACATCACATTTTGTTCAAAGGACAGGAAGCAGTAGGAGGAAGGTTATGAAGAGGGACTGGGGATGTGCTAATTAGGAGAACTGGGCATGCGGATCCTTTCTCAGACTTCAGCCAGGTTACCGTTCCTTCTAGAAACAGATAACCGTCTGGTCAGGTCACTAGATTGTCTTGGAGTCCTTCACATGAGTGAGCAGAATAAGTGAACATCAGTGATGCAAATGGGTTCATGTCCTGAGGCAGGAGAGAACTCACTCTCAGGACTTTAAAATGCTACCTACCTGCCAACTGAAGGGGCCAACACCCTAAGAGTGTGACTCCAGTTATGCACTTCAGAGAGAATTCACAGTGGGGGAACCCAGAAGGTACCTTAAGTTTTCTGACGTTTTTTTGTGTAAATATATTTCAGGGTGTTTTAAAGGCAAGTCTTTAAGGCCATAGTGCAGATTCCAGGATGGAGGAGTGACTGGTGATTATCTGTGCCCCAGCTCATTTCCCCTCTATGCTTTTACACCACACCGAATGGGTTCCTATCCTCTTGTCTTTAACTCCCAATTCAATCATCCACCTCCCTTTTCCCATGTCCCTTTCTGTGTTCAACTTTACCCATGTCTTTTAATTCCTTGTGGAAACACTTTAAGGCTATTCACCAACCAGAACATTAGAAGAACTCATTCATATCACAGGTATAAATTCCTACAGACAAAAATCCCCTCAAAATTTATTTATTTATTCTTCCCACCATCTGAATCTTCCCCAGTGCCAAGAGCCTCTTTCCTGATATTCAATCCAATGCCCCCTCTTTCCAACCTCCTCACTCATAGCCAACCAGTAACAACAGAGGACCACACCATTGTTTTCTGGCTGGTTGGGTGGTGCAGCCCCTGCTTTCTCTGTCCTCTGAGCACCATGTCTTAGTGATCTTGATTTTTATATCCTGTCATCAATCCCTCATGCACAGACTACATCTTGAGATGCCATACAGCTCATGCTAAAATGCTACCACTTCTTGTCTCTTGCCACTGAAATGTAAACAGCAGGCAGTCTGGGGTGACTTCTGCCATATTTTCAGACATTTCTCACGTACTGCTTTTAGGACCCTTTCTTAGTTAATAGTTCTAGAATGAAAGGGGAGAAACTAAAGCCAAGAAAGAGCAATTGTCAACAAGGAGGCCATAGCAAGCCATCTCAGGCCGAGGTCTTCGACATAGCAGGTATCATTGGACATGGCGGGGAACAGGTACCAAGTCTCAGAAGCCTTGGTCAGCATCCCCCTGAAATGGGTTTTCGAATAATACCCATCTGATTTACGGTTCAGGAAAAGCTGCAGGCGGCAGCCGACTGCTCAACACTGGACCAGTAACTGACAGATTGTTTTAGGCAGGCTAATAAATTGCTCTTCAGTCTATTCAAACTGCAGTAACTAGTTTCTCTCAATGAGCAAATCATGTGGTTGTAGCAGAGAAAGGAAGAAAATTGAATTTGTTGACTTGCTTCTTACTTATTCACTTACGTTCAGGGAAAGTCTCTCTCTTTCTCATTAACGTTTGCTTTGCTCCTTTCCCTGTCAGATATCAATTATTTTTGTAATCACCAAGGAGTACACGGTAAAACAACAAAGTCTCCTTCCTTAATACAAAGGTATAGGGTTACAAATGTTTACACTTCAGGCTTTAAAAGCTTTAAGACCACCACCACAACAACAGTATATTAAGTTCCCAAACCATAAGTTGTTCCTTCAGTAAAAATTAAATTTTAATAGCAAGCACAGAGGGTTTTTTTCCAGTTTCCTTTGAGATAAATGCTGTATCTTTTTGATCACTTTGACTCTTATAATTCTAGTAATGCTAATGCGTGTAATGCAGAATACTCAAAGAATAAGATGTCAAAATTCCTTGGTACATTTTAGAGATGTGTGGGTTTTTGAGACACAAGACTGCCATGGACTTAGGAGGGCAACCTTGCTGCTGGTTTGTGCTAAATCATTTTGTGCTTCTCTTTACCCCCCAAGGAATGTCCATGGTCATAGAGAAGTTCACAAGGTAGAGTCAGATTCTCAGGCTTCAGGATACAGAATCTGGACAATAGCAGAGAAAGTAGAAGAGAGGAGTAAAGAATGGGTTGAAGACAGGCTGGAGGAATTGAAGATTAAGAGGAAGGACTTGGGGAGGATAAACATTGAGACGAGATCCCAGATATAGGCTGAGATTCTAATCATCTAAAACATTAATGCTAAGGATTGATTTAACGCAACATAATCTATTTTAAGATAAAAACTGAGGGCTGAAAAGATAGCTCAGTAGTTACAAGGACCAGGATTCAATTGCCAGCATTCATTCCTAGCCCTCAAGACAGCCTGTTTCTCTAGCTCTCAGGGATCCTATACTCTCTGCTGTCCTGTCTGGGCATATGTACACATAGATATGTAAAAATAAATCTTAAAGGATATTTCGTGTAGTCATTGTGATTTATTCACAAAACACTCATGAGAACAATGTTAAGAATATGACACCCAGGGAGGAAATAGCACACATATTGTAGAGTTTGGATATGCTTGGCCTAGGGAGGGGCAATGTTTGGAGGTGTGGCTTTGTTGCAGTAGGCATGACCTTGTTGGAGTAGGTGTGTCACTGTGAGTGTGGGCTTTAAGACCCTCTTCCTAGCTGGCTGGAAGCCAGTCTTCTCCTAGTGGCCTTCAGATGACGATGCAGAACTCTCAACTCCTCCTGAGCCATGCCTGCTTTGAACCTGCCATCATCCTGCCTTGATGATACTGAACTGAAGCTGTGAACTGTAAGCCGGCCCCAAATAAATGTTGTCCTTGTAAGAGTTGCCTTGGTCATGGTGTCTGTTCACAGTTACAAAACCCTAACGCAGACACATACCCACAACACACACACATTCATTCCTATGTGCAGGTCACACATTTCTAACAAGCAGTGTGTATGCAGTAGGGCAAGTGTGCCACAGTACCAAGTGTGTTTAGTTATGCTCACTGAAGCCATACAGTGCAATATATTTGCATTCTGTATTTTTAAAAATTACATCATATTTACTTATCTCAGGGTGGGGGTATGTATGCATGTGTGTAGTTTGTGCATGCCACAGCATGTATATTGATGTCAGAGGTCAAGCTTCTAGAGTTTGACTTCTTCCATCTATCAAGGTACTCACCTAAGGATAGAAGTGGCAACCTCACTATCCATTTGTTGTTATTTTTTAACTGAGAAGAGGGTCTCTAGTTCAGACACTCTACAGACTAGAGGATGGACTTCTGGACCACTCTCCTCTTCCTCCTGAGTGGATTTCGAACATGGGTAGCCATACCCGGCTATGGCTTGATGGTGATGGAACCAGGATATGCCCAGCTGAGTTAGTTTTAACCCTATATTCTGATTTGTAATCAATTTGCTAATTGGTGACAATTGCTTTTAATAACATGTTATTAAAATTCTGGGATATATTTATCTGAGAATAAAATGCACTCATATACAAACCTTTAGTTTTCTGTCCTAGAAAACTGAGGTACAGAAACGGGAACTCAAAGCTGAAGGGATAGCCCATGTGCAACATGGCTCAGTCTCAACAATGGTATTCATCTGAGGGCACAGTTGAGATGTAAGATGTCTGTGCAGAGACTGAGTGTGGATTGCTTTTTGCCACTGTAGGTAATAGTAAGGTTAATGCGAGCATCGTTCAGTCCTGTACTCATTGGGAGAACCTCAGGTAGATGAACACCTGCACTGTTAGTGTATGTGACTGCTTGAAACGTACTCTATTATGCTTAGTCTATAATCAACATTGATTTGCACTGATCCCAGCTAGAAATGGTCCTGAGCCTGCTAATGTACTTAGGAGATAGATGGCTGGCTGACGTGAATGAGGATTTCCTGAGTGGGTGCCTGTGCCAGGGTGGGAAGTTTTGGTGATACAGCTGTGTGAGAGTCACCAAGCCTCTAAGTAACTCCACACTCAACCACTTGCTAAGCTACAGTTGTTCCTATGTTCTCTTTGTATCCTACCTGAGAGGACAACATTCCTGCACTTGTCCCCCAGAAATGTCATACAGGGATTAGAATATTTTTGTTTCCTCTCCGAGAACTCTTTTCCTTGAAAGCACATGCAAAGGAAGAAGTCTGTAAAAGAATCCTGCCATTTACTAATAAGGACACCTATGTGTTTAAAAACTGGCCTTTATAAATTTAAGTGTCCTCATGCACATGGAGGGCTAGGAGGTTGATTATTCAGTGGATAAAAGCACTTGCCACAGAGGAGTGAGAGCTGGAGTTCATATCTCACCAACCCAGACAAAAGCCAAACGTGTAGTGTTTGAAATTCCAGAGCCGCTACAGAGAGAGGTGAGGAAGGATCAGGAGAACCCTTAGAGACTCTGGGACCATCTTGCTTGACATATGCAGACCCTGTCTTAAAAAGGTCGAAGGTGAACACCAACACCCAAGGCTCTCCATGAACTCCCACATACACAGAACAGCATGCTCATTTGTACATTCACACACATTCATGCATATTTATGCCCATGCACACTGACACACAGACACATACTCGAACACATGCGAGCCCATACATACACCTAAAATTCCTACACATGATTTCCTACAGAGCTTATTTTCTGCCTTTGTATAGATTTGTTTTAAATGACTAATACAAGTTCTTGCTGAAAGTGAATAAGACAAAGTTGTCTACGGATTTAGCACAAAATGATGAGATAATTGCATGAGGCTCATGAACCAGGTGCTGGAATCGTTAAGGGGCAATTAATTGATTCAACCTAGGCAGTATGGTTAGGAGAGATTTGCACACATGGAGTGATGATTAAACTGGGCCTCTAATATCAGGAGGATTTTTCTAATTATGGAGGTGAAAAGAAAGAACCTCCTTTCCATAGGTTTAAAAAGAACACAGTGATCAAAAGCTGCTTGGTATTCAGACCTGACTATGTTTGGAAGAGCAAGCAGTCAAGCAAGATTGCAAGTCAAAGCCTCGTAGGATCCCTGGGATATCATACTGTGTGAATCCCTTTGGTACCCTGTGCTGTGGATTCCAAGCCCTCCAGCCAGAGACCTCATTTCTGGCTGGAGCCCTGAGTAGTTCAAACTGTCCTTTATCCCTTGTCTGACCTGTGCTGGGAACAGGGGCTTCTGGATAGGCTTAGGAGGTGACTACTTAGTAGACAGTTATGGGCCCCAAGGGCTCCACTGAATGGTGCTTAACACAGAACTTGGTAATAGGTTTTCTCCATGGACAAAATATTCTAATTCAAGCTGAATTAAAAGTATATAAAGGCAGATTTATTGGGGACAGCCCTAGGACAGGTTCACTAATCTGAGAGGAAGAGGAGAGGGGAGAAAGAAAAGGAAAGCAGGGTGGAGGGGGGAGGGAAGGAGGGGGGAAGGGAGAGAGAGAAGAAATTTCTGGATCATATAGCAAAGGGACCCAGATTCTGAGCTGGAAAATTCTGAGTAGAGGACAGAATTCCCATTCTGCCTTCCTTACCACTGATGAACTTTGCTTCACTCCACCACAGTGAATGGGATAGTATCACCAGAAAACAAAGGGATAGTTGTGGGGAGGGCGGTAATGGGGGGAGGATGGGGAGGGGAACATCCATACTGAAGGGGAGGGGGAGGGGTTAGGGGGATGTTGGCCTGGGAACACCCATTCCCTGTAATAAGTAGGCACTGAGGGATGGTGGGCAAATCTGGAGGCTAGGTCTGCTGCTTTGATATGGTAAGTAGGCACCGTACCATTTGTCCAGCCAGAGTCTCGTTTGGCAAAGTACCCAAACGTTTGCAGTTTAATGGTTCATTTATAAAGGCCATCAACTTTAACTTAGGTTTTAAGCATAACAAAGGTAGAGAAAGTGGAAAAGGAACACACCAGCGTAAGGAGAATTCAGGAGCCAGAAGCTTGTTCTTGTTGTTCTACAAAACGATTACATTAGTCCATTAATTAACTGTCAGTTGTAGAACAACAGGGACTATAGTCTAAAAAAGTGGCCTGCCCTTGGTTTTCAGTAATCACCTCCAACCCAATCTACCTGTTCCACCCCTGTAGGAAGGGACATGTGTAAATTCTCATGTGAGTGGGTCATCACATTTTAAAGTTTGCCTTTGTGAAAACAGAGTTTATGGCTGTCCAACTGAATTCCAATAGTCTCATCTGTAACTGAGACTTTGGCTTGCACTACAGAGAAATACAGAGTTGTTTTTCTTCATTTTCATTTTTTTTCATCAATGCTGTGAGTTTTGGGACCCTGTGACTGCTGCCGCAGTCTTAACCTACAGTTTAAAGTCAAAGTTACACTGTGCTTTTCTTTAATGAAGCCTACAGAATGAGGTGAACTCTGTCATACCTCCAGGACTTCATGAATATGAATAATCACTTCAAAAGGTCTGCTCTTCAGAAAAATGGTTGGGATATTCCATGCTCGACCTCAATTCCATAACAATGATTTAGAAAGCACCCTCCACACTGCCTTCCTTACCACTGATGATCTTTGCTTCGCTCCAGCACAGTTAATGGGATAGTATCTCTGGAAAACAACGGAATTGTTGGGGAGAGGGCGGTTATGGGGGTGGACGGGAAGGGGAACACCCATATAGAAGGGGAGGAGGAGGGGTTAGGGGGATGTTGCCCTGGAAACTGGGAAAGGGATTAACATTTGAAATGTAAATAAGAAATACCCAATTTACTAAAAGTAGAAGAAACAAAAAGAAAGAAGGAACTTAGAAACACATGTTCAAATGCACGTCTACTGAGAAGATTGAGGGAATTATGCAAAATTCTGGGGACTGTCATTAAAAATAATATTTGAATTCAAATAAAAAAAATAATGCCAGAAGTCCTCCCCTGTCAAGGTCATATACATTACTCATATATGCAATTTGATACACTTGCTATAATTACAATGCACTTTTCAGTAAATGTTTTCAGCATAAAAAAAAGAGAATAAGTCTAAATGCGTAAAAACACTGATAGCATACTCCATGTAAATGCAATCTCAGACACAAGCATCTGCAAACTATTAAAAGGCACTGGTAAAGAATGGAGTTTTGCTATATATATTTTATATTGAGTTCCCCAATATATACTTAAGAAACTACTTTTCTCTATGTATTCTAAATATGAAGAACTCTTGTTATTATTATGATAGTTAATTTTCCTAATGGACAGGACCTAGAATCACACAGGAAGCAAAGCTTGTTTTAAAGAAGCCTGCTCTGGGGGGTTTGCAACCCCATAAGAATAACAATACCAACCAACCAGAGCTCCCAGGAACTAAAGCACCATTCCAACAAAGAGTACACATGGACAGGCCCATGGCTCCTGTTGCATATGTAGTAGAGGATGGCCTTGTTGGGCACAAGTGGGAGGAGAAGCCCTTGGTCTGGCCAAGGCTCGATCACTCCTTTTCCCCAGTGTAAGGGAATGTCAGAATGGCAAGCCAGGGAAGGGGTGGGTGGATGGGTGGGGGAACACCCTATAGAAGAAGGGGGGGGGTGGAAGTTTTCAGACTAGATGGGAAACCAGGAAAGTGATAAATAACATTTGAAGCATAAATTTAAAAAGAGCCCAATAAAAAAATAGTTTAAGAAAAGAGCCTGCTATGCATTGAAACATGAGATTCTAGAGGTAAAGACAATGTCATCTTGTTGGGGATTGATTCTAATGTTATGTCTTATTTTGGTTCTCAAAAATTCATGCTTCCAGACCCGAGAGTCCCTGTCCAGAACTGGCTTCGATTGATAATAAAGAATTGCCACAGTATAGCCATTGGTTGGGCAGAGAGACAGGGCGAGCCTTAGACTGCATGGGCAAGAGACTGAGAGGGGAGGAAGAGGCAGACTTACTATGAAGGGGAGGCAGAGGGAGTAGATGTTAGAGCTGCAGGAAAGAACCAAACCAGATATGTGTAAATTTCCAGAAAACAGTCCATTTGGGTTTGGGGTAGCAGAGATGAAATGTTGATTTAACAAGTCAAGTCATCTCAGGAAAGTTGGAGGGAAGAATGCATGCTAGCCTCAGGGAAAATAAGAGTGCCCAGTCATTGAGCTACACAAGGCTTGTCAAAATTAGCTGGTGCTCACGCGCATGTGTGTGTATGTACATGAGCATGTGTGTGTGTGTGTGTGTGTGTGTGTGTGTGTGTGTGCTCACACTCGTTCTTGTATGCGTTTATTTCATGTCTATCCAGGAGAAATTTCTCACACAGCAAGCCTCTGGGCATGCCTGTGATGGAATTTCTAGATCAAGGGAACTGAAACAGGAAGCCACCATAACTGTGGGCTGTAATACCACAGAGATGAGGATCCACACTGCATAAACGAGAGAAAACGAGCAGCATTCATCTCTCTGCTTCCTCACTGCAAGGGTGATGTGGCCAGCCACCTCACCTTCATGCTACCTCCTTCCCTGCCAGGAGTCAGTGCTTTTTGTTGGTTATTTGGTCCCAGCATCCAGACAGTGATGAATTTATTTCTCTGTTATTCTGTATTACCACAACACAAATAGTTCATGGTTAAACCACATTTCTAAAACTACTTTGTATGTTATAACCTAAAGGGATGATATGCATTTCTACTTACATGATAAGGAGTATGTTTCCTATGATGAATTTTGTTTCTTACAAAACAGCAGTTTCCAGGAACAGCAGATGCATGCCTAGTGAGATAAAGTTGTATATAGGAGGAGCTTGATAGACAATTATAGATAGGGAAAGCTGGAAAGAAAAATCAGCATCCTGTCTGTTCAATAGCCTCATAGAATCACAGCCTGTTCCTAAGGACCTTTTCTGAGGGAAGCTTTTCACAGCCCGTGTGAACTCAGAATTAAGCCATACTTGCTCATATGCACTAAACCATGAGCACTGAGAAGAGTGATAAACCCTGTCTATAAACATATGACTCAGGACCCCAGTCCTGCGAGCCTCCCTAGATCATGAACAGGTAAGCAAATGAGCAAAAGGAACCATCCAGCCTTGCCTTCCGCTCATCTTCCTGCTGTATGGTATTCTGTATCCATCACTTCTGTATTTATTGTTCTCCCTATATAACATTTTAGGGTTAACTATTTCATGGCAAGATCTCTAGAAATAATAACACTGTGTTTCGTTTATAAGTATGCAGTAAAAATGGCATTAAACACAGAGGCTTTGATTTACCATCTGCGAAGGGATCTTTGCCATATCTCCTGGGGACTGGTTTCTTCAGGGCACTGTCAGATACTATACAAATCAGGAAACTCACTGCAATGGCTGGTTGCATCTTGGTCGGGGCTGGCCATGCTGTTGAGAGCTTTCAGGTGCAGCTTCTAGGAATTTGGCACTCGTCACTGGACTCAGACAGGGGAGTAGGCTCAGATAAGAATATTAGAAACAATGACCTGGGCTTTGTTTAATACTTTACTGAACTACTACATTGTGTGATCTCTTTGCTTTCTACTTGGCTTGATTACTATCAAATGTGATCTTTTTGTTTACTACTTCACTCGATTACTTTGTCTTTGATCTAAGAACTGACCGTGTGTTTTGGATGTACCTAGAATGATATAAAAGTAGGCTGGAGGGTAGTGGCTGGAGTCATTTTATAGTTTTGTCTTACTGTTTTGTTGTTGTTGTTTGTTTGTTTGTTTGTTTGTTTGTTTTTCTTTTCAATCCTCCCTCCCTCCCTTGAGACCTGGTTGGCTGAATGAGCTGGCTTGGTCGTACTATGAAGGTCAATAGTGTGCAGAGTTGGAAGCTTGTTTATGTACTGTTAGTGGGGCTTGGAGAGGAAGTCAACAATGGTGCAGCATTGAATCAAGCAGTCAAGCCTTTGTAATGAAGTTCCAACATAATCTCTGGACACTGAAACTTGGGTGTGCATTCCTGCTTGGCAGGACTCCATACCCTTTGTCACAATCTGTGCCTGGAGGTTAATGCATCCTGGTTCTATGGTGAGAGGGCCAGAGAAACTTCATATTGGAACCTGCCTGAAATTAGCCTTCTGTGTCTCCTTCTATGACTGATTTTAATCTACACTTTACCCATAGCCAAGAGTTTAACAGATTTGGGGAGCTCTACAAAGACTCTGAAGGAATTATAAATTCTAGGGTTATAGGATAGATCACTTGGTTATAGGATTATCAACTTGGTTGGATTGAGTAAGGTGGAAGCAATTTATGAGGCATAAATATATAATAAATATAATATTTGAGTATGTCTGTGAAGGTATTTCTGAGAGAATGAATTAATTAGGGTCAGACAGTCACCCTGAGTGTTGGCAGCACAATGGGATGGGATAATGCCAAGGTGACATCAGGAGAGAGTCAAGTAATCACTGGCACTCGCCTCTCTCCACTTCCTGACTGCAGATGAAACAAGACAAACTGCCTTATGTTTTCCCTCCCATACCTTGCTTGCCATGAGGGACTGTATGCTCTCAAACCATGTGCCAAATATTCCGCACGGGTATTTGATCTCACTCATTAGAAAAATCACCAGTACAGGTGAGGTTAGGAAAGTGCCAGGCTCGCACAGGGCATAGGAAATAGGGTGAACATGAGAGGACATTTAGATTCCATGGTTTGGTGAACCCTGATGTAAGAAACGCTTCCCAAAGAGATCTTCACCCTGATCACACTTGAGCCTTATGCTGGTCCTCGAGGAGGAGCGAGCAGAACACAGGTGGACTGGTTGACTTTAGACAACTGCTAAGGGCTGACAGCAGGGTCCCTTCTGTGACTGCTTGCCCTGCTATTCCCAGACCATTGAGACAGTTTCATTTATTCTAAGAACCTATGCCTCAGAAAAATGTCAAGAAACAGAGATCTTTCAAAATGACCCTACCACCTGAAAGAATAAGGCCATTTAAAATGTTTTCTATGAAACTGTTATTATTTAAAAAAAAAACTTAGTCAGTGGTTATGTGTAACTTAAACAGTAAAACGTTGCTTTTCAAAATTCAAAGTAGGTGTTTTTAAACTAAGTAGCCCTAGAATAGAAATAAAACTATTTTATGTACTACATCTTATTCATAAATTAATACTGTGGTAGAGCTGATTTAACAATATCAGAAATTACTTAAATACATCACCGAGCATGTGATTTTTGTATAAACTCATATATGTTTCTACCTAAAAAGGCATTTTTACTATTGTTTTTAACTTTTCAAAATTTAATGTGGTCAGAAGCACCGAAGTCTGCTCAATGAACTAAACAGTATATATCATAAAGACCGAGCATAAAGTAGCTCACCACGAGATTGCCCTGAACCCAGAGAGAACTCTTCCTGAAGCATTTCCTTCCACACTTAATCCTCAACTGGATCACCAAGTTCCTCAAGTCAATGGTCCCATACTGAAAGGAATCAAAGCTCTTCTCCATCCAGGATGGCATTAGAAGTCATGTCTCCATACAAAAATGCTTACTTAATTCTGAGAAGAGAGCTATTTAATCCAAGACAACGTTTAACAATTATGGTGAGCATTTAAGTTTTGTGTACTCAGTATAGCCTGAAGCTCCTGTCCTCTTTTTCATACTTGAGAACAGTGGTTTCTCTTAAGCTATAGGTAGGGTCCCCACAAGTGACATGCCCCACCCTGCAATAGATCCTCCACAGTTCCTCACCTATTTAATCACAGTATGACCATGGCAATCCTGGGAGGAATCTCAAGAAGTCCATAGACTCATGAAAGCAACACTGTACTAACACTGGGAGAAAAGCAAGACCCAACCCTCACCTCCAAATGAGTTCTGGTAGTATCAAGTTTCAGGCTATGGACAGCTAGTAAAAGTAAAATATTGGCTATGTTACCAGACACAGTCTCTTAGGGAATAAATGGCCTTGGTAGAGCAATTGCTTGTGGCCAGGGAAGTGTGAATTGGCAGGCAGTATGATGGGAGCATAACTTTGAGGATTTTAAAAGGCTTTGCCTTGGTTCTGGACACTCCCACTGGGGACACTGTGGGATTTAATAATTTTCAGCAATAGCTTGGAAACAGTTCCCGTGGGAGTTGGTTTATAAATCAATGTGATCCTGGGCTCCCTTTGTGACACCTGCTGCATACATAGGGTGCCTATATTCATGACCACCCTGTTCAGGGAACAATGTTGTCTGTTCTGATAATTGTATTGGGCTGGTGAGATGGCCCAGGGGGGGAAGGGCTGTGCCTGACAACTGGGTACAATCCTGAGAACCCACCTAATGGAAGGAGAATCAATACTGGTCGTTGTCCTCTGACTTCCTTACATACACCACAGTACCAAAGGAACCAACATCCTGCCAGCAGTATCCATCAGCCAGTGACCCACCTCTTCTCTTCATAAGTGATCTGTCAACAGCCAATTCATCTGATGCTTGGAGCCAGAACGTGTGGTAGAACCAATGAAGATGCTGATAGAGACTGGACTAACCACAGCTCTACTTTCAGAGCTTCAAGGAACCTCAGAATGCAGTATGTGTGTACATGCTTGTGTGTATGTGTCTGTACCTGTGTGTGTGCGTGTGTGTGTGTGTGTGTGTGTGTGTGTGTGTGTGTGTCTGTGTCTGTATGTATGTGTCTATATGCCTGTGCATGAGGGTCTATGTCTGTTTGATTCTGTGTGTATGTGTTTGTGTGTATGTCTCTCTGTATGTGGGTGTATAAGAAAGAAAGGAAGAAGAGAGAGCAGTATTGATGTTATGGACAGCATCTAACCCACACCCTCATTAAAGTCTCACCTGGCTTGCTCAATGTGGTTTCTCTTTCCTGTATCTCTTTGCAATCAGCTGAAATATGCTGTTACTGCCATTCAAGTTTCAAACTTCCCTCCCATCACTTCATCGAATTCTATATCATCTTCACTCCAATTATATCATAGCAGGGGCTTCTCGCTCTTCCATTTATCACATGTCTCTCCTGGCTGCCATTTGAAATAGAGCCTTAAAGAATGGGGTGACTCTGATGTGGTCAGACCAAACTCATTCCTCTCTGTATCTCTGTTTTCAACGTTTACACCTTACTGTCTTCACAGTTTATCCATTCAGGCAGCCACAGATTTCCACTTCTGGTACTATCGCCTGACTCTGGACTTGTTCCTGTGTCCAGTTCTGAATAACTGCTCACTGGCCTCTAGCACTTTAAAAGCCTTCTCCCGGAATTGAGGGAATGTAAATATGTTATTGCCTTAAGACTCAACCAATTATTTATATTTTTAACAACTGCTTTTCCAGTATATATACTTTTTTCTTTTTTCTTAGATATATTTCTTTATTTTTGTTATACTTTTTTTTTCTTAAGGTCAGAGATTTTAGCTTTGGCTGGAACCCATGGCTTGGTGCATACTAACCAAATACGCACTCTACCATCAACTGTTTCCTTAGCCCTCAGTGTAAGAATTTGGTATTTATAGGGCCTTTCCCCTGTAGTTGCCAGATGAATCAAATCCTCTAGAATAGTCTAAGATCAAACATGGTTCCATGATCCATGGATGCCCTGCATGACCCTGTATGAGTTGAGAGGTGAGCCACAAGTACTGAGAGCATAGAGTCAAGGAGACAGAAGGATAAAAGCAGTGGGATGGGAGGGAGGGAGATGGAAAGCGGGAAGGAGGCAAGAAGACAGATGCTCAGGGAACAGAGTGGCTGCTCAGCTCTTTCTTTCATGTCTTTGCTTCATCAGCATAACTCTCTGAGCCCAAAGAGGTGTCAGAGTTCTTGTGGCCTTTGAGACTGCAGCAATGCCACAGGTACAATTTCTATCCAGTGGCTCTGCTGCTGACGATTTGATACTATGGCCTATATTGTCCTGTTTCCCTGAGAGAAGCATAGGGGTACCTTTAGCATAGTAACCCTTTAATTACTTATATTATTAATATTTCATACTGACATATAATAGTGTTCAAAGGCAACTCGAGGTGAAAAACTGTTTATTTGGCTTACAGATCCCAATCACAGTCCATCATTTAGGACAGCCAAGGTAAGAACCTGAGGCAGGGACCAAAGGAAAGTCCATGGAAGAGTGCTGCTTACTGACTTGCTCCTCATAACTTATTCAGCCTACTTCTTAAATAGCTCTCATTCTCTTGGGGATGACCAACAGTGGGCTGGTCCCTCTCAGATCTATCGTCAATCAAGAAAATGTCCTCCAGACTTTCCTACAGGACAATTTAATGTTGATAACATCTCTGTCCAGGCACCCCAGATAAATCTAATTTGTATTTAGATGATGAAGACTAACCAGCATATTTTATCAAGGGTAAAATTAAGTTAGAAACATAGTATGGTGGCAATTATAAATAGAAACATTGACAGGTAAAGTAAAAACCATGCTAATTAACTCACTGTGTTTCTGACCCAAAACTGTGATTAAAATAACAGAGGCAGAAGGGAGCACTACCATTGCCTGTAGTCACTGTCCTGAGACTAGTCAGTCCCACAAAGCTAATACTTATGAAAAACAAGTGAAGTGCTTTGAAAAACTAAAAGTGTGAGCTTGCTTTCACACAGGGCCTTACTGATCCATGTCAACATGCTTGTGATTCCACTGAGTATGTTGCATGAAAGCTATGTCTCAACTCAACATGCAAATCCAGGCCTAAAGGGATTAAACTCTCATTCCAAGCTCCAATGTTGCTGCAGATTTTGGATATCATTTCTAATTATGCAGAGCAAAATTTTGTGATGAATACACCATAAGAGGCAACTGTTGACATAGGCTGCCCAAGCCCCAGGGATTAGCATCCCCCTTATGCTAACAGGGAGGAAATGTCACTGGCAACACTGATCGAGTCTGGTTGTGCATTCAACAGACACTTGATTTAGCTCACATTTGTGCGTTAGGGTAATAATTCTCAGGTCTACCTTTGAGCAGGAGGGTGCTGAGAATAGCAGGTGCTAATGGGATTTTCTCACCTTCTATGGCCTCTGTTCATAGGTGCCTGTAGCCTACAGGGAACTTTATGTAATTCTGGTCTTCCCTTTCTCAACCCTGAAATTAGTATTGCGAATCAAGATGGGACACACACTAGCAAGGCTTACAAGGTCCTGAACAGAATATGAGTCTATAGTACGCAGGATGATTGTAGAGTTCAATATTCAGGATGATGCTGAGCACTGACTTGACCATTCTTAAACCCCTAACTCAAAGCACGAGCACCCCTTGAAGCCGAGGAAGCCCAAAGGCCAACCAGTGTGCTCGTCCTCTCCTTCTATGTATGTCAATATGGAATATCAGGTTTCTCAGGTTAGACCTCTCAAGTTCTCACCTTCTCCATCCGGTCAGATCAGATACTGCACCATTCCTGTTTTGTACAGCCCACTGCTGTATATATTGATCATGGTGACCTATCAGTCACATACATAGCCCTCAATGCTCACAGTCCCTACTATGTGATAAAATGCCAGACTCTCACTCATTCAACCCCATGCCTACTCTACGCACATCTGCCTCACTGCAGCTTACATATTCAGACAAAACCAAAGACAGACAGTGGGAACTTCCCTTCCTCTGCTTTCCATGGCACCCCTCAGCAGCCTTGTGCTCATGACAGGTCCTGGTGTGCTTTACTCTCACTGGGAGTAGTCATTCATGGGTTTCAGTAATTTCTAGTACTGATGCCTGCATGGAACGTAGGGACTGGTGCGTTGACAGGTCTTCAAACACACTAAGGAAAAGGATGACAACTTACCTAGTGTCCTAAATGGGCTTAGAAGAAGGCATGCCAAGTGTAATGAGACTTCTCTCCCACTCTAAGTCCCAAATGCTGACTGACATCATAAATGCTGTTCTTCTGATAAAACCAGTCACATCCTGGCCCTTCTCAATCAGCATTATTAGAGGTCTAATAGGCACCTGACACTCCACAGGTACAGGTACTAGTCTTCCCTGTTTTCGCAGACGTGTCCTTCTGCAGGCTTCCATCTCCTGAAGTTCAGAGATGTTTTTGGTCCTCTGTTCTCCTCAGAGCCTACACCTATCCCACCAGTTTACTCTCAACTGGCTCCCATAGCCCACTGTCAGCTCATTTACTGCTTCACACCCCAGAGGCAGGGAAGAAGGTTGCTTCCATTACCAGTACACCTGCCACATTGTGTCCTAATGTGGTTTCTAGTACTGTTCTACACTGACCAAAAACAAACAGAGGAAAGGGATTATTTACTCTTATGACTCTCAGGTAGTGTTCCGTCACTGAGGGAAATCAGGACAGAAATTCAGACAGGAATCTGGAGCAATGGACAGAAGCCCAAACTACAGAGGGCTTCCACTTACTGGCTGCTCCTTAGCAATGGCTCAGCCTGCTGCCTTATGGTGCTGAGAACCACCTGCCCAGGGGTGGCAACATTGGTAGAGGATCAGGGCACCCCAAAGCAACCAACAAGAAAATATAACATAGATCTGTCTACAGCCTAATGTACTAGAAGTATTTCCTCAACTGAAGTTTCCTCTTCCCATGTAACTTGAAAAACAACAACAACAAAAAAACCCAAATAAACAAACCAAAACCAAACCAAAACAAACCAAACCAAACCAAACCAAAACAAAACAAAACAAACCAAAACAAAACAAACCAAAACAAAACAAAAAAACAAAACAAAAACTATCTAGAATACCATGTCTTTCCCTCTGCTCAATAATGACAGTTGCCATGGAGTAGGCATCCCTGCTACAGCTAACCGGCACACTCCACATCCTGTCAACACAGCAAGATGTAACTCTGGTAAAACTTGTCAAATCAAATCACCCTTTTGCTCAACATCTGCCAATGGTCTTGATCCCTAAAATGAAATCATTGTGTATACACTGCTCCCCAGTCACCACATGCCCTTAAGAATACTGCCTCACAGGTCAGTTCTCCAAGGTCAGTGGCTCCAAGTCGCTAAGCCAGCAATGATTAGTCTTCAGGACCACTGTCCTGGAAGCCCCACAGCTTAGTGGGGCCTCTCACACTCTGTGGACTCATACTTTGTGTGTCTTTCAGTTGCCACTTTCTCAATCTGAGGTTCACCCACTTGCTGTCTCAGCCTTGTGTTTTCCCACAGCTTTAAGAAGCCTGTGCTTATATTGTATCCTGAACAACATACATTGGCCATATAAGAACATTTTGCATAGATTGATTTCCCTTTTCCTTGAAAATTTCATAGCTGAACACAATGAAATATGAAATATTTAAACCCAGTTCCTATAACTCCTCCCGTTATTTCTCTCAATACAACCCCTCTCATAACATGTCTTTTATGACAATTCACTAAGTTTAGTTAGAGTTGCCCACATGTATAGATATGGAACCATCTACAGTGACTCTCCAAAAGGATTCTACCTCTCAAGTCAACTATCAAATGAACCTTGTAAGACTTTGTACTTAAAATTGACCTCAGTGTCTTAAATGTCTCTCACCCTGTGAACTTGAATTTCCCTAGATGACTATCAATAGTGAATGCTTCCAATGGACTTACAACCATTTACAATTCCTTTGTTTGAATGCCTAATCGTGCGTCCCCACAGAAAAATTAGATATAAATGTCTATCAGACAAAAACCTGGGAGAACACACTGACTCCATCACTGCTAAGCTGACCTGCAGCCTACTTGCTGAAGGTCTGAAGCAATAGGCTACTGGGGCTGTAACAAGGATATGGAGCTTTGTAAATTTATCTCAGCAGAAGCATTGGCACCCAAAACTAGACCTGCAATGTCTATATGCAGGATGGAAACATGGGGTGCCACCAGGTTTCCTATCAACTGACAAACTAATGTACTCTCTGAAGTTTCATTAATTAAGTTTGCAGAGCTCCCTTTCAAGGTAAAAATTTGCAAAAGACAGAGGGAAAATCTGTATCATGTGGATATACTAAAATGTGAGAAATTATATGAAATATCATTGAAGATATTTAGTAACACACCAGGCATATAAATATCTTTGGTGAATTGTAAGCCAATCTACTTCTTCAATATGTTGGGGTTTGTTTTGTTTTTATACATGGTTTCCTATATCCAAAGTTGGCTTCCAAATTACTGTTTATTTGAAGATACCCTGGAACTCTTGAGTTTCTGCCCCCAACTCTTCAGTGCCGTGACTTTAGGGATGCATTACAGGACCTGGTTTACTGAGTTCTGGCAATCAATCCCGGGCTTTCTGTAACCCAGGCGAGCATTCTAATGACTAAGCAATATTCACAGCCAGTTACTTTTTGACAGTTACTTTATAATCACATCTCTTCTAAGACTAGGCATGTATGTATGAAAGGAAAAAACAATCAGGTCAGATGGTTCAAGCTTAGGAACGTTTGCTGGTCTTCTAGAGGACCCATGTTTGATCTCTAGTACCCATATCAGTTGCCTTACAGCCATCTGTCTGGTGTTTTAAATAAGAATGGTCCCAATAAACTCATAGATTTGAATACTTGGTCACCAAGGAGTGACATTATTTGAAAGAATTAGGAGGTTTAGCCTTGTTGAAGGAAGTGTGTCATTAGGGATGGACTTTGATGTTTCAGAAGTACAAGACAGGTCCCTTGTCTTTCTCTTCCTATGCCTATAGATGTATATGTATCTGTGCCTATAGATACATATGGAGAACTCTCAGCTCCTTCTCCAGAACCATGGCTGCCTGTGTGCTGCCATGCTCCCTACCATGATGATTATGGACTAAATCTCTGAATGTGTAAGCCAATGCCAATTAAATGTTTTCTAAGAGTTGTTTTGCTCATGGTGTCTCTTCACACCAATAGAGCACTGACTAAGCCACACCTATAACACCAGCTCCAGGGGATCTGACACCTCTTCTTTCCTCCACAGATACCCCATATACTTTGTGCAGGCATGCACACATGTGCACGCGCACGCACACACACACACACACACACACACACACACACACACACGCACGCACACACGCACACACACACACAGACAAACAAAACTATACACATAGGTTATAGAGGGAAAAATATGGGGGAGAGGGAGGGGAAGAAAGAGAAGGGGGAAAGAGAGGAAGGGATAATGAGAGCATTAAAATAAATCTAAAAAATATAAAATTAAAAAAATAAATTCACATGCTCTACAACATGAGATACTAAGTTTTCTTTGTATTTTTGTTCCTGGGGAATCAGAAAATATTGAATAGATACCCCCTTCCTCTTTCCCTCTGAGAAATTAACAGCGCACTAAATCTATTTTTCCCAGTTTATAAGATTTTTCTATTTCACTGTTTATACACCCATGAGTCCGCAGGGCTTTCTTTGTCTCTGTGGTGTTCTACAGCACAGCTCTGAAATGGGCCAGTCCTTTGTATCCTCTTCCCAGCTACACACAGAACACTGGAGAGACATCTGTAGACATGAACTGCTGTGCCATAACCAGCAGTTCTGCAGGATAAATTCTTACCACCGGAATTGCTGGGTTAATGCCAAAAGGAAATTTGACTTTTGGAAGGGATGAGCAAATCACACCCCTAAAAGTTTGCTCTCATGTCCCTCTAACAATTTATAATTTGTTTCTCAAATCTCTTTCAGCATCAAGACTTACAGATTAAACCTCCTTTAACGTGGAGACATACAGGTTAAATGACATTGCATCATTTCAGATTATATTTGTCTGCTATTAGAGTTGGTAAGAACTGGTTAATGTAAATTCTGTTCCTTGCAAAGAATGTCATGGCTTTTCAACCACACATTAGCATATATTGATTTTAAACCCTCAGGTAATGTGATGGCATCTTAATGCAAAATATAAACAGAAAGACAGGAATCAACTCTGATGTCACTTGTCATAGCATCTACCAACAGTTAGTTTACTGTTCCATTTCAAGTTTTTTTTAAATCATAAGTATATCATTACACACATTTATAAAGCACAAAAAGATGCTTGGCATTTTAAACATTGCTTTTCACTGAATATTTTTAATTAGCATTTCTACATCAGCACACTTAAATCTATATTGTACTGTGTTTCTACATAATAGCCCATGATGTGAATGTATTTAAATAATTATTTAATAATTTTTCTTAATAATAGACATTTCAAATATTTATGACTTTATTCTAAGAAGTGATGTTTCACTCAGTGTCCTGGATGCCCTCAAGCCGAACTTATAGACAGCTATGAGCATCCCAGTGTGGACTCTGGACACTAAACTTGGGTCCTTCAGAAGAGCAACAAGCGTCATTGCCTGCAGAAATGTCTCTTCAGTCCCCAGCATGTATTTCTTAAATGCTTGTCTTTGTGCATTCAGAGGTAATCAATGATTGCTTCTGAAATCCATGTTTGAGTATCTCAGAACTGTTGTTGAATAGTAGTAGCTGGTGGGGAGTTTAAGTATGATCCATACATGTGAAGTATGACGCTTATGATAGCTCTACAGTTGACATGTAAGATGTGAATTAATGCCTTACAAGTAATAACAAATGTCTAGTTTTAAAGACAAAGGAACCAAAGTCCCTTCTGCCTAATATTTAAAATGTACAACTAAAGTATGGGACAGGTCTCTCTCTCTCTCTCTCTCTCTCTTCCCTCTCTCTCTGCTGGAAGCTGAAAGTGTTGTGTTTTAGGTTGCTCCAATTGCTTCAGTGTTCATTTTTGATTCTGCACCCCGGGAACCAGGCCAGGCACTGTGTTGGCAAGACGCCCCTGTCTCAGCTGCTTCCACACCTTTCCTTGTAACCATCTCAGCCTGGTTAACAAGATATTCCAAGCCTTCTCTGAACATGAAAAGCTCTGAACAGGCAGGTGAAATGTGTCCCAGGTGACATCACAGGTGACGCTGCCAGGTCACTTAGATGGTGGCTCCTAAAGACCTGGATTTTCTGTTTCAGAGTCTCTTGGTAGGGCTCTAGGGAAAACCCATGCCATTCACAGTCCAGTCTCCCCGCATATGATCACTTATGATTCATTTACTGTGAGCTTTCCTTCTCCATTCACTCATTGCCACTTCTGATGCCAGAGGCTTAGCACTCACCATCAGGTAGTCAGAGAAAGCGAGATGGCCTGAGCAAGTGTGATGTGGTTGGAGTGTGCACGAACATCCAGGCCTGTGGGACTGCAATCTGATGGAAACTTGGCAATTCAGTGTGTGAGGAAGGCAAACAACATTCATGAAAAACAGAATGAGGGTAGGCAGCTAATGATTCTGGGCACAAATCTATCTAACCAGAAGAAAATCTCGTCTTCTGGAAGCATGTCTGTGAGGTGTGTATGTGCACGTGTGTGCATGTGTGCGTGTTTGGAGACAGAACACAGCTCCAGTACAACTCCTTTGTAAAGTATGCCAGGTCTCTTTTTCACACTGAGAACTGCCCGTGACATCCAGTTACCTGACCCCTTCCTGCTGAGTGGCACGAGTGGCAGTCAGCTACTCTTTCTTCTAAGAGTGCATTTGCCTCACAGCCACTCAACAGACCACTTTCACCTTCCTACAATTTAGGAAAGGGTGGAGAGTAGATTCCTGTTATTCCTAGGATGACAGAGGTCCTGGGCCACTTGAAAGAGAGAATCAATGCTGCCTGCTGGGACTACAAATTGTTTTATGCAAAGTGGGATTTAGAGATATTATCTTCATGGAGAAGTACTCGCACAGGTCTTCTACTAGTTTCTATTATGGTTTGCAGCTTCCCTTCCTACATCACACTGAGAAATCAAAAAAACCCCTCATGCCTTTGGCAGATTTGGCTTTGCAATTAATGTCAGCTCATCACTTGTCTTTGCTAAAGTCAGACAAGCAGCCTCTTATACACCAGGCTCTACTGCATCTCCTAAGGGGCTTCTTAGGAACATCGCCAACAGCTTAATCCCCACAGGTGCAATTCACTTTGAGGCTTAGTTTAGAAGAAAGGGCTTCCCAAGGAACCTGCTCTTCCTCCCTGGGGATCTGCAAACCCCATGGCTCCCCCTGCAGCAGATGTTATGCACATGAAGCAGCAGACACTAGAGAAACTTAAACACAATGATCCTGTGGGTGGTGGGACATGTGGACAGTGAGCAAAGAAGGGCCATTTTCAGAGAACGATAGTTCAGAGATGTGCCAACGGATGGGTTCATACAAGAATGACCGCATGGGGAAAATTTAAACTGAACTTTTACATATATATGTGTATATGTATGTATATATATATATATATATATATATATATATATATATATATATGATAGATAGAAAGAAAAAAGAGGAGGGGCAGGTGGAAGAGAGAGGAGGGAAGGAGATAGAGAAGGGAGAGAGAGAAAGGGAGAGAGAGAGAAGGGGGAGAGAGAGAGGGCCAAAGAGAAACAGAGAGAGAGAGAAACAGAGAGAGAGAAACAGAGAGAGAGAGAAACAGAGAGAGAGAGAGAGAAAGAGAGAGAGAGAGAGAGAAAGAGAGAGAGAGAGAGAAAGAGAGAGAGAGAGAGAGAGAGAGAGAGAGAGAGAGAATGAAGACATTAAGGGACCAAGTCAAATCCCCAAAGGATTTTTAAGAGTCATCAAGAAGACAGACAAATAACCAATAGTAGGAATAAGCTGGAGAGCAGTGTGCAGGGAAGGGAAGCTGGGAAATACTTATGTGCTCTGAATTGTTTGGGTTAAGACAATAGCCACAGAGAAGACAGAAAAGGGATATTTATGCTCCCATGAGAACCCTGAGCCCAGAGCACCTGTTGGTGCATTGGATGAAGGAGGGTGAGACAGTGTCATTTTTAGCCTTCACACATAAGATGTATATGAAGTTATGGGGTTCTCTATGGAGTATGGTGAGGAGACAGACAAGGGGGAAAGCCAGAACACAGTTATCAAACTCTGTTTAAGGAGGACAACAGACGATTCTTCTGGAGAGGTAGCTTATTCTATAGTGTGCATTCAAAATGCCATTTGGAGTCTAACAGGTGTGTGATGTCGATTCAATCTGACCTCAGGAATTTGTCATCATTTATTGATGCACTTGGTGGCATGTATACTGTCAAATGAAAATGTGAAAGCATAGAGCTGCCAATTCAGTAATTGTAAGGATAACAGCTGATCGCAGGGTCCTATAAATTATGTCAAGAAAGTGCCAGTAGAAATCTGTATTGAAAAATATATCTACATGATCATCAACTCTCTCAGAGGAGTAAGAAGGCACGGCCACATCATGAATTAATGCAATTAGAATATGGAGCCGTGTGGGATGGTGCTGGAATGACATCTGCTTCTTAGTGAACATTGGTCCACCCTCTAACTATTCATTCTTTACCACTTTTCTTCCTGGTCTTAACTCCATCTTCCTTAAACGTGTTTAGGCCAGCATAAGTTCGTGAAGTTCTGTGTACACCGCACCTTCTATGGGGATGAAGTCCATTTGCATCCAGAAGCTGACTTTCTGAGGTTCTCACTGCTGGAGTAGATCAGTTTTCTCCCCTGGTCGTATTCTAAGTTTGTATGTGCTTTGGTTGGGGTTCCAGAATAGGATTGGGGTCTGCTACAGCCTTAATCGCACCAGGGATAGCATGCTTATTATTATGTTATCCTAGTTTGTCTAAAGCATCATAGACATTATGATCTGCTAGCCATAACTACAGGGAACTAGAATGTTGTCCATTCATTCAGCAGCCTTTTCTTGGCAGGACAGATGAGACATAGTGAGGTGGGCTCTGGATGTTCCTTGGAAATGTGGTTAGGTGGAACAGTAAGACACAGGCAATGCACTAGTAAGTAGAAGCAGCTGTGCTCAGTGGGACCCGATCTGGCCAAGGTTTCAGCATGCTGACTCCTGCTAATGAGCTGTACTGCTGATTAAAACTGCCTATTAGAGACTCGCTGAACCCTGATGACACTTTGGCATAGCTAACTTCATCCCTCCTATCTATAGTAGACCTAGACTTAGAGACCTGAAGGTGTTTTGAGAGAAGTCTCTAGGAAGAGCAGAGATTCATGCGCAGATCTGGCCTCATTAGGTACTCAGTACAGAAGGAAGCTCAGCTTGCTTAGTCACGCAACATATACACAGCCGAGGGTCTGGAACTCTGCTCCCACACAGGGAGATGCATGAAAGACAGGTGGAGGAAGTTCACACAGACCAGCTCCAGAAAAGACTGGACAACTAGTGACAAACTGGGATGTTTCCTGTTATATGCATATACATATATGGTGGAATCCATTAGGACATATCTGTTCTGGACCACAGCACTGCCTTCCCAGATGCATGTTAAAAATCAACTTTTCACAGACATCAAGGCTTAGATTTGCCTGTCTAGTTACATAAGAACTTCTGTTGGTGAGGACATGGAAACTGTCTTAGAACTTTTAGGAGGAGCTGAAATATGGAGGGGCAGAACACCATTCTTGATCCACATGAAGTTACATGAGTCTGTTACTGATGTTTGTGGCAGCCACAGCTAGAGAAGGAAGCAGGAGCTTAACAGTCAGAACTCTGTCATTCTCATCATGCCTCTGTATATCAACTGGCTATGGCTTAGGAACACATATCTGCTTCTGTGTGGCTTCATTTCTTCATTTGTGCCAAGAAGGAACAGAAAGGAGCCTCTAAGTTCTCTTCTATGCTTCTATGTGGGTTGGAAAAATGAAAGTGATCCAAATGAATAGAATTAGGATTTTAAAAATAGTCATATTTTCTTTTTAATTATGTGTGTGAGGGGTTGTGTATAAGAGCACGGAGGATCATGGAGATATTGGATCCTTTGGAGGTACGGTTAGATGTAGTTGGGACCTACCTTAGGTAGATGCTGAGCCCTGAGCTCTCATTCTTTGCAAGAAAACTGCATGTTGTTAACCACTGAGATACTGCTCCAGCCCAGAAAATAGTCTGTTATGTGTGGTACATGAGGAAAGGTAATTGTTAGGAATATGACTGTTGAAGTCCAAATTCTAGCATAGAAATTAATGTAGAATAAAAAGAGGCAGAACGCTAGCAAGTACTCATCATTGTTCTAAAGTATCGTGGCATTAAAAACAAATGATCCTTTTTTGTGTGGTAGCCTGGCTAACTAGTATTTTGCAGAGAATACTAGTCATTAAACACAAACTGAAGCATGGCTAGCCTGAAAACCCTTAAGGTGAAGCTGTATTTAGGATACTTAACCAAATGTCACCCTTACCTAAAATGGGCAGAAACAAAAGCTCTAGTGAATGCAGCCTTATGGGGAATGGTACCCAGGATAGAGGGATGGTGACTCACATTGGGATGAGCTGTAACCAGGCTGATTGAGGGGCTCATTCTCTTCTCACCTTAATACATGGTTCCCGTGCAGAATGCATAATTAAAAGGGTGTTCACAGAGAAGGTGATCATCTGTGAGTTCAGAGGAAACACAAAGCACTAGCGAGCCCCCTCTGACCTTGTCATGCCTCTGCTTGGATTGAGTACCAGCTGGAGAAAGCTGAGCTGATAATGGCCCAGCTGCATAGCCTAACACGATCTTTGTGATACAGGCAAGGTCAAGTGCTCTCTCATGTTGAGTATTAATGTCGTTGTGCACTGAGAGAGACAGAGAGGCTGCCAGGATGAAGACAGGACTCTGAGCAGGATGTCCAATTTTAGTCCCAGCCTCCAAGACAACCAACAGAGCTGGTATAAAAAAAAAGATGGTAAAAAACACAACTATACAAATGGAGTAGAGGCTGGGATAGGTTGATAAAGGAGCACCTGTGCTCTTCAAAAATACTGTTTCAATAGTCACCAAAACTGTTGATGTTTTGTTTTTGTTTGTTTTTTAAATCACAGGTAAACTCATGACTTGTTGCTGTGGATGTCAAAGTTACTGACAGAATTCTATTTAAATGAATGGTCACTTCCTTTAAACTCCATTGCATGTAAATTAAAGTAGGCCTATTGTATTATAAACTCACGACCAAGATCTTCCCCAGCATCCTACTTGAGCGAAGGTCTTCTGCATATTTGACCATCAATAATTGGCAGGCTGCGCTTACATGTGTTATTTTTAATAATCCATAATACAAATATCTGCCTATTTATGAAACAAAGATACTAAATGCCCAGAGTTTGTTTAGAAGAAATAATTAAAATTAAAGTGAAAATCAGTTATATGGAAGAGTTGATTTTTTAGACATGGTCTTTCCAAATAGCACCGGTCTTTAGATTCAAGAAAAAAGACATCATGGTCAAGTTTTATGATATTAAAACCAGTTGATTGGCTTTTGCTTCTAAGTTGTCCTGACAAATAACACATTCTTTAAAATCTTATAATATCACAAAGTTTCATTAGACTATGATGAGTCTACTCAGCTCAGAGGAAGGAGGATCTGGAGAGGGTGGTCTACCTGTGGCTATGTACACAGTCTGGACTTGACAACTGTGGGGCCACGGATTGTGGGATGTGGTTAGATTAAGCATGAGAAGTATCTCTTTAAGCCCCAAAAGCAGATAAATAAAGCTGCAGGTGCCTGACTTCTGAGTTCCAACCTCTCAGTGACCTTGCATTGTTCTTTTTTTCTTTTTTTTTAATTTAGAGAATACTTTATTAGTTTTTGTAATCAAACCCACGTAGATAAGACCTTACATATATAATACAGTGTGTTACCCCTGAACAAATGGAAAAAACTTAAGTTCAACATTTCTAGACCAATATGGCTGTTAATTTCTGTACAGTGCCAATCAACACAGTAAACGGGGATACTTTTTTCGAAAGTTGACAGCACAGGTAAAGTTTCAAAAAATTCAAATTATATATCTGTATATATATATTTATATTTATATAAAAAGACCAATAATAGCAGTGTGTTATGCATCAACAGCAGCAACAGCTTTTCCAGGTTCTGCAGTCATCTGAACAAAACTGTAGAGACATCCAGCACACTCCATTAAAAAAAAAAAAGTAAAAAACAAAACCCGAGAAAACAGCACAGTTCTGTTACTCTTGTGGTACCTGGCACCATTTTTTTTTAAAATTAGCTTCTCAATCATCATCTGGAAAGAAAACATTCTGAGCAACATCATTAAAAACAGCTCTGATAAAGCACGGTCACTACTACGTATCATAAAGCAGGTACAAGCTATTTTACATCCACAGCAGTATGATACAGTACTGTCCTACATCTATAATACTAGAGGATACAATTTAAAAGGCATTATTTGAGACTTGATTCTACTTTTCCAGCAGAGGGCCCAAAGGATGGTGTGACACAGCTTTGTAAAGAAACATACTCTAGACAGGATTTCCTTTCACTAGTGGCACAGTTCTAAGGATTCATTCTCTCCATGAATGTCAGCTAAAACCGTTATTAAAAAAATGAAATATCCCTAGAACAAAACAGTATAACCACCGGATTCACATGAAGATGACCTAGTGGAGACAACCTGGACCTCACCTTACCAACAAGCTATCAAATCTGTTATGTTTAAACAGTGAGACCTCCAAGGAAGGAGATGCCAAGTAGTGCTTCAAAGCTTCGGACCACAATCAAACACAGCATCCTTTTCAACAGAAGCAGAAGCTCATCTGAATATGCTCATGGATGCTGACATCAACATTTAATCATCTCCTCACTCATCCAGGAAGAGGGGGAGATCAGTTACTACTGTACTTTATTGTGTTCAAACAAATCACCATGTTACAAAAATAGCAAGCTGCCATAATAAAAAATAAGGCTCCTCTATCCAGCACCAGATAGCATCATTTTACTTTCAAGCCTAGAAATTGCACACTTGTATATAAACCAATCGAAGATGAGGATTGAGAGTTCATCTTGGTGGATTTTTCCTTTGATGAATATGAAGTGTCCTTCCTTATCTTTTTTGATGACTTTTAATTGAAAATTGATTTTATTTGATATTAGAATGGTTACTCCAGCTTGCTTCTTCTGACCATTTGCTTGGAAAGTTGTTTTCCAGCCTTTCACTCTGAGGTAGTGTCTGTCTTTGTCTCTGAGGTGTGTTTCCTGTAGGCAGCAGAATGCAGGGTCCTCATTGTGTATCCAGTTTGTTAATCTATGTCTTTTTATTGGGGAGTTGAGGCCATTGATGTTGAGAGATATTAAGGAATAGAGATTATTACTTCCTGTTATATTCATATTTGGATGTGAGGTTATGTTTGTGTGCTTTCATTCTCTTTGTTTTGTGGCCAAGACAATTAGTTTCTTGCTTCTTCTAGGGTATAGCTTGCTTCCTTATGTTGGGCTTTACCCTTTTTTTTTTTTTTTTTTTTTTTTAGTTTCAAAATAATTTTTTTTTATTTTTTTTTCTAGTTCTTATTTTTTATTTTATTTATTTTACTTTGTATTGAAAATGGTCTCATACAATACATCTGAGCCACAGTTTCCCCTCACTCCACTCCTCCCAATTCTTCCTATCTCCCCTCTCCCCTACATCAATTACCCTTCTCTATTCTCTTCAGAAAATACCAGGCCTCAAAGAAATGACACCCAAACAGGACAAAACTAGATAAAATGAAACAAACCAAAAGCCCTCATATGGAGGCTGGGCAAGGCATCCTAATAGGAGAAAAACTCTCTCAAGAGCAGCCAAAAAAGTCAGAGATACACATTGTGCCAGTGTTAGAAGTCCCACAAACAAACCAAGTTGACAGCCATAACATATACTGAAAGTCAGGTGCAAACCATGTAGGTCTGATGCTTATAGCTCCAGTCCTCATAAACCCGTATGAACCCTGCTTACTTGAACTGATTGGTAGGACATCTTTTCCTGGTGTTTCCCATGGCCTCTGAGTTCTTTTTTTTTTTTTTTTTTTTTTTTTGAGATCAGTCGGAGTGAGTCACGTGTGTGTTTGGGGTCTGCATCTGTGGTTCTTTTTTTTTTTTTTTTTTTTTTTTATTATTAACTTGAGTATTTCTTATATACATTTCGAGTGTTATTCCCTTTCCCGGTTTCCGGGCAAACATCCCCCTCCCCCCTCCCCTTCCTTATGGGTGTTCCCCTCCCAACCCTCCCCCCATTGCCGCCCTCCCCCCATAGACTAGTTCACTGGGGGTTCAGTCTTAGCAGGACCCAGGGCTTCCCCTTCCACTGGTGCTCTTACTAGGATATTCATTGCTACCTATGGGGTCAGAGTCCAGGGTCAGTCCATGTATAGTCTTTAGGTGTGGCTTAGTCCCTGGAAGCTCTGATTGCTTGGCATTGTTGTACTTTTGGGGTCTCGAGCCCCTTCAAGCTCTTCCAGTTCTTTCTCTGATTCCTTCAATAGGGGACCTATTCTCAGTTCAGTGGTTTGCTGCTGGCATTCGCCTCTGTATTTGCTGTATTCTGGCTGTGTCTCTCAGGAGAGATCTACATCCGGCTCCTGTCGGTCTGCACTTCTTTGCTTCATCCATCTTGTCTAATTGGGTGGCTGTATATGTATGGGCCACATGTGGGGCAGGCTCTGAATGGGTGTTCCTTCAGTCTCTGTTTTAATCTTTGCCTCTCCCTTCCCTGCCAAGGGTATTCTTTTTCCTCATTTAAAGAAGGAGTGAAGCATTCACATTTTGATCATCCGTCTTGAGTTTCGTTTGTTTTAGGGTTCTAGGGTAATTCAAGCATTTGGGCTAATAGCCACTTATCAATGAGAGCATACCATGTATGTCTTTCTGTGATTGGGTTAGCTCACTCAGGATGATATTTTCCAGTTCCAACCATTTGCCTACGAATTTCATAAACTCGTTCTTTTTGATAGCTGAGTAATATTCCATTGTGTAGATGTACCACATTTTCTGTATCCATTCCTCTGTTGAAGGGCATCTGGGTTCTTTCCAGTTTCTGGCTATTATAAATAAGGCTGCGATGAACATAGTGGAGCACGTGTCTCTTTTATATGTTGAGGCATCTTTTGGGTATATGCCCAAGAGAGGTATAGCTGGATCCTCAGGCAGTTCAATGTCCAATTTTCTGAGGAACCTCCAGACTGATTTCCAGAATGGTTTTACCAGTCTGCAATCCCACCAACAATGGAGGAGTGTTCCTCTTTCTCCACATCCTCGCCAGCATCTGCTGTCACCTGAGTTTTTGATCTTAGCCATTCTCACTGGTGTAAGGTGAAATCTCAGGGTTGTTTTGATTTGCATTTCCCTTATGACTAAAGATGTTGAACATTTCTTTAGGTGTTTCTCAGCCATTCGGCATTCCTCAGCTGTAAATTCTTTGTTTAGCTCTGAACCCCATTTTTTAATAGGGTTATTTGTTTCCCTGCGGTCTAACTTCTTGAGTTCTTTGTATATTTTGGATATAAGGCCTCTATCTGTTGTAGGATTGGTAAAGATCTTTTCCCAATCTGTTGGTTGCCGTTTTGTCCTAACCACAGTGTCCTTTGCCTTACAGAAGCTTTGCAGTTTTATGAGATCCCATTTGTCGATTCTTGATCTTAGAGCATAAGCCATTGGTGTTTTGTTCAGGAAATTTTTTCCAGTGCCCATGTGTTCCAGATGCTTCCCTAGTTTTTCTTCTATTAGTTTGAGTGTGTCTGGTTTGATGTGGAGGTCCTTGATCCACTTGGACTTAAGCTTTGTACAGGGTGATAAGCATGGATCGATCTGCATTCTTCTACATGTTGCCCTCCAGTTGAACCAGCACCATTTGCTGAAAATGCTATCTTTTTTCCATTGGATGGTTTTGGCTCCTTTGTCAAAAATCAAGTGACCATAGGTGTGTGGGTTCATTTCTGGGTCTTCAATTCTATTCCATTGGTCTATCTGTCTGTCTCTGTACCAATACCATGCAGTTTTTATCACTATTGCTCTGTAATACTGCTTGAGTTCAGGGATAGTGATTCCCCCTGAAGTCCTTTTATTGTTGAGGATAGCTTTAGCTATCCTGGGTTTTTTGTTATTCCAGATGAATTTGCAAATTGTTCTGTCTAACTCTTTGAAGAATTGGATTGGTATTTTGATGGGGATTGCATTGAATCTGTAGATTGCTTTTGGTAAAATGGCCATTTTTACTATATTAATCCTGCCAATCCATGAGCATGGGAGATCTTTCCATCTTCTGAGGTCTTCTTCAATTTCTTTCCTCAGTGTCTTGAAGTGCTTATTGTACAGATCTTTTACTTGCTTGGTTAAAGTCACACCGAGGTACTTTATATTATTTGGGTCTATTATGAAGGGTGTCGTTTCCCTAATTTCTTTCTCGGCTTGTTTATCTTTTGTATAGAGGAAGGCAACTGATTTATTTGAGTTAATTTTATACCCAGCCACTTTGCTGAAGTTGTTTATCAGCGTTAGTAGTTCTCTGGTGGAACTTTTGGGATCACTTAAATATACTATCATGTCATCTGCAAATAGTGATATTTTGACCTCTTCTTTTCCGATCTGTATCCCCTTGATCTCCTTTTGTTGTCTGATTGCTCTGGCTAGAACTTCAAGAACTATATTGAATAAGTAGGGAGAGAGTGGGCAGCCTTGTCTAGTCCCTGATTTTAGTGGGATTGCTTCAAGTTTCTCTCCATTTAGTTTAATGTTAGCAACTGGTTTGCTGTATATGGCTTTTACTATGTTTAGGTATGGGCCTTGAATTCCTATTCTTTCCAGGACTTTTATCATGAAGGGGTGTTGAATTTTGTCAAATGCTTTCTCAGCATCTAATGAAATGATCATGTGGTTCTGTTCTTTCAGTTTGTTTATATAATGGATCACGTTGATGGTTTTCCGTATATTAAACCATCCCTGCATGCCTGGGATGAAGCCTACTTGATCATGGTGGATGATTGTTTTGATGTGCTCTTGAATTCGGTTTGCCAGAATTTTATTGAGTATTTTTGCGTCGATATTCATAAGGGAAATTGGTCTGAAGTTCTCTTTCTTTGTTGTGTCTTTGTGTGGTTTAGGTATAAGTGTAATTGTGGCTTCGTAGAAGGAATTCGGTAGGGCTCCATCTGTTTCAATTTTGTGGAATAGTTTGGATAATATTGGTATGAGGTCTTCTATGAAGGTTTGATAGAATTCTGCACTAAACCCGTCTGGACCTGGGCTCTTTTTGGTTGGGAGACCTTTAATGACTGCTTCTATTTCCTTAGGAGTTATGGGGTTGTTTAACTGGTTTATCTGTTCCTGATTTAACTTCGATACCTGGTATCTGTCTAGGAAATTGTTCATTTCCTGAAGATTTTCAAATTTTGTTGAATATAGGTTTTTATAGTAAGATCTGATGATTTTTTGAATTTCCTCTGAATCTGTAGTTATGTCTCCCTTTTCATTTCTGATTTTGTTAATTTGGATGTACTCTCTGTGTCCTCTCGTTAGTCTGGCTAAGGGTTTATCTATCTTGTTGATTTTCTCAAAGAACCAACTTTTGGTTCTGTTGATTCTTTCTATGGTCCTTTTTGTTTCTACTTGGTTGATTTCAGCTCTGAGTTTGATTATTTCCTGCCTTCTACTCCTCCTGGGTGTATGTGCTTCTTTTTGTTCTAGAGCTTTTAGGTGTGCTGTCAAGCTGCTGACATATGCTCTTTCCTGTTTCTTTCTGCAGGCACTCAGCGCTATGAGTTTTCCTCTTAGCACAGCTTTCATTGTGTCCCATAAGTTTGGGTATGTTGTATCTTCATTTTCATTAAATTCTAAAAAGTTTTTAATTTCTTTCTTTATTTCTTCCTTGACCAGGTTATCATTGAGTAGAGCATTGTTCAATTTCCACGTATATGTGGGCATTCTTCCCTTATTGTTATTGAAGACCAGTTTTAGGCCGTGGTGGTCCGATAGCATGCATGGGATTATTTCTATCTTTCTGTACCTGTTGAGGCCCGTTTTTTGACCAATTATGTGGTCAATTTTGGAGAAAGTACCATGAGGAGCTGAGAAGAAGGTATATCCTTTTGCTTTAGGATAGAATGTTCTATAAATATCCGTTAAGTCCATTTGGCTCATGACTTCTCTTAGTCTGTCGACATCACTGTTTAATTTCTGTTTCCATGATCTGTCCATTGATGAGAGTGGGGTGTTGAAATCTCCCACTATTATTGTGTGAGGTGCAATGTGTGTTTTGAGCTTTAGTAAGGTTTCTTTTACGTATGTAGGTGCCCTTGTATTTGGGGCATAGATATTTAGGATTGAGAGTTCATCTTGGTGGATTTTTCCTTTGATGAATATGAAGTGTCCTTCCTTATCTTTTTTGATGACTTTTAGTTGGAAATTGATTTTATTTGATATTAGAATGGCTACTCCAGCTTGCTTCTTCTGACCATTTGCTTGGAAAGTTGTTTTCCAGCCTTTCACTCTGAGGTAGTGTCTGTCTTTGTCTCTGAGGTGTGTTTCCTGTAGGCAGCAGAATGCAGGGTCCTCGTTGCGTATCCAGTTTGTTAATCTATGTCTTTTTATTGGGGAGTTGAGGCCATTGATATTGAGAGATATTAAGGAATAGTGATTATTGTTTCCCTTTATATTCATATTTGGATGTGAGGTTATGTTTGTGTGCTTTCATTCTCTTTGTTTTGTTGCCAAGACGATTAGTTTCTTGCTTCTTCTAGGGTATAGCTTGCCTCCTTATGTTGGGCTTTACCATTTATTATCCTTTGTAGTGCTGGATTTGTAGAAAGATATTGTGTAAATTTGGTTTTGTCATGGAATATCTTGGTTTCTCCATCAATGTTAATTGAGAGTTTTGCTGGATACAGTAACCTGGGCTGGCATTTGTGTTCTCTTTGAGTCTGTATGACATCAGTCCCGGATCTTCTGGCCTTCATAGTTTCTGGCGAGAAGTCTGGTGTGATTCTGATAGGTCTCCCTTTATATGTTACTTGACCTTTTTCCCTTACTGCTTTTAATATTCTTTCTTTATTTTGTGCGTTTGGTGTTTTGACAATTATGTGATGGGAGGTGTTTCTTTTCTGGTCCAATCTATTTGGAGTTCTGTAGGCTTCTTGTATATCTATGCGTATCTCTTTTTTTAGGTTAGGGAAGTTTTCTTCTATGATTTTGTTGAAGATATTTACTGGTCCTTTGAGCTGGGAGTCTTCACTCTCTTCTATACCTATTATCCTTAGGTTTGATCTTCTCATTGTGTCCTGGATTTCCTGTATGTTTTGGACCAGTAGCTTTTTCCGCTTTACATTATCTTTAACAGTTGAGTCAATGATTTCTATGGAATCTTCTGCTCCTGAGATTCTCTCTTCCATCTCTTGTATTCTGTTGGTGAAGCTTGTATCTACAGCTCCTTGTCTCTTCTTTTGGTTTTCTATATCCAGGGTTGTTTCCATGTGTTTTTTCTTGATTGCTTCTATTTCCATTTTTAATTCCTTCAACTGTTTGATTGTGTTTTCCTGGAATTCTTTCAGGGATTTTTGCGATTCCTCTCTGTAGGCTTCTACTTGTTTATTAATGTTTTCCTGTGTTTCCCTAAGTGTGTTCATGTCTTTCTTGAAGTCCTCCAGCATCATGATCAAATATGATTTTGAAACTAGATCTTGCTTTTCTGGTGTGTTTGGATATTCCATGTTTGTTTTGGTGGGAGAATTGGGCTCCGATGATGGCATGTAATCTTGGTTTCTGTTGCTTGGGTTCCTGCGCTTGCCTCTCGCCATCAGATTATCTCTAGTGTTACTTTGTTCTGCTATTTCTGACAGTGGCTAGACTGTCCTATAAGCCTGTGTGTCAGGAGTGCTGTAGACCTGTTTTCCTCTCTTTCAGTCAGTTATGGGGACAGAGTGTTCTGCTTTCGGGCGTGTAGTTTTTCCTCTCTACAGGTCTTCAGCTGTTCCTGTGGGCCTGTGTCTTGAGTTCACCAGGCAGCTTTCTTGCAGCAGAAAATTTGGTCTTACCTGTGGTCCCGAGGCTCAAGTTTGCTCGTGGGGTGCTGCCCAGGGGCTCTCTGCAGGGGCAGCAACCAGGAAGACCTGTGCCGCCCCTTCCGGGAGCTTCAGTGCACCAGGGTTCCAGATGGTCTTTGGCTTTTTCCTCTGGCGTCTGAGACGTGTGTGCAGGGAGCAGTCTCTTCTGGTTTCCCAGGCGTGTCTGCCTCTCTGAAGGTTTAGCTCTCCCTCCCACGGGATTTGGGTGCAGAGAACTGTTTATCCGGTCTGTTTCTTTCAGGTTCCGGCGGTGTCTCAGGTGCAGGGGTCCTGCCGCTCCTGGGCCCTCCCCCACGGGAGCCCAGAGGCCTTATACAGTTTCCTCTTGGGCCAGGGATGTGGGCAGGGGTGAGAAGTGTTGGTGGTCTCTTCCGCTCTGCAGCCTCAGGAGTGCCCACCTGACCAGGCGATTGGGTCTCTCTCTCACCGGGTCTGGGAGCAGAGAGCTGCTGAGGGCCGGGATCCGTGGGTGTGGGACTTCCGGTAAACACAGAACGTGCCCGGTCCTAGAGAAATTCTGCTTCCGTGTGTCCCAAGCTCACCAGGCAGCTTTCTTGCAGCAGAAATTTTGGTCTTACCTGTGGTCCCGAGGCTCAGGTTCGCTCGTGGGGTGCTGCCCAGGGGCTCTCTGCAGCGGCAGCAACCAGGAAGACCTGTGCCGCCCCTTCCGGGAGCTTCAGTGCACCAGGGTTCCAGATGGTTTTTGACTTTTTCCTCTGGCGTCCGAGATGTGTGTGCAGGGAGCAGTCTCTTCTGGTTTCCCAGGCTTGTCTGCCTCTCTGAAGGTTTAGCTCTCCCTCCCTCGGGATTTGGGTGCAGAGAACTGTTTATCCGGTCTGTTTCTTTCAGGTTCCGGCGGTGTCCGGCTTTACCCTTTATTATCCTTTGTAGTGCTGGATTTGTAGAAAGATATTGTGCAAATTTGGTTTTGTCATGGAATATCTTGGTTTCTCCATCTATGTTAATTGAGAGTTTTGCAGGATACAGTAACCTGGGCTGGCATTTGTGTTCTCTTAGGGTCTGTATGACATCTGTCCAGGATCTTCTGGCCTTCATAGTTTCTGGCGAGAAGTCTGGTGTGATTCTGATAGGTCTCCCTTTATATGTTACTTGACCTTTTTCCCTTACTGCTTTTAATATTCTTTCTTTATTTTGTGCGTTTGGTGTTTTGACTATTATGTGACGGGAGGTGTTTCTTTTCTGGTCCAATCTATTTGGAGTTCTGTAGGCTTCTTGTATGCCTATGGGTATCTCTTTTTTTAGGTTAGGGAAGTTTTCTTCTATGATTTTGTTGAAGATATTTACTGGTCCTTTGAGCTGGGAGTCTTCACTCTCTTCTATACCTATTATCCTTAGGTTTGATCTTCTCATTGTGTCCTGGATTTCCTGTATGTTTTGGACCAGTAGCTTTTTCTGCTTTACATTATCTTTGACAGTTGAGTCATTGATTTCTATGGAATCTTCTGCTCCCGAGATTCTCTCTTCCATCTCTTGTATTCTGTTGGTGAAGCTTGTATCTACAGCTCCTTGTTTTTTCTTTTGATTTTCTATGTCCAGGGTTGTTTCCATGTGTTCTTTCTTGATTGCTTCTATTTCCATTTTTAATTCCTTCAACTGTTTGATTGTGTTTTCCTGGAATTCTTTCAGGGATTTTTGCGATTCCTCTCTGTAGGCTTCTACTTGTTCTCTAAGGGAGTTCTTTATGTCTTTCTTGAAGTCCTCCAGCATCATGATCAAATATGATTTTGAAACTAGATCTTGCTTTTCTGGTGTGTTTGGATATTCCGTGTTTGCTTTGGTGGGAGAATTGGGCTCCGATGATGCCATGTAGTCTTGGTTTCTGTTGCTTGGGTTCCTGCGCTTGCCTCTCGCCATCAGATTATCTCTAGTGTTACTTTGTTCTGCTATTTCTGACCGTGGCTAGACTGTCCTATAAGCCCGTGTGTCAGGAGTGCTGTAGACCTGTTTTCCTGTTTTCTTTCAGCCAGTTATGGGGACAGAGTGTTCTGCTTTCGGGCGTGTAGTTTTTCCTCTCTACAGGTCTTCAGCTGTTCCTGTGGGCCTGTGTCTTGAGTTCACCAGGCAGGTGTCCTGCAGGGGAAAAGTTGGTCCTACCTGTGGTTCCAAGGCTCAAGTTTGCTCGTGGGGTACTGCCTAAGTCCTCTCCGCAGCGGCAGCAACTGGGAAGATCTGTGCCGCTCTTTCCGGGAGCCTCCGTGCACCAGGGTTCCAGATGGCGTTTGGTGTTTTCCTCTGGCGTCTGGATGTGCACAGAGTGCAGTCTCTTCTGGTTTCCCAGGCGTGTCTGCCTCTCTGAAGGTTTAGCTCTCCCTCCCACGGGATTTGGCTGCAGAGAACTGTTTATCTGGTCTGTTTCCTTCAGGTTCCGGCGGTGTCTCAGGTGCAGGGGTCCCGCCGCTCCTGGGCCCTCCCCCACGGGAACCCAGAGGCCTCACACAGTTGCCTCTTGGGCCAGGGATGCAGGCAGGGGTGGGCAGTGTTGGTGGTCTCCTCCGCTCTGCAGCCTCAGGAGTGCCCACCTCCAGCCTCAGGAGTGCCCACCTCGCATTGTTCTTATAGTAAGGTATTATCAAAGCTCAAAGGCACCAGTATTTCTAAGCTAATTGCCAAATTGCTAAATTATTGTTGAATCTTTTCAGGGGTTTATTTTAGGATAAATTAGATGATGTTGGTAAAGTACTGTCATCATTTATTATCAAATACATAGACAGCCACTTCACTTATGGTATTTTGAGTCCCTAAGAAGGACTCAATTTTACTCTCAATAAAGACAAGAGACACTGTTATTGATCTAAATTGCAAAGAAACATCAGACATTCTCCTTGTTGTTAAACTTAATCTACTTGAAAAATCTAGTTCATGATGGGGAATCCCATATTAATTCCACACACACACTGTTCGAGTGTAGACCCCTAGGCAGGGGTTTTGCCAAAAGATGAGGATTTCCTCAGACCAAAGGTGTCCTTGTTATGGGGCTTCTCTTTAAGCAGATAGGTTGAAGGGAAATGGTGTGGTATCTGCTTCCTTTTAAGAACCTGGGAGCTAGGGCTAGACTTCAGAGATAGGTCTAGGTGTCTGGGGGAGGGGGAATGTATGTGCATATGTAGGAGGGAGGGCTTAAGAAGTAGAGCCAGCTATCAGAACAATGGTTCTCAAAATTCCTTAAACTGAGGCCTCTTAATACACCTCCTCATCTTGTGGTGACCCTCAATCAATAAAATTATTTCCATTGGTACTTCATAACTTTTTTCTACTGCTATGAGCAGTAATGTAAATATTTGACATACAGGAAATATGATATGTGACCAACCCCCGTGAAAGCATCCTATCATTCAACTCCCAAAGGGGTTGCAGAGCACTGGTTGAGAACCACTGTATCAGCAGCATTTGAGTTAAGACCCAAAAAAGACTTGATGCAAAAGCCTAGAGTAGATAGGGTTTCCTCAGCTGCAATAACAGAAAGCATGAAAGGAATCAAAAAATACCAAACTGTTACTGCATTTCTGGAGGCCAGGATTCTAAGATCAAGGCTGGATCCTCCCAAGTCCTCTCTTTGATGGGCAGCACAGAGTGGCTTGAGTTACAGATTGGTGTGGATGCAGAGCACGCTTCCTTTCTCAGAATCAACACTGAGCGTGACCTGGCTTGGTCTGGGTTGGTTCTGGAAATTGACAACAGCTGGGCTCTGGATAACATTGACTGCTTCGGCTTGTATAGGTTATGGCTCCCATCTCCCCAAGCTTGGAACCCCAACACTCACTTATCGCTGTGCCAAGATACGGAAACTAATGATAAAACAACTACCTCTCAGTAGACAAAATTTAATTTGGAAACTTTTCATAAAAATTAGAGGAAACTAAAGTGCTAGTGCCATTTCCCATAGCAAAGCAACTAAGCAGATATCCAGTCCCAGAGTTTAAGGGTGGCTGCTATTGAATCCTTTCTGTTATTGTTGGTGGTAGTGGTATTTGGTGTTTGGTTCTGGGTGCTATTTAGTTGTTGCTTTTAGATAGGGGTTCACCACATATGACAATCTAGGCTCAATCTTACATCATTCTCCGCTCAGTCTCCAGAATGCTGCCATCTCAGACAGTAAAACGCCCCTCCAGACTGCAATGAAACTATTAAAAAAATGAAGAAAGATGGGAAGTTCTACACATACATAAACAGGGTGTCTTGTGTTTACACACCGGAAATCTTCATTCCTTAGGTGCTTGTAGTGAGTCTGGCACCGTTTTCTGTGTACTGTGTGTGATATAAGTAGTTGAAAGCTAATAAACACATAAGCTAAAGTGCTGACACTGAGTAAGTGCATGTGCTGAGCAGAGGGGCAAACATTTAACATTTTAAAGCATTCGCTTCATTACTTTTAATATGTTTACATGTAAGGGCATGCACATGTGAGTTCCGGTATCCAAGGTGTCTTGTGTCATCAGATCTGCTACAGCTGGAGTTAAGAAGGTTCTGAGCCACCAGTATGGGTTCTGGGAACTGAATTTGCCTCATCAGGAGAGCAGTATACATCTTAACTTGCGAGCTGTCTTCAGCCCCACATTTAAATCTTTTGGAGACAAGGTCTAAGTTACTTGAACTTGTGGTCTAATTGCTCCAGCCTTCCAAATAACTGGAATTGAAGACCAGCCTGCTTGAGGAAATGTTTTGTCCATGTCACTGGAATGTGGCTGACCTATGACTCTTAAGTTGCATTTGTGACAGGTGCATGGATAGATACTTTCTGGTTAGGATGCTGAAGGGTACTGCATAGTGTAGTGGGGTGCTCAACCAGGTCTCCCCAATTCTGAAATTCATGGTAGTTTCTCAGTGCACCTTACCTCTGTAATTTGATTAATCCAATCTCTCTAAATACCCAGCTATGAGATATGGGCATATCACTCATTTTTACAATCTTTATTTCCCATTGCAAATCAATACAAAGTTGTTTTAACAAAGAACAGTTACTCATATGACTGACAATTTGCTAAAGTATCAGAATGCTAAAACTTCATCGTTTTAACCAGAAGTGTTTGAATGTCATTAGGAGAGTTAGATAACTCAGAGGCAGATTGGGGAAAGCGTTAGAACACATGTGGGCACAGGTCTTTCTTCATGCTGTGACAATGAAGGCATGATTGCTCCTTGACAGAATTGGAAAAAGGAAAGAAACATCCCAACAAACAGGAAGTATTCAACCTCTTCCCAAGATAGAAGATCTACGTCATAACCCTGAGGTCCAGCATTTGTTCAGACCTCTGGGTATTCAGTGGCCCATCCAGTTGTGCTGCATGGCTTACCAAATTCACTACAAAGTGGAGCTATCTATTCATACCCACTGGAGAAGCTACAGAGAGGAATCTTGCATTCTGGGCTAGATTACCTGGGAGCCTGAGACCATGGTTCCTTTTGCATATGAGGTGGGCTTCAGTGTTCCACTCCATAAGGTCCTGTTCAGCTCTGCAACTATATGTTTTGGGGAGATGTTTTATGAGAGGAAAACGATACTTTTAAGCACAACTGACTAGAGTTGTTCCCACAGCAGACTGACTTTCTGTCTGGCAGAATTCAGTATTTTCTTTTTCTTGGCAAGGAGTAGAAATTGGACCCTCAGATGAAGGGACAAGATTATACTTATCAGAAAAGTTGTGGTGTGTGTGTGTGTGTGTGTGTGTGTGTGTGTGTGTGTGTGCGTGCACATGCATGCCCACGCTCCATCTAATCTTCCATCATTTCTGTGGATGGCCAATTATCCCTCACCATAGAATAATTTGCATGGACAGCTTGCAGACTGCACAGGATGCTGATGCTCAAGTTCAAAGTCATACATGTTACTGTGTGAGAATACGTCCTGGGAGGGAGTGGGAGTAGAGAGAGTTGATGGGGGCAGAGCCCATGGCTTATCTGTGAAATTAGCCTCCTAGACCAATTAGAGTGTTAAAAATATACATGGCATTACAATCCTGGTTCAGCAGTCACCCTGGAAATAACTTGTCAGCAACAGTGACACAGGTAAAGCAGGTTTGCACAAAGATTTTGGAGAAAGCCACAATGGCCTATCTATTATCTCTGGGAAACTTACAGAAAGGCTATCTTCTGACAAGGCTATAGAGGACCGAGTTATGGGTACTGCTGAGAGGGCATCATGAATAGATATTTTTGTTTTTTTCTTACATTTTTGATAATATACCATAATAATATGTTTCTAAAGTTTTTAAGTTTTAACTCTCTTAATATGTGTAATTTACTATTTTTTAATCTAAAGAAAACATATTAATTTACACAACTACTGAGATCTTTATGTTTTTAGAAGATACCCAAAGTTTATGACTATTATGCTGAAGAAAATCTTCAGTCAACCTCTGATACTGATTATCAAGATAAAAGATTCATTTCTCACTGTTGACTACAAGGAGATTAATCAAGGTATTTATAAAATTCATTTGTTTATAATCAATAAAAATTTAAAATGTTTTGGAACCAAATCAAAGAGGCATCTTTGCTCCCTGTGCGTGAGACCTCAGTCTGATCCTGTCCCCATGCTTGGGAATTTGGTCATGTAGTCATTCTATGTCTTCCAGACACTGGCTATACAGGACAGTGAAAGCACACCACCTTGTAATTTTCTTGATCTTCCTAAACAACAGTGTAAATTTCTGTCCAGAGAAGAAAAGTAGATGCAATTTTACTACCCGAAGTCCTCAGTCTTACAACTGGAGACCTATTTCCAATGTATTTACTTAAAAATGTGTTGAAGGCCTTTCCCGTTTCCTCAAAAGTACCCAAAGTAAGTTTTTTCTTCTCATCGATTTATTGTCTGTGTCGGGCTATTTACAGGACAATAAATGCTCAGTGCTCCAGTCTGATAAGTTTGCAGTGTTAGCGAGGAGGAGAGACTAATTGGAAAGAGCCCAAGTCCTTCTTCCTATCTCCAACCATATAAATTACTTTCCTGATTAACTACACTAGCACAGAGAGCAGCCTCTGCTTTTGGTGTCAATTAAAAGTTCACATGGCTGTTAAATATTTAGGCACCTTGATTTAGATTCCCTGGCAAAGAGCTGTTCTAGTTCTATTTAAAAGGAACATTATTTGCGCACCTGTCATATAAATCCTAGAATTACAGTGGGTTGCTGGCACACAAATGTGTGGTATATTGTGACACAAGTTTCAGAATGACAAAGAGGAGACCTGAGAGACTCCATGTTGAGCCCCATTGGGTCTAAGCCTGCATCAGAGAGGCCCCTTGAGATATCATCTAGCATTTTCATACTGGAGGCTGCATACACCAGGGTATGCATCATTAGATGTCCAAGGCTTTGCCCAGTGATCTTGGCAACTTATAAAAGAAAGTGTTTAATATGGACTGAGAGTTTTAAATGGTTAGTTGGGCAAAAACATTGGAAAGGTATAAACAGCTGAGAACTCACATCTTGATCTACAATCACAAGGCAGAGAAAGTTACTAGGAATGGTAGGAGTCTCTTGAAACCTTAAAGTCATCTACGGTGACACACATCCTTTTATAAGGTCATACCTCCTAATCCCTCCCATACAGTTCTAACAACTGGAGACCAAGCATTCAAATATACAGGCTTGCGAGGCCATTCTCATTCAACCTTCAAATTTCTATTCTTATTGTTGTGATAGGAAATCTATGTACACATTGAATGTAGAGTATGAGTCACCCAGATACTGATTTCATTTCAAAGTCACAAATTCACAGATGTCAGTAATATTTCTTCTATTCTATGAAAATGGCACTAATTTAAAAATTAATTTTTAAATTACAATTGTAGATTACAGCATAAAAATCTGTTTCCTGATAGTGGAATTGTGCTTTTTGATATTAAGTCGTGTACTATTTTATCCACATAGATTAATGACTCAAGTTACAGGTGCTAATGTGAGACACAAGGTGGGGTGAAGGTCCTAATTTATATGTAGTTGAATTACGTTTTCTTTCTGCTGTTAATGTATAATAGATACACATGATTTGAATATCAACAGAAAGAAAGCAAAATCAGTATTATTAGTCCATGGGGAAAATTCCATGAAGCTTCAAACCCTACACAAAGAACCATAGGCAAGTGAGGCTGAGAACAGGAGAGATGAAATTTCCTGGGGAAGCATACAGCAAATATTTGTACAGTGGGAAAACCAGTCAGTTCTGAATACATGCATATGTTTATATATATATATGTATGTATATATATATATATATATACATATATATATATATGAATACAGTAACAGTTGGCTTTTAAAAGGTTGTAAATCTGAAGGAGAGCAGGAAAGTTGTGTGGGTGTGCTTGGAGGGAAGAAAATAAAGGGAAAGATATAGAAGTATCAAGTCCATAGTAGGTATGAGAGTCTGGAAGGATGACCCTACTGCAGCACGAGATTAAAACAGGAATCTTTTGCTTGCCCATTGTGTAATTTCCTGACTTGTTAAATAATTGCAGTGCTACACACTTCCCTGTGCACCCTGCATCATGGCACCCAAACCACGGAGTCCTAAATGTAGTCTGTGATTTGAAGGCACATTCTGACTTTCAATGGGACAAATTTTAGTCAAAGGATTCAGGTAGAGATTTGACCAAACAAAGAATTCTGCTGGTGTGGTGATGCAACAATCAGGCCAAGCATAGGAGGGCTTCTTAGTGTTAAATAGCAAGATTTTGTCACAAGAAAGGCAAATAAGAATGCAAGTCTATGCCTCAGGTTCTGTCCTCAGTACATCCCTCATATGCAAAGAGAGAAAAGAGGAAGCAGCATAAACAGAAAGAAAAGGAGGTGAGGAGGAGGTGAGGAGGAGGATAAGAGGAGGAAGGGGGAAACAGGGAAGGAGGGAGAGGGAAGGAAGCAAAATGAAAAGAAGGAAGATGGAGAGAAGAAAGAGGAGGAGGTAGTGGAGAAGGAGTAGGGGAAGGAGGTGGAAAAGGAGGAGGAGAGATAGAAGTTATCAGTGCTGTCATGGTTTGACAGATAGGATGCAATTTGCTTAGGTGACTACTTTTATTATCTGTACTTAAAGGGAGCTGTCAGGTTCCCCTTAGTTGGGTTCTCTCATGGTGATTCCTAAATTAAACACCATCTGGGTCTTTCCTAAGAAAAAGGAACAAATGCTCATGATCCCTCTGAGTAGTAATTGTTTAATTTATGACCTCAAAGTCATGCAAGGATAAAATCAGGAATGCTTATAGAGAATACATATATGAAATATGTATATATGTAAATGTTTATATACACATGTGTAATATATAGTATATATAATATATAAAGACTGACTAAAATATAAGAATAGAAAACTGATGACGAGCCAGAGGTATGGCTTTAGTAGTCAAGTGTTTGCTGTACAAGCATGAAGAACTGAGTTCACACCTCTAGCACTCACATACAAGAGAGTTGTGGGGAGTGTCCCTGTAACTGCAGGGCTGGTGGACAGGGTCAAGACTGATACATATATTCTTTTCAGCTAGACTCGCTGAAATGCCAAGCTTTTAGCTTTACAAGAGACCCTGTATGAAAAAATACTGTGGAGAACAATTTAAGAATATTCTGTATGTTGACCTATAACTGCTATCCATGAATGCACAGGTGAATCCAAACACACACACACACACACACACACACACACACACACACACACACACACACACAGAGAGAGAGAGAGAGAGAGAGAGAGAGAGAGAGAGAGAGAGCGCAAAAAAGGAATTTTGCTAAATTGTCAGCCCTAAGGGGCTGCTGTACCACACTGTCACAGCCTCCTTATAATAATATTATTATCAATATCCTTTATCAAGCTGGTGATTCTCCCCCGAGGGTCTATCCATGTTGCAGAAATCTCTCTTAGGAAAAGCTGTGTGATATCATTTGCCTCCCTTTGGCTCAGCTGTGCCATTGACAAGGCATATTCGCCTGCATCTCTTTTCTCATTAGCTTGAGGATATTAAAACAGTGTCTTTCACAGCCCGTGGGATCTTAAACACAATACAAATAAGGCATCAGTGCTGGTGACATGGTTTGTGGTCACACAGTCTTATATAATTGTAAAATGAAAACATAAAGTACAAAGCTAATCACTCAGGACAGGAGAATTCCCCCTGGTTTGCAGAACCCCGATCTGAAATCATCTCACCCTTTGAGCAATGACTTTACAGACACGGTTCTCACGGAGTCCAGTGGAGCCATCCTGACAACACTGAGCCTCCTAACTACCACAGACCTGCCTAGCCACCTGGATACTCTGAGGACAGAGGTCAGAGAAAACTGTTGCAAGTAATGTGTACACAAGTAGGTCATCATCTGAACACTAGAAGTGCTGTCCACCTACCGGGAGCAAAGACCAAGTCAGGCAACTTTCTATTAGCCTCGACGAGTCTCATTATGTCATAAGTTCAGAAAGGAATTACAGTAGAAACAAAGACCTATCATAATCAGGGTGACTATCACTGCGATGAAAGGCCATGAGCGAAAACAAACCGGGAGTTGCACGGAGGGAGGGAAGGATTGATTTCACCCCTACATCCATATAACACTTCATTATCAAAAGAAGTGAGGGCAGGATCTCAAGCAGGATAGGACCCTAAAAGCAGGAGCTGATGCAGAAGCCATGGAGAGTTGCTGCTTACTGGGTTTCTCATCTATTGCTTGCTTAGCCTGCTTTCTTATAGAACCCAGGAACACCAGCCCAGGAGTGGCACCACCCACAAGTGGACTAGATCCTCCTCCATCAACTACTAATTAAGAAAATGCCCTACAGACTTGCCTACACCCTGATCTAATAGAGGTGTTTTCTCAGTTCAGGCTTCCTTTTCTCTGATCATCATGGCTGATGTCAAGTTGGCTAAATTAGTCATCACAGGTCCATTAAGAGAAAACACCCTCTAGCCGAGTAGATAGATGTTATAACGTGGATAGAGTCCTAACATTCCAGTTTGGCTTCATCACTGACGTTGCTAATGGACCACCATCTAGGAAAACAGGTTCACCTTAAGCCATATTAAAGAGAGAGGCAGAATAACTATCCCTTTATTGAGATACTATATCGTCTTTCCCTAAGCTCCTGTCCCAGTACAGACTTTATAAGCCAAGTACCCATGATACTCTGCTGGGTCTGTCTACATTAGTATTCCTTTTCCTTCTTCCTGCCACATTTCATTGGGTGCTGGCCAGGACCTAAGCACCTAACACCATCCCCTCCCTGGGTCTGTTTGCTACCATGGGGTGGAAGTCCAGGCCAACTCAAAAGACATCATTTTCAATCCCCTCCTTCATTATCTTCCTTTGGGCATCTGGTAAGATTCACAGCTTGCTTGCTACCCTGTGCTGTTTTTCTTTTAACCTCTAATAAAATTATTCTTGAGTTTCTTATTAAATCCATTCTTAAGATTTTTATTAATGAAAATAAAAAAAAACTCCAAGAGGGGAAACCAATTATCTCATTATCATCTGGTGATGATAATTTCAATATTCAAAATTTCAATAACAATGTAATAAATTTTAAAAACTACACTGTGGTTTAGAAAATAATAACTTTCTAATTGGAAAGAGTCCAAGTCATGAGGTCTCTGAGATGACTCTGTCAAGAAGTAGAGACCTCAACAAATACCAAAAGAACAGTATCCTCATCACATAAAAGTGACATTTCCAGCCTCTTCCCTAAAAACATTGATTCTACATACAAACTTAGTTCTGTTCCCTTGATGCCCCACACTAACTTCCACTTCCTGAGCACCAGTGGAGCTGCCTCAGCCAACCTTCCTATCAGTACATAGTCTCTGGCTTGACTTTCTGAAAGTTTGAAGAGAAATGAAGAGCAGAATATTCATTACCCTCTCTTTAGTCTGGCATCAGGCTTAATGCATCTTCCGGTTTTCCCACTCTGAATCTCAGATTCTCCTCACAAGATACATCTCATGTGCCAGCTGTCTGTTCTGAACCAAGAAAAGCTTAGGAGAGTATACACAATCATGCAGCTACATCTTTTCCTTGGTGCTATGCTTCTTTGGTGATCACTGGGTGGACATCTACTGAAAGTCACTCAAGTAGATCCGTGTGTGACTCCTGTAATCTAGAACTGCACCATGCAAAGACGCAGTAGCTCTGCTAAGTCCTCCAATGTCAAAGAGTTGGGCATGTTCTTACTGAGCCTTGTTGCTTCATTAGGCAGAAGAGTTTTAGTAGATCTTGAAGCATTGTTACTCAAAGGTGAGCATACCAGCCTAGAATGTGTGATGGGGCCATGATCACAGCTGTGAACTCATATGTTCTTCTTTGGCAAAGCCTGCCTGTGGTTCCATCCTGCACACTGGCTTTGGTAGTTATGTCTCCTTATCCTACTTGCTCGTATTTCTGTCGTCTGGTTATTGTCTCTCCTACAGTGATAGTGCAAGCACTACTGTTTCTAACAGCAGCATAATCACTTTCTAGAACCTTCCTCTGGTAGAAGCTGAAGAGCAACTCTTAACTGGTATACTAATATTTCAGTTAATAAGTTAAACACACCTCCATTATTTAAGCTTCTATTCTATGTTACAGGCCGTGATGATCCTCCAAAGAGCCCAGAGATCTGATTTCCATGTGACTCCATTCTGAGTCCATTTTTTCAGACATTTTCTTCCTCTTAAGCATCTGCCCCCAAACAAGAGTCCAGAAAGGATTTTCCCCATGTTTTAATGTCAGCATTTCCATGAACAAAAAGTATGTAACCTGGAGCAAAGGAATGGCTCTCCCTAAGCACAAATTTCTTATCAATATGAAGCCTTATCTGCTTTTCAAGGTTTTGTGGGTATTAAATTACACAAATCACTGCTTTATCACTGTGAATATTTAAGAAGTGATAGCTAAGACCTCCCTTCCTTCCTATCCACTTCAATTGCTCATATCTCAGATAAGTCATGTCTTTCCTGTTTCTAGCCCTTCTGTCCCCAGTGACACCTGGGAAAGCGAAGCCTCCTCAGTGCTAATCGTTTCAGTCTTCATAGTTTTCCAATGAATATGAGGTTCTGGGACTACCTGGATGTGATCATAGCTGCTGTCTATCACTCCTGTTTTCCTTCTCTGCTCAGCCAGATTGAGAGCCTCCCACAGGCCTTTACAGGGAACCTACATGAGATGCTTAGACACTTCGAGATTTAGGATTGGGACATCTGTTCACCTTTTGTGTGACTATATTTTCACATCCTGCCTGACCTTCTGTGACTATTTTATTCTCAATGCTGAATTTTTCTACGTATCTCAATCAAAGGTGCCTTCAGTCTATTCAAGATAAATTAATCTGTAAGGATGAGGCATGAGGAATAAGCTCAACTCTCAATGCTTAACATAACGGTTTTTCTATGACTATCAAAGGTCAGTGTGCCAATACCCAGGAATATTATAATTCATGGAAATTATTAGTCTCAAGAGGTGGAAACATGCTATTATTAGTAGTAGAGAATTGTGGTGTTCATATATAGATGCAGTATTTGATAGAATTTGATCCCAATTCTGAATTTCTGGTATCCTTTTCTTTTCTCTGCATATTCTTTTCCTTTATGTGTGGTTAACCACAGTGTTTGGCAAGTTTTGGCACGTTTGTTCACATTCTCCTGCTCATGACACATTCCAACTTATATAATTGTGAGAACATATGTGGGTTCCAACATCCCAAAAGCCAACAGGGTCTCTTTAGTTTTGGGGTTGTGGGCTTTGCTGCTTCTCAGTTGAATGTTTTATTATTTATGTTTATTGTGATTTTTTATTGTAATCCCTGAGAGCTGCAAGGACTTTCTGTATACTGTAGTCACTGGATATTTTACTGAGGAGACACTAATAGCCTCGTACCCCATGTACTTCAGTCAACCTTTTCTATAACTTCAACCTAGATTCCTGTGTACCATCCACACTGTGGATAGGATCCTGCTATTCTAGCTTGGCTCCTACATCACTAGTTCAGCATGACTTCTCCATTGGTATAATATTTTCATTATACAATTGTTTTTTGATCTTTTGAATGATTAATAAAGCACCCCTGTCTTAAATTCTTTTCAAATAAATATATCATCAACCCAAAGTGTTTCTGGTGAGACAAACCATGTTTCATCTTAAAGATGCATACTCATAATCAAAGTAAACTTATAAATATTGACTTGTCTTTCTTTTTCATAAGACTGCAACTGCTCTGGGGATGGAGGCCCCCTTCCTTCCATGCAATATCATTAAACTTGGTTGTAGTAACATACTAGCTAGCCATAAAGACAGACTAGCATGTTTCCAGCCATAGGCCCATGCTTGTGATTCACACATGAAAGCATGTAAGGAAGGCCACAGAATTCATAAAATCAGATTTGTGACAGAGGGTAAGGAGGTCTCTTTGCTTCTGCATTTCTGAGCAGCTCTGGAAACAGTGCCACACATTTTGGAAATATAAGGGTTAAATGATTTCAAAGTAGATGCCTGATGGGTACTTAGAATATGTGATGTTTAAAGTAAGGTAGATGATGGAGGATGCTCAGAAGACTTGATCTTCTGTGTTCCCATTGCCTCCGTGTGCATCTCCATTTATATGGGAGACGAGGGAATCTTAAAAAACAAAACAAAACTGTAAGATATTTGGAAAGAGACATCTTATTTTTTTAAAAAAAGACTGATAGTGGATAAAACAAACAGTATGTTCATACAACTTTCTTCATATAAATATTTTCTACCTTGACCAGGTCTCTTCTTTCACATAAGTAGAGAAATATGCATGCTGGGAAACTAAGGGAAGAGTAGTGTTAAACGAAGCATGTTAACCCCATTTTAAGAAATAGAATAGAGTTAGATTCCTTAAATGTTTAGTCAGTAAACAGGTATACTAGCAGAGCTGAAGTTAACTAGGTATCTGAGTAGGAATCTCTGTACAGCGTACTCACTCTCCAAGTTGGGTGGAACCAACATTCTATGATGTGCGTGTGCACTAATGCTGGTGTCCTCAGCATCAAGTGACACTTGAATCTCATCTGTAAGGTTCCTTAAGATACAGACTGCTTGGACTCACCCTGAGTTATCTACTCAGCAGATCTGGGAATTTTCATTTCTGGCAGGCTCTGTGGGATACTCAGATGGTCACTATGAAGGATACATTGACAGTGATGCACAGTGACCTCTCTCCCACATCCTCAAGGACAGCAAATCTCTAAGTTGGGTATGGGGTACCCTACCACCCGCTCAGCAGCTTTTAAAGCATCTTTTATTCCTTGTGCCTAAAGTCCACATGTCTTGCTCCTTCAGTTTCTTCCTGACTTTGGATCCACATTAATTACATATCCAAGTCTTTGTATATTAATTTATTTTTTTTCTTTTCTCTTTTTTTCGGAGCTGGGGACCGAACCCAGGGCCTTGCGCTTGCTAGGCAAGCGCTCTACCACTGAGCTAAATCCCCAACCCCTGTATATTAATTTATTCTTTCACAATGAGTCAATTGCAAATTTTTTCAATGTTACCCAATATGCTTTTGAGTTTCTTCAAACATGTGTCTTTTTTTTCCCGATAGTTAACAGTCTGGATGAGTTTGGCTTTGTCATAACTCTCAGCACTGACAGGTGATAAGACCCAGATATGTGTTCTTCTTAAGGAGATTTCCTTTCCATTCTAGAATATAACATAGCAGGATTGGTATTGGCATAGATGCTGTGACTTTCAGCAAACCAAAAGTATTATTTTTCTTCATTTGAGCAAAGAAGGTCATGGAACAACTCTTGGAAAATGGTCCAAGAATGGAGTTGTGCTAGGGGAATTCTGATTACTTGTGAGAAAACTCCAAGAAAATAAGACAAGAGTCTTGTGATCTCAGTGTCTTCAAAAACACAGAATTTCTTTAGAATGCATTTTTTTGCTCCTCCCAGGCATAGTAGATACAAGTAAGTTTACCTCAGATTATTCATTACAGCTGGCTATCATTGTTTGTTCATGTGCATCTATGGAAAACTATGTTGTTGCCAGGTGCGGCTTGTCCTTGAAATTGTATGCTTTACTCAAGTGAGTCTTCATAAACCTGAGTACAAATGGTCTGATGTTCTAAATAAAGTGGGCTATTGAATGGAACTTTACTCAGCCTCATTTTTAGGCTTAACTTTCTCAGGTCCCACCACCAGCTACAGTGTTAAACAAACAACATTGAATTACACACTTATCTGATTCAAATAAGTTCAACTATTGCCAGAGACATGTATGAAGCCACAATGAGACACATTAATTCAAAATCCACAGGACTTCCTGGAAAGTGACCTTCTGGTCTAGATGTAATAGGAACAACTTAATTCTCTCATCAAACTCAAGAAACACTGCGGACTGCTTTAGAGAGCAAGCAGGATGAAAGAAACCACAAACATATTGTGTCTAGTAAATGAATCAAGAAACAGGTTATGGTCTCAACTAAGGATTGGAGGAATATACTTTAGGTCCTGGAGAGAAAATATAGTTGGTAAACTACTTCTCTTTCATGCATGGGGACCTGAGTTTGGACCCCAGAATCCAGAATAGAAGGTGAGTAGTGTTCTGCCTCTTATTTGCAATTTCAAGGCAAGGAAGAGGGTGAGAGGCAGATCCATAGAGCTCAGGCTAAATACCCAGTCTGGTCATATCAGTGAGTTACATGCCCATGAGAAAGCCTGTAACAAGATACATGCCCATGAGAAAGCCTGTAACAAGATACAAGGTGTCTTTTTTTTAAATTGGATTTATTTATTTATTTACATTTCAAATGTTTTTTTTTTCCTTTCCCGGTTTCTCGTCCATAACTCCCCCTATTCCATCCCCTGCCACCCTTCTTCTATGAGAGTGTTGGCCTATCTATCCCCCATCTCTTCCCACCTCCCCGCCCTGATAGTCCCCTACACTGGGGGTCCAGGCTTGACAGGACGAAGGGCTTCTCCTCCCATTGATGCCTAACAAGGCGATCCTCTGCTATATACGCAGCTGGAGCCATGGGTCTGTCCATGTGTACTCTTTGGATGGTGGTTTAGTCCCTGAGAGTTCTGGTTGGTTGGTATTGTTGTTCTTATGGGGTTGCAAAACCCGTCAGCTCCTTCTTTCCTTTCTCAAACTCCTCCAATGAGGATCCCGCTCTTAGTTCAATGGTTGGCTGTGAACATTCACCTCTGTATTTGTCATGCCCTGGCAGAGCCTCTCAGGAGACAGCTATATCAGATTCCTGTGGGCATGCACTTCTAGGCATCAACAATATTGTCTGGGCTTGGTGACTGTATGTATATGGGCTGAATCCCCAGATGGGGCAGTCTCTAGATGGCCTTTCTTTCAGTCTCTGCTGATACAAGGTGTCTTAACTAGTGACATTTGGGGTGACTTCTGTCCTCCACAGGCATTTCACATGCAAACACACATACTCACACATACACACACACACACACACACACACACACACAGAATGAGAGAGAGAGAGAGAGAGAGAGAGAGAGAGAGAGAGAGAGAGAGAGATTAGGAGGACATGAGCTGTACTATGGATATAAAACATACTAAAATGAACAAACAAAACTCTCAATATTCCAATATCAAGTCAATCCTTCCTTTTCTACCCATATTTTCAATGGTTTCTCTACATTAGCAAAGAAGAAAACCCAATTATGTTTTATGCATAGGAAACCAGCAAATCAGTGACTGGCAGATGTTGCCACCTTGATGAAAACCTCCAAGGGAAAAATTATACTCGTAGTGCAATGTAGACATATGCATAAGGTATTTAAGGAATGTAAGGCATGTTTGAGGAAGCATGGTATCCTAAGTTTGCGTTTAAACCAAAGGCATCAGGCTAGAGCCCTCCTGTGTAGCCTAGCAGTGCCCTGAACTCACAGTGGTGCACCTCACCCAATAGGGGCAAGTTATAGCTCTTGGTAGTGACCACAGAAACTCCTCCATACTCAATGCACAAAACTTGCTGTTACCATTTAACAGAGGGAAAGTGATTGAGAGAGGGTAAAAATATTCTCAAAGCCCATTAGTTAATAACAAGCTGAAATACTATAGAAATCTGCATCCCTTAGAGTAGGCCCTCACTTCTATGCACTCCACTGTGCTAAATCATCACTCTCTGTATTTGTGTGTTATTATAGTTACCTGTCCATCATCTCACCCAGACATCTGATACTGTGCAGAAAATAACAACTTCCCAAATTGTGTTGGAAACAGAGAAAATCCTCAATTTGATCATAAGACTTTAAAAGTTAATGATTTCAGTCAGCAAGATTTATATGCATTTTGTGTCTTTAATGAGACATTAAATGTTATAAAATACATATTTAATATTTAAAAAACATAATTAGAAAGAATGTCAAAGTCCAGTCCTATGTGAATTGCTTCAATGTTGTAGTTTAGATCTGTATTTGTTTATTTTTCTGTAAGAAATATCTTTAACCAGACTGCACCAGAATCATTAGTAGATCTTCGTTTTTAGCTTTCTTTGTGAGAAATACCTAGCTAAGTGTGACTTAGCAGTGGACTGTGCCAAAATTTCACCCGCTCACATTGATTCCAAAGGTTTAAGAGACAGTATTATTAGAAGCATGAATCTGTGACTCCCTATCAGACTAGAGGTCTGTCAAGGACTATATGTGACCTGAGCTAGCCAGCATCAGCCAAATATCCCAAGATAATTCCTTCCTAATCTTTCTAATTACCAATTCTGGTCCTGGAGTCAAATAAATACTCTGCTCTCATACTGAGACCTTTGTAGAAATTCTTGACATTCATTCATTAACAAATTCACTTGTTCAAACAAGAGGTAAAGGGTTTTAAGATCATTGGCTAGAAAGAAACTTTGTTTTTGCTTTGTTCATGATTTCTCTTCCCAACGAAGGTTCCCCACCCTAAGAATAGGATTCTACAGTAGGAAGTAAGTCTAATGCCAATCTGGAATCAAAGAGGATCAAAGTTTCAAACATCTGTCCAAGTATGTACTCAAAGGGCAAAAAAGAAGTCACTGTCTGCCTATACGTGGAAAGGACTATGATCAAGGCTAGTTGCAAAATGTGGTGGTTACTGATTTGTAAAATAATAATAATAATAATAAATGATAATAATAAAATCAAAAAATTACCATGATTTTGTTATGAACTATAACATGGTTATAGTTATCATCTTGAGGATGACAATTATGGCTTTTCCTAGGTACACAAGAGATTGAGAACCACAGCCTCCACCCTAGCTCCCATCGGATGGGCCAGGACCTTTATCTTAAGCTGTGTTTAGTCTCCACTGAGCAGTGTGATGGTTTCCTGATAACAGGCATATCAATGGCGAGAAAGTAAATGTAACCTAGTGCCCCTACATTTCACATCCACAAGTGGAGATCTAATATCCCAGTGGTGAGGTAGGAGGCAGAAGCACAGGTGACACCACAATTTGGTTCCTCTTAAGGAAAGGCCCCTTTTGGATCTGTGTTGCTCTGAATTATTAAGAGAGGTAGTAGGAGCATCAAAAAAGCTTCTGGAGTTTTCTGTGTAGCAGTGCACAAGTCCTGCAAAGAATGAAACTGAACACCTCAGAGAAGCCTGCTTGGAAAATGGCTGATTGGTAGAGGTGGGGTCAGCTTTAGCTAAGACTAAGTCAGAAGGCTAAAATGGTTGTCTCTGTCACCCCTGCTGTGTACTACATCTCATCTGTAACTTTCGTGTGCCCCAGAACAAATCCACTAGTTTGCCACATTTGGAGAAGGAGCCAGAACAAAAACATAAGCATAGGGGTTTAGAAGGTAACCTAAGGCAGAGTTAAGGAAAATACCTGGGTGTTCAGTCACAGGAGCAGAATGAATGCTTCATCAGACTCAGCACATTCCTCGATGTTGTACCTCCAAGGGCCATTTTCTCCATTATCATGAAATGTAAGTTTTAACACCCTGTCAGGGCCAAAGAACAGATGGAGCCTCCTTTGGCTATACCTACTTCTTGTCCCTCGACCCGGGGGCAGAGAGAATATCCTTCAGGTTATGTCTCAACTCCTCCCTGGACTTCAGACATATGAGGTCTCCTTTGGTTATATCCTTATTCTTATGATCGAGAGAATTTGCTTTCCCAAATTCCTGCGGTCTGGAGACCCAAGACGACTATTATAACGAAGCTCCTGACCCCAGAACTCTGGGTTCTATAACTTGCTGCTGAGTTTTCCCCTACTACATTTGTTAATGCCAAGGATACCCATGTATGACTTTGTAAAAATTGATTAAATGGGCTCAAATCCATCCAGAGACTCACTGATGCATCTGAGCTACTTGGACTCCAGATAAGAAAGGCAAATGTCTTTAGGAATGGTGTTCATTCTAGGTTTTGTGGTGGTGAACCTTTCTCCAATTATTATTTGTATTTTACTCTTTTAAACAATGTGACATTAGAGGAAAGGCCAGGTCCCTACAATACTGGGGAAGGGAGAAAGAAACAAAATAGAGATGAGTTTTCAATATCACTAAGAACATACTAATTTTATCATGAGACAGGAAGTTTAATGGTAAGTTAAAGAAAATTTTGTGAGCTCCTGCTCATAATGAAAGATGAAACCATGGTAAAAGTCCACACGAAGCTCAATGCTCAGAATCCTATGCTATGTCAGAAACTGGATGGAACAAGACTCTGTCTTTGCTTCAGGACACTGCAGGGTCATGGGGATGGCTGTCTCACACAGCAAGCTACAGAGCAGCCCAGAGTGCCTGCTGATGGTGCCTCTCTGATGGCTTCATGAGCTCTCATCTCTTTCAACATCATGGAAATTAAGTTCTCTGAATGTTGCCCCCATATTACATACCCCCAACACATTACTCATTTTAATAGGGAGCTACATAAGCAGTATACCAATTTTGCCAAGAAGTGGGATCCAAATGATGTATTCTGAACTGTTGGAGCAGGCACCATTATGGATGCATTACTGTTGGGTTCTAATACAACAAAAGACAGATGATTTTAATATAAAGCTATTATGGTTAATAAGGAAACAGACTGATATTGCTAATTATATAATTTATTTTCCTCAATGTTATTGGGATGTGCTTTTTCAGACCATTAAGGGTATAAACATGGAGGAGAACTGCTTGGCCTGGTAGAGTATAGCACCTTCTCCCTAGAGTCAGTCATTATGCCTGTAAGTTGTTACTGCAGATTGCGTTTAACAGGCTAAATTCCTATCTAATTTCTACCTTTGGTAGAAGGAAATCATTTCAAGAGAAATGGCAAAATAAGTGCTGTCTACCCAGTTTCGACACAAGCCCATTTCTAGCTTGATGACAACAGTCCCGCCTTCTGTCTAGGGCTTGTTCCTGGAGCTATTTCAAACAGTCCCTGCCAAGTCCTGCTTATTCAAGGCTGCCCAGCAAGCCCTTCAGGGACATTCCAGTGTTCTAGAATTTCAAGATGGCCAGGGCACATTGTCAAATTGTCTTGGCAACTGTTGTTTACTGGTCTCTCAGGACTCTGAGAATATTTCATCATGCCAGGGTCTGCATCCAGGGAGATCTCTGGGGCCTTTATGTCACACTCTTTTGAAAGCTTATTCCAGAATTCAATCACATCTGTCTTAAGGTCCTTTCTTATGTTTAATGGAGTCTCTAGCACTGAAAATCCCACCAAAGCAATTCAGTTCCAACTGGTTTCCCTGTTTATAGTCTGTCTCTGATCCAATGGAATCAATCACCAGAAATCCAACTTAATAGTCTAAGGAACCACAAGTACCCAAGAAACTCCTACATCAACCTCCAAACTCTTCATTCTAAAAGCTTTTCCAACATGTACCTCTAGTGTTACTACCCTCCTTTATCAATAATCTGAAATGACACCTTCTGTTCCATTAACCCATAATCTCTGACTGCCGCAGACACACTTTCCTTCAGAACTGATTTTTACCCATGGCTGTCTAGGAGAAAAAGCATTCCATCATGAATCTTACCACCACCTCTCATCCCTGTTTTCAAAATACTTTTCCCCAGTTTTCTCAGAATACCAACCAGTGTCTTCTCAAAGCTTCAAAGGGTCAGATATCATCACACACTATGCTTTTGTATGCTTTCCTTAACTTCCTGATATGCTCATTTGAGACTTTTAAATCCCAGTGAAGCCTCAGTGAAGGTAACAGGTTGCCAAATGCAGAGGAAGGATCTGCAGTCTCAAATCATCAGCAAATATAGCCTTGACATTTCTGATAAAGAATGGAGGATTTTGGCAACAACTCATCCTAACTCTGATATGACAGGAGCCTACTCGGAAATGTTTCCATGATGAAGAGCACAACACAATGAGGTGAAGACTCCTATCAGACATAGCTCACTGAATCACATGGGGCAAAATATAAATTCAACAGAGTGACATGCCACACAGAACACTGCATTCAACAGAAGACCACAAATGGGATAGTGGTGTCTGGACACTTTATTCGCACTGAAAAACTTACATCCTCTTGGGCCTCTGAACCACCCTCACATTTTAATGGCAAACACTACTTCAGAAGGATGCTGATGTTGGGCAAAGAGACCTCACTGCTGGCTGGATCTATGTTATAAGTCCATTCTATGATGCATTCACAACAGTGAAAAGACCCCACTGTATTCTTGCTCTGCATCCCCAGTGGGATGTAGGAACACATGGGCATGTTTGCTACATTCAGAATTATCTCACAGTCACTAGTGGTGAAGTTACACATAGGATATAGGTTGGCTGCCCAAGCAAGATATATCCAAACAAGGCTGTATGCATGTATACTTATCCCGAGAGTCAGGGGAGACCTGGGAAGTGATGGATATATGAAGCAGACTTTGCTTTGGATTCCGTCCAAAAATTACTTTGGAGGGAGCATGTTTAACAATGGATAGGGCAACACTATACCAGGATGTGAAGGTTGGGAGGTAAGTCTACAGACAGAAAAAATAGGACATTATTAGGGAAGATGAAACATCAACTTTGAGTATTTAACAGTGGGGATATGGAATGAGAAGTCTGCAGTAAAGCTAGACAAGGCGACTGCCACCCGAAAGGCATCACATGCCACTTGGCACAGCAGAGGCCTGGTTTGTTTCTTAAATTGTCTCTATGTTACAGGATCAGTCCAGTGGTAGAGAAGTTGAGGGTAAGTGGTGAGGCCCATCCAGGTGAGAGACTGGCCTGGATGTGGAGGAGGATGGTCCAGGGTAGAGAAAAGCAGTAAAATTAACAGTGATATGAAGGCCCTCATGAATTCATTTATTTCCCCTTTTCTATATTGTTAAGAAATTGTATTAATTTGTTCTGTGGGAGACTCTGAGTATGTGTGTGTGAATGGTGTGTGTGTGTGTGTGTGTGCGTGTGTGTGTGTGTGTGTGTGTGTGTGTGTGTGTGTGTATTGGCCTGTGTCACAGTGGATTTTTAGAGGGGAGAAGACAGATTGTAGGAGTCTGTTTGCTTTTTCTACAATGTGGGTCTTGGGAGACCTCACTGAGGCTGTCAGGAGACTTGGTGGAAAAGGGCTTTTTATCTACTGAGCCATTTCATCAGCCCCGGTGACTTTTTCTAATACAGACTGCCACAGGCTGTCCTTAAGCTTGAGATCTTCCTGCCTCAAGTGTCTCTAGTGCTTTGTGACCCAATGCCCAGTTAAAGCTTTATTTGATAGGTATGTTTTAGCAACGAGACACACAGTGAACATGCATGTGTCATTATGGTGGTTTGGAGTCTAGGCAAGGTGAATTATGAAGTCTTGATGACCAGTCCCCTTTGTAGGTATTGAGAATGCTACATACATTGGTGGAAGAGTTGAAAAAGCACTTGAAGATTCCTGAAATATTGATATGAATAGGAACCAAGGGTAAATTGTCCTCATTGAACAACCAATCAGTTCTTGGATAAAAAAGTAGAGTGTGTTTAGAAAACCAAAGTGAGGTAAGTCAATGGAAGTGCTCAATGTCAGAAAATCAAACCTAACTATGTCTGCTCTACCATTAAGCCTCTGACAGACTTACACAGAATAGTCAGTAGAATTCTAGATGAAAACTTTGGCTGAGGCTTCACCTTATAATTTATTTTTTGAACATTAAGTTGTTAGCAGCTCACATTATAAAAGCTCCCTCGGTCCCCAGTGCATCTGATCTCCGTTTAGGATCATGTTTACTGTTGTCACTGAGCACATGCTTTCAAGCCTTGACATTTTCAGCACTGCCATACCTGGCACCTTCTTTTTATTGTGTCTTAGAATTAAAGAGGTATTAAGCATCATATGGACTGTCTGACTGAATTATCTGAGGAAGGTAACAGAACGAGCTCCAAGATTGAGGGAAGCAGCTGACAGCCATTTGTTGACTTTCTGAAGATGGATATGAGGCCATTAGTTTTGAAAAGTCACTGCAGACAGGAGACAAATGAGCAGTTTAATCCTGTGCCTTTCAAAGTGTCCGCTCAGGAAGGTGTCGGGCTCAATGAGTCTGTCACACTCGATAACATGCGAGTAAATTTCAATAAGAAAACACAAAATGCTCTGTATTTCAAAGGCCCCGAGACACATTGCAGTGTTGAAATTGTAGCTTCCAGATGTTGCCAATAAATGCATGAGGTAGAGTACAAAAGCCAAACTCTGCAGAGTTCAAAAGAATGGATAATATGCCTTCGAGGATGACTGGCTTTCAGAGGGAACCTGGGACTCTGTGGCATGGGGACAGTGACTGAAGATAGTGCATGCTGGCCCCCTCCGTGCTCCAATACCTCCTGGTTTTTTAACTGAGTCAGAGCATGCTTTTGTTAAATTTGGTATTTATTGATATTATAAAGACTCACATACATTCTCCAGATCCGACAGTAATGAGGATTAAATGCCTGCATAGGTATCTGTCTAAATTAAAGTGGCAAATGTCTAAGTGTGTCTGAAGTGTTGATGGTGGCTATTAACATATTCAGATGACAAAAAAAGTTGGTTAATATCTGGTTTCTCAAGTGTTCCTACTGCCTAAGATGAGATGTGCTCTCTGGTTAAGGTCGAGAGGATGAAAGTGACTGGTTGGGATTTAGAACTGAGGAAGAAGAAATAGAGGAGGTTTTCAGCTACTGTGAGATGGCAGATGAGGACTTTGAGTACAGAAGACAGGCTATGAGATTTAACTGAGTCACATACAAAGTGTTAATACTGCTTTCCAGTGTTCTGCTGTCTCCTGAGTCCAAGAGGACCCTGCTGACTCTCTCAGTGGGACTGATGGAAACCCATTTATTTTCATGACCTTCTTAAGGTAACTTGCAAGAAGCCCAAAGAGTGTTTTAAATCTTAAAAGAAATAAATAGAAGCAGTCAAGTTGAAGGATGCCAGATAGATTGCATTTTCATTTATTGCTAATAGTGAACTCAGCCAATAAGAAACTCAGAAATTTCTTTATAACGGCTGTATAAAGTGTAAAGAGCTAAGGGATACATTTACTCAAAAAAATGATGATTGTACCTAGAAACCCAAGACCTGGCTGAACTCTGCAATTAGCATGGGGGCCTCTTCTACACTGTTGGCAAGAATATGCATTGACTTGTGAGGAAAAGTCCAGAGACTGAAGCACAATGGATATCTGTAACTATCTGATGTGAAGGGAGTAGTCACTCTCAAAAGAGCTTTGTAAAGCAACCTTCACTCTTCAAAGTCTTTCCAGGTTCCTCCTCCTCTGATACCTCATCACCTGTCCCGTACAACCCACGGTGCCCATGCAGAGTGCAATTGTGCAGCTGGTAATGCTGCCTCCTTCCTGAATTTCAATCTGTACTCAGGTGAGATCATAGCAGCTACCCACAATGATTGATTTAGGTTGAAATCATAATAATGCAAAGGCTGACTTCTCTGAACAGAACTCCAATCATCTTCTCTCATGACTTACCAGATCTCATATACTGTATATTTGGCTTTACCTGTTTTCAGTTTTTTCCATACAGTTGATTTCTGTGAAGACATGGTTTGTTTTTGTTTTCTGTTTCCTTTGTTATTTACTAACAACTCTGATATTGTCTATTGTAAATATTTTCTGAGTGGCTGGATAAAAAGTACGTTGTCTTATATTGATTATCTGACATAGAGCAAATTCTGTGTTTTCATTTACTGAGATTAGTGTTTTCCTTTGCATTGTATGAAAAGAACACATGTAGCAAATCATTTTAATTAATTTTCCCTATAGCATTTGAATTTATATGCCACAAGTAGTTAGAAAGAGACACTGACCTGTCATTGTACATAAGAACTATTATTGTATTATTACAATGAATGTCAAATTCGGTTACTATCACTTATACTTTTTAAGCTATGCCTTTTTAAAACAAGAAACAATTCAATAGTTGTTACTCTCATAATTTAGGAATTTCATAGTTGTAAATTGTTTGAGAGTCCTAATGATTGTTAATAAAAGATGATGCTATTATTACTTTGAGAAGCTGCAATTTATCACAGTCTAGATTTCAACCAACTTTTAATAAATAACACTGCATCCTCTTTATATGAATCCAATACAAAACCCCAGCCGTAGCAACCAATCCTGTCAAAATGCCTGAGGGTCAGCAAGTGTCCTCCGTGTATTTAGGCCAAGGTGATCTAAAATTTCAATTGCACAGAAGAGGGAGCACAGTACAGGAAACCCAGTGCAGGCTTCATGCTTCATTAGTCATGAAGACAAGGAGAGGATGGCCGGACACAGCAGGATCTGAAGACCAAGAAATATAGCAACATGGATCAATAATTTTGGTTTAAATTTAAAAGGTTAAAAATTAGAAATACAGGGCTGGGAAGATGGCTCAGAGGGAAAATGCACTTGTGGTGTAATCACGAAGCCTGATGCTCAAATCTCCCGAATCCATGTAGAAGGCAGTGTGTGTGTGTGTGTGTGTGTGTGTGTGTGTGTGTGTGTGTGTGTGTGTGTGTGTCTTTATGGAATAAGCACTTTGAGACACAGGAGGCACACATGAGAGCGAAAGACAAGAGATGACCTCAGTTTACTGAAGCCAGGATAGTTCCTGAAAAGACTCAACCAGCAAGTTTTAGTCTCATTTTATACTCTAAAACCACAAGGTGGGATAGGCAAGCAAAGGACATCTCACAATGCACATGTGGCAGTCAGCAAGTTGTTAGGGGTGACAAGTCATTGTTTCAGTGATGCCTCCAGGCCATTCTGTTCCAGGTAGCAAATGAACATGCTTGGCAAATAGTGATTTAAAGCACAGACTCAATCAATCAGTATCTAACAATTGTTCTATTCTAACTGGTTCTACTTCAAATACATTTGGACCTGGACCCTCAGGCTCCAGGGTTAGTGGGAGACCCTGTCTCAAAAGACTAAGTCAGATAGACAGAAGCACAGGCAAAAAAAAAAAAAAGAGGGTGGGAGGGAGGGAAGGAGTCAAAATGAGAAAGAGGGGGGAGGGAGGGGGAGAGAGAGACAGAGAGAGACAGAAAGAGAGAGAGAGAGAGAGAGAGAGAGAGAGAGAGAGAGAGAGAGAATGTGATACGTGCTACTCTTGCCTCTACATTCCGTGTATACATTCATACAAGCCCAGACCCAAACAAAAGTAATTTTAAAAAAATTACTATCATGTGTTACTTCGAGTGAGCACTGAGTGTAAGCAGGCCGTGTGTTCATGCCTATGTGAACTCACCCACATATCTCTATAGCAGGAAAAATTAGGGTACTATTAAATCATGATTGTGGTAAGTAATATACACAAAGACAAAACAAAACAAAAAAACCCTGACAAAAGTATCAACACTACTTTACATGGTACTTAAAGCTGAATTCAAAGACTTAAACCAAACACTCAGCCGTATCACACTTCCCACTGACATCTTTATTAGTCTACTTCATTGGCTTACTTAATCAAAGCTCAGATTTTAAAACAGTTCTCTTTTATGATTGACAGACAGCTAGAGTTCTGTCCAACTTGGTGCCACCATGATACCATTGCCTACAAAGCTCACATTGGAGAAATGTGTAATTCTATCTTATAAAAGAAAGAAAAACTTACCAAAAAGATCTATAAATGCTTTTAGTAAATTTTGGAATTTGTGATCCTCAGAACCCCATCTTCCCTCAATGTATCTCCTCTTCTATCCCTACTGCAGCAAATTAAGCTCTGCCCAGGATGGCGTTCTACAGAAGGACTGATGTTGCAGTAAGATAGATAATATAGGAAGGAAATAACCTGAATATTGGTGACAAAAAGTATGTTGGAGACACAATAATTGCTTCCATTTTAAACTTGTTAGTATTAAAGAAATTTTGTTTAACTATAAAATGTAGGTATTGGGTGCTGGACTATTGCAATGCACACATACACACTGGGCAATGTTTCAGTCATTTTAGATGTACTCATTACTCAAACATTTATCGCTTCTGGACTTTGGACCAGTCAGGTCCCATAGAACCCCAAACGTTATAGGCCAATATTCCCCAAATATTAGAGGCCAATGTTCTTGGTTACTGTCCAGATCTTGACAAATAAGACTCCATTACTGAGGGCACCATGTATGTAAGTTCTATGCAGAGAAATCAAGCTGACCCCAACTGGAAGCTTCATCCATATTGGCTAGCTTTCACAGCACTAGAAGGTTCTATATACACTACAGGAGGAGGGAGGAGAAAAGGAACCATAACCATATCTAGCTCTGAGTTCTAAGAACTATAATGATAGACTTGGCAAGACAGCCCACTGATGCAAAATAGCAGGAACACCATAAGAATAAATATACTCAGATTGTGTTTAAGGTCTAGTCTTCCAGATAAGGCAGGGTAGCAGTACACATGACCTCACAGAGGTTGTGACACCATTCACAAGACCTGTGCAGGCCTAAGAAAGACAAAAAATCCCTGCATGGTGAGTGGGGGTAAGCACAAAGTTCCATTTCTTGCTAACTAATAATCTATTGGCAACCTAGAGTTGCTAGCAAAGGAAGAGTCATTTTTCTTTAAGAGTGTAGCTCTGGGAAGATTGACCATGGTCCAGTGGAAGGCCTTATATCCAAAAATATATGGCAACACAAATTGTTCCCCATGGATCTAAGAAATAAGGAAGACACAAAGCCAGTGGGTGGGGAGCAGGATTGGTCAGGAGGAATTGAGAGAAAAACAATGATGATCAAAATACATTGAATAAAGTCTGGTAACTCTTCCCCAGGTCCTGTCCTCGGAAACTGGAGATCCTCTCAAGGTGATAATCATTCTTAACTGTCACACTGTGCTTTTCCATGTGTAGTGAATATGCATATATAATATTTGCTGTTTGCCCCTATTTTACTAGTTCTTTAAAAAGTTAGTAAAATGAATTTTGCTTATATTTCAAAAATTGTCCATGAAGATGATGTTTTAATATATTCTCCACTTCTTATGACTGCTTATAATTTAGCCCACCCACATTCCTTTCCTACTATAATGGTAAATGTGTGCAATATTTTATCACTTATGTTTCAGTTGCTATGATAAAATATCATCAGACAATGCCAGTTAGAGCAGATCAGGTTATTTTGGCATACAGTTTCAGGGCATACAGTCCCTCAGATAGGAGAAGCATGGCAGGCAGAACTTGAGAGAAGCCTGACAGCTAGGCTGGCACATTTTGATCATTCAGGGGAAATAGAAATAGAAAACAGGAAGTGGAGCCAGGCAAAGACTGTTCCTTTTGAACTACTTCCTGCAGCAAGCCTGACCCTCTTAAAGGTCCCATAACCTTCCCAAACAATGTCACCAACTGAGGACCACATATTGAAATGTATGTTTTGTTTTGTTTTGCTTTGCTTTTTGTGTGTGTGTGTGGGGTCAATTTTGTTCCAAACCACAGCAACTTTCCATCAATCATGAAGGACACAGGTAAAAAGAACAAATCTGCCCACACACATTTAAATGTAATCTCTCCATAGCCTTTTCTGCTCATCGTACAATAAAATAACTATTGTGATGCTATAAACTACACAAGATGCTAGGAAACTGTAGATTACACTGGTCTTCTCTTAGCCTCAAAGTTATTAGGATCAAACTGATGAAGCATGGGCTTGGAAAGCTGCAAGGATTGGCAATGCTCTATTCTATGAATGGAGCACTTGAAGGTCTCTCCTGAAGCATACACCCACATGGTAAGAAAGGAAACCTGAGAAAAGATAGCCCACTGAGCACCAGTCTTCCTCTTATATAAAGAAAGTACTTGCTTCTACAGAAACATAGATAGGATGGGTGATAGTTTGTCTGGGATGCTTCATTAAGAACCCAAATGTTATAATTAGAAAATCATGGGATTGGAGAGATGGCTTTGCATATAAGAGCACTGGCTGCTGTTTCTGAGGTCCTAGGTTCAATTTCCAGGACACATAGTACCTTGCAGCTATCTCTAACCACAGTTCCAAGGGATCCAACGTTCTCTTCTGGCATCTGCTTGCATAAGATATACAAGTGGTGCACAGACATTCATGCAAGTCAAACAAGCACATACCTAAACAGGAATTAGAAAACCATCTTCTGGGTGTACGATGTAAGCGAACTATTTGACCCTCAATATTGTTTAGGCAAATTTTAAACAATTATCTCCATTGTGTTATCACATCTTCAGCTTGTCCTTGTGATAGGTAAATCTGGGAGACAAAGTGCCATGATCAGCACTTGTTTGGGAAATACACAATTGCTTGAACGGTTGACATCAAAATCCATGTCCATGGCCCAGATATCAGCAATGTATGTATGTATGTTTGTATGTATGTATGTATAAGGCAGAAGAGGGCAGACTGTGTTTCACAAGGAAAATATATAGTACGACAATGCCATCATCCTTCTGAATGAGCTCTAAGACCCAGTGGGAACCAGAAACCACAGCAGCATCTACAGTGGAAGGAACTTGGACAAAATGTTCACCCTTCACGCTTACCTCATCACTAAATGACAATCCGGGGCTTGCCCTGAACATTCCCTCCCGCTCTTCACACTTAGATAATTTCCAGCTTAAAGAAAATCTAGACAGAACTTTTCTCCCTCGCTTTCACACTTAGCTCATCTCCCCCTTAAAGCAAGGTGCTTACAGAGAACTACCCTTTTCCCCCCTTTACCCTTACTCCAACCCCAAGCCAGGCTTGTGACTAGTCCAGAAAAATTCCATAGAAGTCATGGCTACTGAGTCTTATTACGGAAAATGTACAAACTTGAGCAATATGAACATGAGATTTTGTCTATAAATTCTACTCACAGATAGACAGGTTGACTCCACAGATGTAAAACCCAAGGTTTACAGATGCTCAGTTTTATGCATATGAATAGCCACTATAATTTCCTGTGTATATGTGGTTCTTTAGTTTCAGATGCTTGATAATTTAGTTGAAACAATGATGGCTAAAACTTTTGTATTTTTTTTAAAACTGTTTTACATCCCCTGAAATGGAATTCCACTGTGACTACAGGGCAATGTCTGATAGCTCTGGCACTCAGGGTGGTCCTGAAGAAATGGACCCAGCAGGAGGGAGGCTTGAATAGCTACCCTCCTGGGACCCTTTGGTCACAGTGTTTAGAAAGAATCTGGTGTCAGTCAAAATAGTATTTACAACAGAATAGCAATGAATATTTAAAGTTAGCCCACTTTTCATTTTATTTTGAAAACTCTGATACATGTGATTTAAGAAAACCAAGTCACAGTGATTCTAATTGTTAAATCATCTTGTTAAATATGTAAAATGTCTGAGTAAGTATGAGGGCTTACATTACTGACAAATGCTAACTGGCCATTGTGCTAACCACTTCAGGGAGAGTCCTAACTGTGGCATGATTTATCAAGGAGAGTTTTTAATATGTGTCATCTCTCCTCAGATTGGTCTGCAAACTCTACCCTTTTATTTGTTTATTTACTATGTGGGGGCTTAACTATATTAAAACTCCCTCTTGCATCAATTAAAGAAGACACTAAGAAGATATGGGGTTTAATAATAAGTTGCTTTAGTCTCCTGATACATTTTACATCTTGGATTTTAAATAACTGGCTTTTTTAAATGTAGAAATGAAGGCAGGCAGTGGTGAATCTAAATAGTAAAGATCCTCCTACTTCTACCCCAGCTCCTGTTTCACATTTGAATACCAGACTTACCTCTTCCAGCTCCAGCTTTCTGAAAGATGATTGATCTAGATCATGGTATCTTAGTCACTGTTCTATTGAAATCACCTTCTATGCCCTGGCCATAGGCTTGCAGCTCTGTCATTATGCAGAAATGCATTCTGTCTAACTTCACCACTGTTTCAAGTCCAAACTTTTTAAATACTTTTGCCCATTTTTGTAGGTTATTTTTCTGAGACTCAGTTTGGTCTCTTTACCGTAATCCCCTGTAAAATCGAAATCAAAGAGCAGATCATAGAGTTCCATCATGGAATAGTCCAGAAAATACATTACCGTTCCAAAAAGGGGCATAGTGAGGAAATACTGGGCTAAAGCAAGACTGAAAACAAGCAGGGCAAACTCTAAATTCTGTATCTCCATGACTGGTGTCAAGGCAATCTTCAAACCTCACTCTTCCCAGCTTGGTTGTCTGCAACATTTCTCTCTCCTAGGTTGGCTCCACACCAAGACTGTGGTATCCTATTGTATTAAATAAAATGTTTTTCTTTTATCCCCCACTAGGTCCAGCACCACAGGGCCCCAAGATATCTGATAAATATCTCAATCTGAGTCACCACAGTGTCTTACCTGCTCTGCTCCATCCCATATCACACTGCCGAAGGCCTCTCTCTGAGCCTGGCAGCCATCTCTCTACCTATCTACTTCCCAAGGCAGGTTTCTATGCCAGAAACACACATCCCAACACTGAGACATCCCACACACTCTCCCAAATACAATTCTCCACATGAATGAACACAGAACACATTAATCTTTGATCCAGTTGATAAGATATAATTGCTCACATAGACATACAAAGCCCTATAGACATCCATCCCTTAAGAACATCCATAACAACCTGTAAAGGTGCAGCGTGGAGTCTTAAGGTCAGCCTCCATGTTGTCTCTCCGCTGCTGCTTCTCTGCTAGTTCCTCCTGTCTCTTCCTCCTCCCTCACTTTTCTCCCACCCATCCTTCTTTCTCGTCCAATGACAGACTTTGTTCTATCCTGTACTGGCCCTCACCTGTATTTTACAGATTAAATGGGGAGAAGGTTCTGATGAAGTCACCTGAGTCCTGAGTACTTGACTAGGCCACTCTCCTTGGGGGGCAGTGGAATTAGCATCAAAATTCAAATAATTCCAGGGCAAATCACAACATTTCCCCTTCTGTCCAGTTAAAAGGCCTTTCCCCTTATATATAAATTGATTACAATTATTACCATTCTACAATTAATAAAACATACTATACACTCAACATCCAGTCCATCAATTTTGTCCATTAACTAAAGCACCTTGCCATCTATGCTAAAAGACTGTAATTTTATACCAGATTTATATCCTGGTTTGAGATCGTATGCCATCTGGAAAACCACCCTTTCAAATTTAACGAAGATGTCTTTCTACCTTGAAGATCTAATTTTCAGAACTATGCCATAGAAGAGTGCTGTCCCAAGAGGCTTTCTCTGGAGCCTCCTGGGATTGGAGATTAAGAAGGTCTGGGCAGAGTCATCAGTCAACAAGGATAACTAAGTGTACAGCCTGATGTTTTGGTAATGTCAGATGGCCTGGTTCTCTTTCAGGACCTCAATAATATATGTTCAAAATATGAGAGGTTTTGAAAATTATTTATTTTTGTTCTTATGTGCATTGGTATTTTACTTGCATGTGTATCTGTGTAAGGGAGTCATGTTCCCTGGAACTGAAGTTTCAGACAGTTGTGAGCCGCCATGCGGGTGTTGGGAATTGAACCAGGTTCTTCTGTAATAGCTTGTAGCATTCATAACCCCTGTGCCAGCTTTGCAGCTTCAGGAAGAACATTTTGGTTGATATGTATCACAGGGGAAAAGGGAAGAAGGGTCAGAAGCCACAAATTCTTGAGCCATATTATCAGGAAATGTTATAAAAGTATTAAAACTTTGGATTTAAACTTTGTAACAGGGGCAGCTAACGTTTTCTTGTTCTACCCCGATTACATGAGTGGGCAACATTGAACATAAACAGGTTTGTTTGTTTTCCCCAAATATAGTATCACAACACTTTAAAACTTAAGTATGGTTTTATTTATACTGAGGATGGCTAGGGAGTGAAATTAAAATGCACCAACTGTAAGTGTTATTCTAGCTAGAGCTGATCCTAGCTAATCTCACACCAAGGAGTCAAAGCGAGCAGAAAACACCTTCCAGAGTACTTGGTGATTGGGAATTTTCCAGAAGTTCCACTGCTCAGCTGAACATGTGCCTGAGGTCGTAATTGAAGCACAGCTGCCCAATTCTTTGAAGGCAGGAGGAAAAAGTGTAGACGCTTGGGTATTCTGCTATGCTTGCAGCATACGCTCCCTGCATTGACATTTCTTATGGTACTTGGTTCTCATAACCCGGCATAAGCTGGGTGATAAGACCTTGATATGCAGGATCTTATGGCTAAGTCTGGGGAAGGCAGCAGATGTTAAGTTTATTAAATCAATCAAACTGCACAATTAAAGTTCAAGCACTGCAGTTTAATTAGGACTGTGGCTAGTTACAAATCTACACACAGTGTGGTTTTCCACCAAACATCCATGTTGACATTATGGATGCAGGTCAGGCATTCTCACAGAGCCTTTCCAGTAAATCAAGCTTCTAGCATCTACTTTGGAGATTTCTAACATTATATATATTATATTTTGTTGATATTAAATATACTATATTTGGGGTTGGGGATTTAGCTCAGTGGTAGAGCGCTTGCCTAGCAAGCCCTGGGTTCGATCCCCAGCTCCAAAAAAAAAAAAGAAAAAAGAAAAAAAATACACTATATTTATGTTTGCAAAATATAGGGTCCTTATCTACATTATACATCTTGTTTTTAAAACAGTCCTTAGTCACTCCAGTACCAGACGATCCAACTCCCTCTTCTGGCCTCAGCAGAGACAGTATGCAGTGCACATACATACATGCAGGCAAAAACCTGATACATGTAAAATAAAGATAAGTAAATTTTAAAGAACAAAATGTTAATGTGTCATTAAAAAGAAAAATAAAACTGCATTATTTCTTTTGTTATACATCTAATTTATATATTGAGATTTTATCATGAGTTTCTTTTTTTTTTTTTTTTTTTTTTTTTTTTTTTTTTTTTTTTTTAGGAGCTGAGGACCGAACCCAGGGCCTTGCGCTTGCTAGGCAAGCGCTCTACCACTGAGCTAAATCCTCAACCCTGAGTTTCTTTTTCCTTGTAAAAACAGGATATAAAATGTACAGACAAACTCCTAGATGGTTTTCTTGAGAATAAGACAAACTCAAGTGACAGAGGGAAAGATATGACCATCATGACTCATAATCAGCTTGTTCCCTGACTATTAAAAAGGGAGAAAGGGCACACTTGAGAGTTTATAACTTTCTTTTGGGTTCAACTAGTGCAGTGGCCTGCCATTCTAGGCTGACACCCTACCCTGCAAAGTTATAAAATTAAGTTTATCTTCTTCATTACTCTGAGCCTTCAGGGTTCTTATTACAAATTGAAGACCCTTGTTTCAAGATGTAGAATAGATGCTTGATGACCTAAAGTGTTTTTGCCTTATTTGTCTTTTAAGGTTGATTATGTAAACACTGAAGATGTTATTACCTCATATAATCAAGTTATACTGCTAAACAGGAATGGTGCTTTGTAGAAATGGCATGGGGATACAGTCATTCCGTGTGTGTGTGTGTGGTGTGTGTGTGTGTGTGTGTGTGTGTGTGTGTGTGTGTGTGTGTGTGTGTGTGAGAGAGAGAGAGAGAGAGAGAGAGAGAGAGAGAGAGAGAGAGAGAGAAAGAATGACTGAAGAACAGACTGAAGACCAGCATTGATTTTCGGCAGAACTATCAGACTGTCTTATTTCAGGGTAAAGTTTTTTTCTGGCCTTTGAGAAGGTAGATCATGGGCTGTGGTATGAAATGCAATGATTTGGGAAGATATATGATGCCCAGGATTTGTAGAGAAAATATTCTGTGGGACAGCCTTGCTTCTTCCTAAATTTCTGAGATTTATACCAACTCATTATTTTCGGTGTCTGGCATTTACTTTGTGCCTCTTCTATAGGCAGTGGCATATCAAAAAGGCTTGCAGGGAAATAATGCGAGGTTCATCCAGGTCTTACATGCTCTCTTATTTCATTCCTCTTTGTAAAATGTAGGTCTTTTTGTGCAAAATGGACCTCCTGCTGACTCTGCACCAGTTTTTCTATTTGACAGAGCTTACTAGATGCTCTCTGCTAGGCCACCTAGTAAATGTAGGCAAAACAAGAAGAGAAGGGAAACATTGCTCAAGATTCCTGAGCATCCTCACTTACCTAGGAAGGGAGGGGAAGCTTGCTCATGCCCCTCGATTCCATACCCAAAGTGGTGGCTCAAACATGCTCCTAAATACAAATTTGGGTCTGTCCTAATTCTTCACAGGTAGTTCGTCTTGTGTTTATTCCTTAAACAGTATAGACAGTGAGCATTTGCATAGAATACATTGCCGTGGGTGTTCTAATAATTGAAAGATGAGTTAATGCATTCAGAAGCTGTGTTTGAGCTCCATGCATGTATCACACCATGGGGGTTTAGGTGACTGACACCAGTGTGGTCCTTTGGCCAGCATCCTCTCATGAGTATCTAGCTTGGAAAGCAGCAATCACCCCTGCCTTAGCCTACAGGAAACAGAGACCAAAACTGATCTTAGTCTGGGATAGTATAGGTCCACATGGTCTGTTTTATAAGTACTTTTAAACTAAATGTCGAATTTGAAAGTTGTGCTGTGAGGGTTCTTCTGCGGATCTTACAGAGAAAATGAAATAAACTCTTCACTGTAGCAGGATCTTAGCTCCACTGTACTCACGTCTATCAGTGAGGAGCAGATGGATGACTCTGCTCCGATCCAGTCGCCACTCATCAATGACTCAACCTGCACCAACCACCCTGCTGTGTTTGTGTGACAACTTCTATGAGGTATGTCTGAAGGCACAAGAGGGGTACAGGGTGCTGAGGGACTTTTTTGTCATTAATATTAACAGCCACTAAAGATCATGCTGGTGAAAAGACATTTCAGGTTAAAATTTTATAATCAATCAAACAAATAAATAAATATTCCCTCCAACATTTTCAGAATCCAAAGGGAAAATATGGTAAAGCCAGAATGTAGTCAAATGCTTGACACATATTCTATAACTCCTGTTCACAGTTGCATAATTAGCAATGTCATGTGACTGCACTAAGAAGACTTTTAATTAGGAGAGTGGAGAAGGGGAGGGGGCTCATATCCACTAAACCCCACCATGCACACAATTTGACATGCATGAATCAGGGCATGGGCTTCAAAAGGGATGTCATTCTCCATTGCTCTGCCTTTGTGATCAAAGTATGTTTGGATTGCATTGTCAAACGAAACACACATCACACAGCCCCTCTGTGTTACATCATTTGATGTACGGTCACACACACTGCTAACTGTAGACATTTGGCCTGTGTTTAACTGCTTGTCCACACTATACCAGAGTGCAAGATCTTCCTGACGTAGGGGTGTGATTTACTCTTGACTGTCAGCACATCCCGCAGAGTGGACTGGATTTACAGGCTGCATGCGAAACTTGATGACTTAAGCATTACTTAAGCGCTTCAGGAGATCACAGTCCCAGCATTAGTTACAAAGTCACACAATCCCAACTTCCAAATTGAAAACTGTGAGAAGCATAACTGGAAAAGATAAGAATGCATCTCTCAATTATCTACCCCGCCCCCCACCAATTCATTACGTCAGGGCATGGCGTTTTGAAAGTGTGTGAAGTGAATTTAAGGTCAAAAGAAAGTGAAATTTCGTTCCTGCTCACTGAACATAAGACAATAAGACACCGAACTTGCCCCTTCTCTCCATTTTAGAATTCATTGCTTTCCATCCCATTTTCTGAAAAGCACCTGTTTACGAAGTTTTATTCTGGGGCAAAATGTCCAATTTCCTCTAACTTCCCAAGGGGAAATAATACACATCAAATTTCCCCAAATAAAAGTATTCTCCCCAAATTTGAGAAGGGAGACATGTAATTCAATGTGGGGTGATCAGATGACTCAAGCGTCCCTACAGAAACACAATAACAAGGGTTTGAGAAAAATAAATATAAAAGTACACATGTAAGTGTAAAATAATGCTGAGCAAACAGATGTAGCAAGAAAGTATTTGTAATCTACACAGCCAAGAGGGGCTGTCAGCCAAACATCTACTGTGTTCCATAAAGTGTCTGATTCGTGCTGATATTTTGTGTATGACTCCTTATAAAAGAGAACCTTTGGGATGTGCAGTACTTATATATCTGCTGCAAAACCAGAGGAAACTATGGAGGCTGCCGTACTGCCCATAAGCTTTACTTGTGCATTTTTTCTGTTTTCAGGAACACCTATGCTTTCCTTAAAATAAGACTGCCATCCATTTACCATGTTATAAGCAACAAATGTTAAAGTTTTTTAAAAAAAGGACTTGAATCTGGCTCATAGATCAGTAATTCTCAAGACGAGTATTTTCAACCAGCTACTGTAGAACTGTAATTCTTCCCTCGTTTAGTGTGACAATTAGAAATCACCTCCAAATGACTTTTGATTTCTCAGAAGGTCTGGGTTTCTAAATATTTCTGTCCCTCAACCAGTAAAATGGGTCTGGTTCCTGAACCACTGAGTTCCCATGAAAGGCAAACCTGAGGTATCTAATTAACTGGCACCTTATTTAAATGAGCTTGACCTTCATGGGCTTCAGCTTCCAGCAGTGTGTCTCTCTGGATGTTTTACTTCCTACGCACTGCCATTAATGGGCAGCACATGGTCATTTATGATAGTTAGACTTAAGAGGAAGCTCACCTTCCACTCTAAACTCATTCAGATTTTGATTGAAATATAGTGAGATGTTTTTTTCAAAAACCTACTGATGATTAATGACACAGCTAAATAAACATGCAGAGAGAGAGAGAGAGAGACAGAGACAGAGACAGAGACAGACAGACAGAGACAGACAGAGACAGACAGACAGACCAGTTTTTCTGATTTAAATGCTAGTCCATTCCATCAAAGTAAGGAACAGGGCAAATTTTGGGCAATCTCATAAAAGGCCTACAGAGCAAATGTAGCACAATCAGAGCAGGAAGCCACAGCCACAGCTCTGTGCTATTGTCCTCAGCCCTCATGCTGTTTAACATGACACATAAAGTCCAACAGTAAACTGATGCCATTTGTCAAAGTGGAAATGTGTTATTGTATCTGTCTTCCTTCTCAAAGCTGGACCTTGCTATCTACAAACATAAAACCCAGCAACACAGCCCACCCTCAGGGAAGTGTGAGTAAACACTTCCCAGATACTCTGTGGAATTTGTTGTTTCAGTGTCAGTGTTATTTTTAAACAGAACCAGAGAATGTAGCAACATGACATCTTCATTTGGTTTTATTAGTCTGTGACATCAGTCTGTGGAACTCCTGGCCTGGTATCACAGATGGTAGAAATGTTGCTTCCACTCCATTCAGGCAGGACAAAATACTGCAAGGTGTTATGTGTGGGCAAGCATGGGAGACATTCTTTTTCTTAAGGCCATGGTCATCAAAGAGTGTTTCAGATAGGAGGGGGTTGTAAGTCACATCTAATCAGTGGGAGGATTGATGGTCAGATCATCCCAGTGTGTTGAAACTATTTTTATTTCACACAAGTATGAACCTGAGCCCTTGCCTCTATGACTCACAGTTGTGGTGCCCAATATAAGTGCCTCATTAGGGATTTTGTTAACAGTAACTCTGATCAGATGGGCTGTTCGAGAACTGAGAATTCCAGGTTCACCCATACCACTTGCCTTCCAGCTGTAGTTTCAAAGTTAACTACTAGGAACTCTGTGGTGTGTCCTTGCTAAAATACTTCCATTTATTGTGGCTAAACAAAGGCCTGCCTCTAGTGGCCTGCTGCCTTCCAAACCCATTGTTCCCCAATCATATTCCTTTTCAACATTATGTAAAAAAAAAGCAAACTTGGCAGTTTGTGGCGAACACTTAGAACTATAGATTTTAAGCTGTCTAAAAACAATTCAGGTTGACTCCTATATTGAAAACACTGGAGAATTTCAATCCCTTATTGCTGTCTTGACTGAGTATGTGGAGGGCACCTCTTTTTTTCTGGTTGCAGGCAGGCTATGAGATTTTCTAGGCAATCAGTAACTTCACTGTGTGGAGAGGTGGCAGGTTCTGAATGAAGTAATGTCTGAGTGGAACTTAGAAGTTGGTTTGAGAATGGTCTTCTGTAACTGTCATTGATAAATTGTACTGGACCATAAAGAAAAAGTGGCTTGTACAAAGGGTAATGAATCTCTCAATAAAGCTCTCATTACTCACAGGAAGAAGTAACTTGCAAAGACCACTAAGTTCAGAAGCAAATTTAGTGGGCACCTCCACAGCTCAACATAGGGTTCCTGGGGAATGAGCTTGGGAGCAAACAACAACAGGCTTTTTGTTTTGTTTTGTTTTGTTAGAAGAGAAACATAATTACCAGAAACTATCAGGCAAATGCAAAGCTATATGCCTCTAAGATAACTGGCCAGGTCTCATCAGAACTGTTTGAAATGATATTCAAGAAAGTAAATGTCACAGTCAGTCAAGTGAAAGGAAAGGAAAAAGGAAAGGAATCCAACAGCTGTGTCCAGTGTGAGATACTGAACAGGATGATGGATGGGAGAGGCACCCTGTGATGTTGCATAAATACTAAGTCAATAAATCAGATCAGAGTCAGTAAGTTGATGTCTTGACATTCATAATTACAACGTGGTCTCAAAAAGGAGTATTTCTGTTTTAATTCTGAAATGTTTCAGTATATCAATTCAAGGAATAAATAGTAAATTAATGGTGGTAAAATTTTTCCATAAACAGACCTTAGTGAAGGTGCCAAAAACTTTCCAAGTTTTTGAAATACAAGCTCTCCTACCAACTTTTAAATATTTCTTCTTTTTTTTTTCATGGAGAGGGCAGAGAAGAAAATTTATATCCGTCACCCCATGTCTTCAATTAATAAATGTGTATGTATTGCCTCAGTCATTAGAACATAGTTTCCTATTCTTACCAATAAGGGAATGTGGACTAGGTAAAGTGTGGGGATAACACACTCATGTCCTATGGGTAGTCAAGGTCTTTTATGGTAATTTGTTCATTTCACTTTTTTTTAAAGTGTGAATTTCCAGGTATGTAAACAAACAAAGAAAAAAATTCAGGAACACATCATGCCTGTACATGGTGCACAGATATGCTTGTGGTCAAAACATGCAGATACATCAAATACATTTATTTTATTAAAAATAAGCAAGTTGTGGTTTGAATATTCTTGGCCCAGGGAGTGCCACTATTAGGAGACAAAGCCTTGATGAAGAGAGTACATGTGACCTTGTTGGATTCCTGCAACAAGTGTGTCACTGTTGGGGTAGGTTTTGAGTCCCTCCTCCTAGCTGCCTGGAAGCCAGTCTTCTCCTATTTGCCTTCAGACCAAGATGTAGAACTCTCAGCTGCTCCAGCCCCATGCCTGCCTGCACACTGCCATACATCTTGCCATGACGATAATGGACTGAACTTCAGAACCAGTAAGCCAACCCCATTAAATATTTTCCTTTATAAGAGTATCCTTGGTCATGGTGGCTTTTTTACAGCAATGAAAACCTGTTGAGTCCTACATGGTCATTCAAGGGACAGCATGACATGGTTCCTATCCTGCAACAAAGCCAGCAGGTGTGGGCCTCCAACAATGTTGATGGTTGCTAGGTGTGAAGTTTGTTTGTATAAATTAGTTAAACACACACATACACATATACATCTATATCTATATCTATACATAGATATAGATATAGATATAGATATAGATATAGATATAGATATAGATATAGATATAAGTTAAATATAGATATATTCATGAAACTCCTTTAAGAAATATTCTCCCTGACAAGGTTATTGGGGGAAATTATCTCCCTACCACGTTTAATGATTCCATGATAATTAGAGACAACACAACTTCAGCAAACAAAGGTGTATCTAATGTTTGAGCAAAATGGTAAATGCTATTTCCTTCAGAACAGCCCTTGAAGCCATGGGAAAAAACTCTGAAAACATGAGTTCAAAAATATATGAATAGGATTTCTTAACTTTGAAAAATATAAGGGTTGAATATGAATTGTGTAAGGAACTTCATGGACCCAAAATAACAAAGGCAGCTGCATTGTGAGCCAGCTTGTTTGAAAGATATTAAGGAAGAAGATAAAGATATTTAGGGAGTAGTGATCTCAGGGCAGGGTCTGACTCAGTAAAGTTTATTGCTTATGCTTACAAAGGCAGGCAGATTCCTGAGTTCAAGTTCCTGGGACAGAGCAAGTTTAGGCTCACGCCTGGTTGAAATGGTGATCTCAGATCGAGATCCCACTCATCTAGATTATTGTCTATGCTTACAAAGCCAAGCAGATCTGTATATTCATTTGTAATGTTAAAGAAATGTATGTGCTTTTTCTAAGAATCAAGGGGCTAAGGACTCGTGGGATAATCCATAGGAAATGTGGAATAAATGACTAATTTGAGACGCAAACAAAAGACTGGGATTTGATCTGTGAGAGTTAAGGTATCTGGATGAGGTGTCTGGAGAGCCTGGAGAAGCAGAACACAGGCTCTCAGCTTTTACCCCACATTTAACATCAAGTTATCTCTTTAGCTGCTCTCAAACACTGCTTCCTCAGGAATGCCTCTCCAAAATGAGGCTGGTCCTTGGCAGAAACCCTAATAAAGGCCCAAGACCAAGAAAGATCTATGTTGAAAAAACTCAATGCATGCATCCCTTGAAAACTTCCAAGATAAGTCCATCCTCTAGAGTGTATTCTCAGCTGTTTCCTTACAAGTTCACAGACAACAGATCTATTTTGGTTTCCAAAATTCAGAAAATTTAATAGTTAATGTTGATTATCAATTTGAGAGCATCTAAAGTCACCTATGGGACAGGTCTTGGGCATGTCTTGAGGGAGCTTTTAGATTAAATTTATTGAGGTGAGAAGACCTACAATGATAGTAAGCAACATCATGTGACAGGCTGAAGCCTGGAATAAATATTTAGAAAGGAAGGAGAGTACCAGCATTCAGGGATCCCTGCTTCCTGATGGTGGACACAAAGTGATTAGCTGCCTCCATAACATTTTGTCTTACGGACCAAAGCCTTGAACTCTGAGTCAAAACCCTCTTTTCTTCAAGTTACTCGTAACTGGTATTCTTTTTTATTTTCTCATTAATAAAAAAGTAAGGATAACAATGATTTTTGATATTTACTATTTAGTCTCCAACTGGGATTCTCTGTTTGCTTACAATATAAGATTTCAAGCTGGTTTCTGACATGTATATTCCTCTACATTATCTTAATAACAAGTAAGGTCCTTCCTGATTTGGCCATGTTCAATCCCAAATTGCAGAGCCTCTGAGACTTTCTCTGAACATATGCAGTCCATTCCCTCAGTGTCTAATGGTCTAATTCTGGGCCTAGAAATCATGACCAGCTTGATTCCAGGCAGCAATGAAAATGAAATCTTTATAAATTTTATCAAATGGAAGAATGATGTTCAATAATTACAATTTGGCAAAACACCAAAAGCTAACACCTTGGCTTTAGAAAATTATCTTTCTAAATAAGCAGTATAGGAAAACAATCTGAACAATAAACCATGAATCATCACGTAGGCAACTTAAAATCACCACCAGCTGAAAATGACAAGAAAGCTACATTTAAAAGCACAAATTAGTATAGTGAGGCTCACAAAATATCAATAGGATGATCCCCTCCACCATTTATGTAATTAGTTCCCTATACATTCTTATATCTCAATTTTTAAAATTGAAAAGAGTCAAAGCCATTGACTCACAGAACTTTGAGAGACAAGGCAAGTTAGAAAAAATCTATTGAAATAATTCAAAATTAATATCACCATTAGGCAAACTAATGTACTGGCTAATCCATGGTATTAAGTAGCCTTGATGTATTATGTTACTTCGGTGAAATGACTATAGTCCGTCTTGCTCATCAGCATTTAAAGCTAATTTTCTTCCCTTGGGGTGTGAGGGGATGGACAAACAAGAAATGGGGTGGAACAGAGATAGGAAATTAGATGAGCAACAATTTTAAACTCCACTGGCCAGTACAGATGTGAAGTACTCTAAGAGGTAAATATTGATTATAGTCAATAACTCTTCCAGAGGTGCATTTAGTTACGGAAACAGTTTGAATATCATTCACTCATTCACCTAGTAGAAATGGGAAGGTGTCATGGTTCTTTGTGTGTCCATTTGACACAGTTTCATTGGACAATATGACCCCATTAGATTGGTCATGAAAATAGACTGGAACATTGCAGTGTCAGGCGTGATGTCCATGGGTAGCTATGTCTGACCTGAAAAAGAAAGGTAGCTGAGCAAGTCAGATGGAGCATTCCTCCATCTCTTCCGTTTCAGTTCCTGACTCAAGTTCCTGCCCTAACTTCCTTTCACGATGGACTATAACATTTAAAGCAAATAATCCTTTTCAACCTCTGTTTTTTTTCAGTCAGTGTTTTATCCCAGTGACAGAAAGCAGATTAGAACAGGGAGCCATAAAAACCAAGAGCTTGTTAGAAATCTCTGATTCAGGCATTATGCAAAAGACATGAGATCAACTCTTTGGAAAGCAAAGCTTCTTATGCTCTGGGTCCCACTTCTACTTAAATTTCGACACTTTTGCTATCAGCGCTATCCTCATCACCTGTACGGGATGCTACTGCTGGCTCTGTCAGTGTTCATATGAGTCTCACCTTAGCTGACCCCATTTTGTTTTGAGTAAGATTGGGGTAGGGAATAAATCTGAGAAGCTGAGGACCTTTCCGAATTGCTTCAAGCTAGAAGGTGTGTGGTGATAGCAAGTGAATCTTGATCTCATTATGTTTCTGATGAGAGAATGCGATGAACAACCTCAAGCTGTCAAGGCACAGACAGAAAACGGTCCTTTCTTATTGAATTCTCTCATGTGTTTTGTCCAAAAAGTAGTTTTATCAGATATGCCTGGGCTAGTCTTGAGACATTATCCTGTTTCCAATAACACATCACCTTTACTGCCTTAGCGGTAAGTCTTGAAATCATACAAAGCAAGGCCTTAGGGTTATTCTTTTGAAATTTATTTGGGACATGCAAACCATCTTCAAGTTGATATAAAATTTGCCACAGAATGTCAATCTTGATATCTTAAATAAACAAAGCTCCCTGGGCTGTTAAACGGTGTTGATTCTGTAGGTCATAGACATAGGAGTACATTTACATATAAGGAATATATATATATATATATATATATATGGTTAAATTTAACACTATATATTTCACATTTGAATACTTTAAATCATTGGCTCTCCACCTTCCTGATGCTGAGCCCTCTAACGTAGTTCTTCATGCTGTGGTAACCCCAAACATAAAATTATTTTGTTGCTATTTCATAACTGTAATATTGCTACTGGTCTGATTCATAATGTGAATATCCGATACATATGGTATGTGCTATATAACCCTTGTGGGAGTAAAGACCCACAGGTTGAGAACTGCTGCTTTAAAGGCAACTGTTTAAAATACTCTCGGTTTGGGTTGCAAAATGCTTGCTGCACAAGCTTGAGGAATTGAGGCTAGGTGCAAGGCATACACCTTTAATCCCCAAAATTGGGAGCTACAGACAAGAGAATCTACTATAGCGGGGTTGGCAGGCTCAGGGTTCAGTGGGAGACAATATCTCAGAACATAGAGTAGAAAAAAATTAGAAAAAAAACTGGCATAAACTTTTGGCCTCCAGACAAACATGCACCTACATGTACATGTATATACACATACACACTCATGAACACTTAAGTATGTTCTTTTGCAGCTGTTGTGTATTTAATTGTGCTCATGTAATATGTAGCAGTCATCCCTCAATTACTAATCCATACAGCTTTTCTAATCCATTAAAAAAATCCAGAACAGTTATTCTGTCATACAGATGAGGATTTTTTTAGATCTTTGTTTCTGTTTATAAAATGATTTTGCTTCCTATCCCTGCCTGTCTTATAGTCACAAATGTAGACATTTCCAACCTGCTACCAATCTTAGGAGGAATTATACTAAGGTTCCTATGGAAGACTCTTCCATGGAAGGCTCTTCTAGCATGTAAGCAGCCAAAAGTCATCAGCAAGTTTACAAGGAAATATTTGTCCAACACTTTTAACCTTAAGTAAAAGTAAAAGAATGTGTCCCCAATTATATGGTTTCTCACCATGAACTGTGGCTTTCACTACTCTACATAGACACTGCTAACTACACCAGGGACTCTGTGTGAAGGCTCTGTACTCTGTAGGGCATCCTGTGAGCACTGAGAGCCCTGCCCTCCATCACTGTGTGGCCTTAGAGACTGTTTGAGTATCAGTATCATGATGTCCTCAGCTCTGTGGACCTCTAGCACTTATTGCCACTGCTCTTGGCAGGACAAAGTTTAATTGTGTCTTCCCAGATGTGACACATCTTGAAATATCAAGCTGTCACTGAACTCTTTGGCTCTGCAGGAGTGTGCTCTTCATTTTAGGTGGAGAGGTAATGTTGTGCTTACTATTCAATGGTATGTTATGGAGGACTAGATAAATATTTCCCTCAAAATGTGAATTTTGAAATGTATTCAATATGAAATTCAATAATGAAAATTGTGATTTCCAACATTTCATCATTTTCCTTTTTACTAATACACAATACATTTTATAACTTCATTGGTAAGAGATTTAACAATACTCAAATACTAGGCCAAGCATAGTTCTTGAAAAAGATTAATTTTCAGGTCATCTGTCTTTCTTAATAAATTCCAGACTTTCTAACTTTCACAACAGAGACTGAATTAGTTACCCAAAGTCTCCTTTTGATGACAATTACAGCAAGAACATAATTTATTTAATCCTCAGGTTGAGCTTCCTTTATTAAGGGAGATTAGCTTCTGAGCTTCGTAATTATTTGGAAATAATGCATGATGTATCATACATTTTTGAGAAATACTTCTACGTTTATAGGAGATGTTTAGTTAAAATCCTACAATTAATATTCAAGTGAAGCCTTGGGGACTGAGCAGGTGTGCACATCTCAGACACAATAAGTCTCCTCCATAGCCTCATACATTCTAACAGCATGAAGGAATGGCTTAGGGCACAGTAAGAACTCAGTGGGTATGCATGAACTCACTGAATTGTCATTTGGGAGTAGAAAACTTAAACATTTATGTTTGTAGCAATATCAAACTTGAAAGTTCCCCCATTGCTGGATTCTGCCAACTCGGATACTAAACGCTTGACCTAAGCCATAAAAACTGAGTATATAAATAGCACAGTATGTCTAAATGAAACCTATTACCAATGATAAGAAACAGCACACAAAGCACAGAGGGACATACAGATACTCCAGATGTCTGTCTTTGACACACATCAGCAAAACCACCCCATGAGCCTTTATCATGGCACTGGCCTCACTTTGGGGGAATTCTGGCAGACATATGGTAAGAAAATAACTCACAGATGATGTCAATAAACTGCCTTTTCTGATTCACGTGGGTACTGCTTGTGACATGAGCTCTGTTTGTGAGAATTACCTAGTATCCGGGCATTAAACACAAGTGAATTTCGTAAAAAGGCTGTAATGACATTTGTAGAAGCATTCACTCTTTACTAAGTGCAGCATGGCTCTCTGTGCTACACTTCCTGGACATCAATACTGGAGCCTGAGTTTTTAAAACTCTTTATTAGAGACAATTTCAAATAGAATCTCCACTGTGAGAAACATAGAGAGTAAGTTTAATGTCTAAATCTTGCAAGGTTTTCCAATTTTGTTGGAAACTGGAAGAGAATTGTTTTGCATATTTCGTTAACCAAATAATACTTTTTTTCTTTCCTGAGAGAGTAATTCTGTAAAGTGTCATTAAGTTGTAAGAGGAAGCTCATGACTTCCTTGCAACCACTGCAATCCCCTGAAGTCCATGCAAAGCTTAGACACCCTGTAGGCAGGATTCTGTAGAGACTCTTTGAATTTGTGCTAACAGGAACCATCCATCCCCTTTTCTGTCATCCTCTGTGGAGACAGTGGATCTATGATCAATCTCATCACAGTCTGACATAGGAACATTCTTCACCTGTGTAGGGCTGGTCATTTGTAGGATCTTCTGTCATTAAAAAAAAAAAAAACACAAAACAGTCCATTCTAGTTGAATGACTACCTTGTTGATGTCCGCAAGTTCAAAGTACAAGAATAAAAAGAGGCTGTCCCCATTCTCCCACCCATTATGGGATCAAGCAGAAATTCTTTCCCTGGCTGAGAAATCCAGATACAAAAGCAGCTATGGCTGCAGCAGTTGGCCCTTCTTTGGATGATGTGAGGAGACACGTTTTTCCAGGAGTGCCAAGGAAGAATCCCATGAGGCAAGGAGAGAAGAGTGGGAAGAGTGAGCAAGCTACAGAGGGGCAGAGAGGGTAGGACAAGAAGAGCTGTGTGAAGATCATCCTGCTGGGAACTGTGGGAAACGCGTGAACAGGTGCAGAGGATGGACTCGTGTCAGGGGTCACTCAGGTGGGATCCATGCTTCTGGAGTTGGAGGGAGTATTCCAAGAATACTTGCAAATGTTTACATATTGAGCACAATATAATTCTTTACCTTGCACACACTGTTATGCAAGAGAAAGGGTTTTCCTTGACATGTGTGAGACCTTTGAACTCAATGTTTGATTTTAAAATTTCTCCAGTTCCCCCAAACATTTTATTTAGCATTGTGTGCACTAAAGTTTAGCAATTATTATTTGAAGGAAGGAAGGATAAAAAGAAGGAAAGAAGGAAGAAAGGAAGCCTAAGGATAGAAGATAAGGGCTGCATGCAGCTAAGCCAGTATACTGTACTTGAAAGAATGCTTACTGTTTCCTTGGTAATATGTCCAGTAACAGTACGATATGCTCACTCTGGGATTTCTAATTATCTTGAAAATGATTCGAGTCAACAGCACAACCTGAGGTCAATGCTTCCTAATTTAAAACCATGCAACAAGAAGATATTTGTGTTTATTTTTCAAGTTTCTGTGCTAGCATTTAAAATTAAAACAATTCAACTTGAAAATATTAAGATAGGGTGAGTGAATGAAAACAATTTTTCATATACATTTAGCAACATGTATGTCTAGCATGTGAAGTTTGTGTGTGAATATTAGTGTTCTTTGTTGGTGCATGAGCATAAATATTGATTTACTCATAACTATCATAGTCATTTTGATAGCAAAAAAGTCTATGCAACCTCTGTTAATTATACCATGCATATAGTAGTGCGAGTTAGTTCAAACTCAGCATTTTGACATAGAAATTGCATAATTTTTTTCTTTAAAAATAACTTAAGTACAATCTAACTTCCGGCTTAAGAAATGGAGGTAACATTTGAAATGATTCCTGGGAGAATTTTGAACTCATTTTTCCTTCTACTTCTTTTCCTCTAGAAATGTTTTGAACTCAAAGTGGTTAGAAAAGCCGAGGATCTGAAACACCCCAGAAGAATCAAGAAGAGCTTGGTCTTTGCCTCAAGTATTAGCCTTACCAACTCTCAGCATGTGGTGCCTGCTTTAGTAAATTCATGCCAGTAAAAAGAACCTGTTTTCAGAGAAGTTATGCATCACATATCAGTGATTTCCTAAATATCACTATTGTCCTTGTTGTCCCTTTAATGTTAGCACCCACCTGCTGAGAACAGTGTGTTAGATTATGCAGCTGTGCTGTACTGTGGACTTGTCCAACATCGCACATGCTCTTTGGATACATCTGCCTGAATCTCAATACTCTGCTCCTCTAACCAGGCCTTGCAAAAGCCACTTCGATTCCTACAGGCCTTGCGACTCCTGCTCTGAGTGTGGGCAGTGAGCCTCACCCAGAAGCAGGTAGGTTCCAATCAGACCTCAACTCTGATTTTTACTTGTTACTTCGAGTTGCAAAGAAAAGTCCTTTTCAAACTCGTCTGTTAAACGGCTTTTATTTTAATTAAGTGGTTCTACTTTAAATATATTATTTTACTATGTAGTATATGAAAAATTTCTATTTTAAATAGATTATATTTTAATTGCATTTAAAATATAATATATAAATATATAAATGTATATAAATATACAAATATAAAATATATATTTAAAATATATTCTAGGTATTTTTATTTTAAAACTGGCCATAATTACTAGCCAGGTTAAAGGTTTGAAAGTATTTTCAAGCATTTTCAGACTATTCTGGCTATTTCATGCTGGATTTAATATTCCCCAAATCCACTTGCTGGGATTGGTGAAGTTCATGGAGTAATACAGTGTGGGATTTGTAGTGACAAGGCTGATATGACTTTAAAATGACCATAAATGTGATGCCAGGATTATGACTTTGTTAAAAAAAATTAATACTTATATTTTTAATAAACACTAGTTGTCTCAGGAAAGCTGCAAGAAGAGTGGGGGAAGGAAAAATAGGGATGGTGGTGGTGAGGTGGGGTGGGCAGTGAAGGCAGTTGACACTGAGCAGAGCAAGTCAAGGAAGTTGACATAGACAATGTACTATGTCCCAGAACTAGACTTCCCTGAAACAGCACTGCTGGCTACCAAGGCTATGTTTTGAAGACTACCAGACATCCACATGTGCTGTCTTAGTTTGGGTCTCATTTCTATGAAGAGATACCATGACCAAGGCAACTCTTATAAGGAAAACATTTAGTTGGGGCTGAATTACCATTTCAGAAACTCAGTTCTTTATCACAGTGGGAAGCATGGCAGTGCTCAGGCAGACATAGTGCTGGAGAAGGAACAAGTTCTATGTCTTGTTCTTTAGGCAGCCAGGAGAAGACTGTCTTCTGTACCAGCCAGGAGGCTCTCTTCGGCACTGGGCAGAGCTTGAGCATAAGAACTCCAAAGACTACACTGACAGTAAAAAAGTTCCTCCAACAAGGCCACTCCTAGACCAACAAGGCCACACCTCCTAATAGTGCTACCCTCCATTGGCCATTCAAACACCTGAGTCTATGAGCACCAAACCCATTCAATCCACCAGGCATGCTTCCCCAGCAGATGTGGTTCTACTAAGGAACTGCTTGCCCAGGTGGGAACTTCTGGGTAGGATCTTGACAAGGAGTGAGGGAAGAAGAAGCTGTCAGTTTCACCCATTACAAGTGTGTTAAATAGGGGTTTCAGTTTAAGTCATGGCACAATGTTTGAGCTCTGCTAGGCTCAAGGCAGGATTCCTTCCAAAAGAGACCTCAGTGGCTCTAGAACAACAAATAAATGATGCCTGGTGGAGGAAAGAGAGTAAATAACATGTCTAAGCCTAGGAAACACTTTCCATTTTTTGTCACACTTAGGAATCTGGGAGTAGATAGTTCCAGGGGAAATAATGGATTTTCTTTTCTCAGACTCAGATTCAAGGATCCAATGTTGATTCTGTAAGCCCTGGCTGCACTTGGCATCCACTATTCACATTTGTCGTTGGTTTGTTTGGTTTTATGGGTTTTGTTTGTTTGTTTGTTTTCAATTATCCTCAAGGTCTGCAAGGGCAGAGATCACATGTTCTGCTTTAAGGGACCTTAAGAGGTGCTGCAAGGCTGCTGCTGACGTATGTTCTCATAGACAGTTCTGGAAATTTATACTAAGGGACAAATTTATCTTGTATTCTAATCTATACTGATACTTTTTTAAGCCATGTAAGCTCTGTGCACCATATCTGGTAGATATTATGTCTTCAGCTTGAATTAAAGATCAGTTAGTTGAAATGAGAGACTGTGGAATTGTAAAACCATACCAGGAGTCTTAGTAAGGTAGAGCATTTCTGAGGCCCAGAAATTGGTGGGTACACTCCTGAGACATAGGTGATTCTCTGCCAAATTCCTGGCCTGGAACACGTGCTACACTTCCTATGTAAGGAGATATGGTCAAGTAGGTCCAGAATAGAGTTCTCCATGCTAATGAGGTTCCTAGAGGCATTAAGGGTTTAGCCATTAAGCTTCCCTTCACAGACATTCCTCCCTGAAAAAGGTATTTAATCTTAGGTTTACCCTTAGAAATTGGTACGGTATGGTATGCATCCATTTTCCAAGAAGCAGTCAATAAACAGTTTAGAACCATAGACAGTCTCTTCCATCAAGATCCGATGTCCAGAGTCACAGAGAAAGCATTCAACTATCAAATTGTAGCAGGTTAATTCTCCCATAGAAGGCCTCTCTGCTGCCACCAAGCTAAGAACAATCACCACTGAGCTAAGCAAGAGCTCCCCATTTCCCCCAGCCCCACACTAGTGTCAGCCTGAGTGCCCCTGACTCCCTTCTCAGCTCAGACTGTGCTTTTGCATTGTGGAGCAGTATATAGGCACTTCCTTGAAGCCCACCACTCGCCCAGCCCCTGCATAGGATAAGACCAGTCAACTCCCCACATTTTCCTCTCAGACAGCCTTGCCCTATGGTCAGGCTGAACACAGAGACTGTTCAAAACTTCACTCAATTCTGAGAGTGGAGAGCGCAGGGCTTCTTACTGTGTGGTATGGTTATCAGCTGCCCTCCTCCTCTGCTAGCATCTTGCAGATTTCCTTTCTTGTGGTTGCCCCTTTCCAAACTTTCAAGTGTTTTTTAACTGTTGCTAAGGGAATAGAAATATTTTGCTGAGAACATTTCCATAGGTGTTTGACCTTCCTTCAGAGTAGAGCACAAACTGGGCTTCCTGTCTATGTATGCATGCAGATAGAGTGTGCATTTGAGGTCACCTTACTGCTCACTGTGGGGTCGAGTGGGAGATTACAATGGATAACTCCAGGACGGCAGACATTGAGGTGGGCAGGGACTAGAAACAACAAACGTAACAGAGCTGAACTATTACACTCTTGGGAATCCATCTACTCACCACACATCAGCTTTTCTTTCAAGAAAAATTCACACGGAGAATGAAGAACTGTTAGAGCAGAATAGCTCTTGCTGAACTGGGAAGGCTGGAGGCATCTCTGAACCCTGCTGGTTCAGCCTCACAGGGCACAGAGCCTTTGGAAGAAACCCCTGCTCTCACCGCTCCTCCCTGTGGCTGAGTGAGAGGTGCCTAGTGTTGGAAAGCTGGCGTTGAACCCAGAGACCGGACATGCGAACGGCAAGTGCATCTACTCACACGTGGCTTTATGAGGCTTAAAGGAGCAGCTGCATTAATATGAAAGTTCTGAAGATGGAAGGAAACAAGGAAGCAAAAGGAAAGAATTTTTACAGCATACTGCAGCCACCAGTGTTTATGACTTAGTTCTTATTACTCAGGAATTGAGATTTAGATGCTTATAAAGCATATGTATACAACTGTAATAATTCAATGGGTATACATATACACTCGGTACTACACATGCATTACTCTATACAAATTACATAAATGAAATTCTCACTCATTGAGCATACAAGACGTTGATGTTCATGCTTTCTTGTGTGTTGATACTGAGAATGTTTACATTTATTCCCACAACAGAAGCATGCTCATCTGTGGCATACTTTGCATGTGAATACTTGTAGAAAATGTACACTCTCGTTCTCCTTATGAGTAATTCTGATGCCCCTCCATTTAAGATTGAGTAAATTATTCAAGAATTTTGGGAGAGTCAGCTGACTCTTGCTTCCCAATAATGCTATCAGTTAGCACACGTATCCCTGAAATCCCTGGGCATGATTCAGATGGGAGATGTAAGTGGGAATCTCAGGAAAGGGAACTCGTGCTCAGATCTGCAACATCCAAATAGGTCACAAAGTTCTGGTTAGTAAGAAAACAGACTGAATTCCCATGTTGGCTCAAAAACATCCAGACTCTCAACAGACCCTGAGTTTGGAGGCTGAGGAAGACCAAGGTTGTCTCAATATAATGAGTGACCAAGGACCTCTTATTTCTGTGGGCTGGGAGCAGTCCTAGCGTGATGGGAGGGACCAAGAGAAGAACACACCCCTGCAGCTCACTCATGAAGAAGCTCAATGCACTGTGCTCCCAGCTCATGACGTCTTTTGGCTTGAAAGAAATTATTTAAATAATTAAATTGTCCTTTAGCCTTACTTAGTTGTCTAGTTTGGTTCTGTGGTGCTTTATTTCAACTGCCAACTTGCAACGCAAAAGTACTTAGTTGACAGACTCTGGCCATGTCCTTGGGGGGGATTATCTTCGTTACATTAATTGAAGTGGGAAGTCTTTCCACTGTGAATGGTATCATTCCTTGAGTTGGGATCGTGTACTGTGTAAAAGGAAGAAAGTAAGCTGAACACAAGTATGCTCCCCTCTCTGCATATAGTGGTTTGAATGAACATAGCCCCTATACACACATAACGGGTAGCACTGTTTGAAAGGATTAGGGCCTGTGGGATTGTTGGAGAAAGTATGTCACTTGGGGTGGCCTTTGAGGTTTCAAATGCTCAAGTCAGGCACAGTCTCTTTCTTTCTTCCTGCTGCCTCCTGACCCAAATATAGAACTGTCCGCTACCTCTCCCGCACAAGGTCTGCCCGTGTGCCTCCATGCTTCCCAACACAGTGACAGTGGAGTAAACCTCTGAAATGGAAAGCAAGACCCAATAAAAGCCTTCCTTTATAAGGGTTGCCATGACCGTAGTGTCTCTTCACAGCAATAGAAGAGTGTCTGACTAAGATACAGTGGATGCAATGTGACACCTGTCTCACGATCCTGCTGTTACGACTTTGTTTTCCTCAGACATAAATTTCCATCAGCGTTCCTTACAACAGGGATCCTTGCAGGACAACAATGGTCACTTCCAGTCACTTCTCATCAAGGCTTTTCTGTCCTTGCTGCTCAGAACCACAGATCATAGTGTCCCAATGTGCTGCATGTAGGTTGTAGAAGATAGTTGGTATTTGGCGACACTGTGAGGATTTCCTACTAACACCCATGTCAAAAGACAGATGGAAAGTCTCTGGAAAGTGTCCTAAATTACAAGAATAAGGAATTGTTCTCATAGCACTAAAACACCTCTTTCTCTAGTATTGCCCATGGGCATGACTGATATATTACAGCACAGTTGTCAAAGCATCCGGTGTCCAGGGGGATTCATTCCTATCACCATTTTAATTCACTGAAGAGAGAAGTTGACATCTTCCCAGGAGAGATAAGACAAGACCTAAACCGAAGTGCACAAAGAGCCATCCTAAGGGCAGAATGCAGAATTCTGGATAATTTGCAGACCAGGCAATAGCACTTTCCTGTTGTATATAGAGAATACTGCTGTACAACTTTTGACTGTTGACAGTTAACATCTTTCTATTTTTATGGGCTTGTCTCAATGGCTGAATAACCATTGTTCACTATGGGTTATACCCAGCCAGACCTTTGAGATTAAGACCATTTTTGAGTGCTCTTTAGTGATCAAATATGTTCTAAAGTAATTACTTTTATGCAACATTTCATGATTATACAGGAACCTGTACATAGTATTTTTGGTTTTTTGCTTTTTTTCCAGAACAAATTTATGCCTAGAAGAAACTTCTGATTTAATTGGTCCAACTGACCAGAAGACAGTAAATTGAAAAATTCAATAATGTTCCTTTTAAGAGTGGAATCACTTTAGTGAAGACAAGGAACTCGTGGGCAGCCAGAGGGATGAGGAGAGTTCACTTTTATACCTCTGGATGGGTTGCAGACTGAGCAAATGTGGCAGGTGGGGTACATGATGGGTTTTCATTGTCATAAAACCAAGGTGATGGAATATACATGTCTGTGTGTATGTTGTAGGAGACACTCTGTTATAATAGCTAACATTGGGGAATCCCAAAGGTCAATTAGAATCATAAGCCAGATTTTGGGGTTTTGTTCATTCTAATGTTGCTATGGATACAGAGACCTATGAGCTACACAGAAAGGAGAAATTGGAGATGATATTGAAATATTGCTAGCAAAAAAATCTCACCAAGTAAACAGACACTCCCTTAAGAAATGCATCTGTGTGTGTGGTGTGTGCAATGTATCCTGTTTCTCATGCTGTATGAAATCCCAGGACCTATCATGGAGCTGGCCTTTGATGGCACTGGACTATGAAATCTCAGACAGCTAAACAGTCAATGGGATCTGTCTTCTGAAAAGGGAAGCAGAATGCTGTATTTATGGCTGATGCCAGAGGTGTGGCTGAGGTACTTACACTGACCTTTGGCCTCTGTTACCTCAACTGTGATTTATATTCTCCTCACCTCCACCAAGGCTCCTGTAAGCCCTGCAGCTGTCTGACTAGATATGGTCTTTCCCCAATAACATTCTAAAAACATTATTTCTTATTCTGCCCATACAGATACTAGAGGATCATTTCCAAGATGTGCCTCTCCACTTTAAATACTTTGGGTTTGATTAATCCAACTGCCAGTTGAGGATTTAAACAGTCTACTTAATAAATTGGAATGCCAAGATCTAGGACTTAATTTTAACTTTTGTCAATGAAGCTTACTAAAATGTTTAAAATGCAATAACATACACTTTATTTATTTCCCTTTTTTGGTATTTTTAAGGGTGTCTACTCAAGGGACTCTCAGATCAAATAAGTTCTGTGATAAAGATAGAGGAGAAAAAGAGGCCAGAAATGGGTATGATGTGCTTGGTTATGAACCCTTGTCTCTATCATGGAATGAATCTGAGATTTCTGTAAGCTTCTTGAGCAGCTGCTCTTAATCTTCCTAGTGCTGCAACAAGTTTAATACCATTCCTCATATTGTGGTGACCCCCCACCAAAAATTATTTAGTTGCTACTTTATAAATTATTTAGTTGTAACTTTGTTATAAATTATAAAGTATTTGTCTGGTATGTGATCCTTGTGAAAGGGTCATTTGTCACCCTTTAAAGGGGTCACAGTCCATAGGTTGAGATCCACTGGTCTAAATAGTTGTCCTGTCTTCAAATAGTTGTGAGAAGGACTTGGAAAGCAGTATCAAATGCTGGATGAGGTTCTCCACCTGGTACAGAGGTGCTTTGGCACATTGACCACTGTTTCCCTGGCTGTTGTTCTTTTAGACCCTTCCTTAATGAAAGATAGAAGACTTAAACACCACTGATTTTGTGAAGATCAACTTTAGAGTTATATATTTCCTACGTCATTGCATGGTCCTAGAATCTTAACTCATTTCTACACACAAAAGCATATTAGTAAATTGAACAACTGATTGATTTTTAGATTTCTTTAGCCAATATCTTCTTGGTTCCTTTTGCTTGTGTTTTATCAGAATGATTTGTGGTGTATGAGAAAAAGATATTTATTTTTTATTTATTATGGTAATTTTCTTAACATACTCCTTGTATAATAAGAAAAAATGCTAACTAATTATAGCTAGTGTTGGCATGGGTATTGAAAATTGGATCTTTTAATAAAGCAGGAATGAAAGGAACAAATATACAATTCTAATAGAAAGTATTAAACATGTGGGTATTCAATGCCCCAGTATAGTTTTCAAACTTGCCATAAAGAAATACTTCTGAAAATTCATAAACATAACTGACATTACATTAGCATCTTGTAAAACAAAAATAAATACTTTAACTGAAACAGGAAATGAGAAAACTAGCTAAACCATAAAAAAGGAAATGCAAAGTGAAATAAAATCATGAAGTAAATATTACAAATTTCTTTACAATTCCTTAAATGAATTTTTTTCATGTATTGTATAGTACTGCTTTAAAATTTATTTTCTTCTCCCACAGTGTGTACAAACAGGCTTGCACATAAATATTATTGATAGATATTTTTTGTTTTATGAGTTTGTGAATTCTTGCAGCATGTTTTGTAGGGATATAAAGACTTAGGAAATAAATTCTATAAATATCATGTTTTACACAGAGGCACACAGACTGCATTTCCTGAAGCACAGAAGTTTCTACATCCATGGAGTCCTGATTTTGTTCTTGTATAGGCTTGGGCAAAGCTAGGCCTGTTCCCAGTCTCTAGAAAGTTTCTCTCCCACCCAGGCATGTTGGTTCTACTTGCTTGCCCCCACTCTGCCTATTGCTAGATAAGATATTTCAAAAGGATATTTAACTTTATCTGAAATTGGAAAATGCCTTTTTGGATGTTTAAATACTTCCAAAAGTCTTTTATTAAATAGCTAACATGTCAAATATCATTACCAACTGAGTAGAAATACTTCTATGAAAACTGTTAGCCTCTTCTTTTTAGATAACAAAAAAAAAAAAAGAATAAAAGAAAGGGAGAAATACAATGATTCTGTCTTACTATTTCTTACTGAGTCGGGCAACAAAAAAAAATGTGCTGGAAAACTTCATTAGCTTTTAAGGTCAATAGATATTGTGCTTCTCTTTTTCTATATTCTATACAGTTGTCCATAGTTGAGACAAAGTGGCTTGTTCTAAGAAAACAGATTAACAGATTGTGTTGTTTTTGTCTGTTTCTTAGATCTGCAAGTGAGTTAGCACTCCTGCTCGAGTCACACACTCACCCCACACATGCATGTGCACACACACACACACACACACACACACACACACACACACACACACACGTACACAGATACACAGATGTGCGGATCTCTCCACTGTCATGGCCCATTGACTGATATGATTCCTTATCGGCAAAATTAACAGAGACATTCAGCAGTCCTTCGGAAGCCCTGTGAGTAAATGCTATGAATGACCACACCAGAACTGGCTACTAGGAGGCAGATTAACATTACTTAGGGTGATCCAAGAGTTATTGAGATCTGGGGGATGGAAGGCAGAACATCCTGGATGGGAAAAGGTCATTGGCTTGGGGCTTAGGGTACCTGGAATGCCTCGTTAGCATGGGGAAGCATTTCAGGAAACTCATGTGCTGACTGACCAGGTTCTCATAAGGAAAAGGAAATGGATCCTGTAATCTAATTAGGGATGCATGACATTCATCAGATAGAGGTGTATGTGTGGACTTAGAATTCCCCAGGCAAGGTCAAAGAGGGAAAATCCCCACTAATGAAAGGAATCTCAAGTATTACACTGAATTCAGTGGCTATCTGGGAATGGCAGACTTCAACCTTCATTAGCAGAGTTTTCCCACACAGACATACACAGAGACACACACATACACAGACACATGCAAATACACAGATACATACAGATACACAGACACATAAATATGTACACTCACTTCTGTTAATAGCTGAAAGTTCAAACTCAGGAAATATTTCCTGAACCAACTTCTTTTGCTGTGATAAACAGAATGAATGTAAATCAAGTCACTTCTCTTATTGCTTACACATTAGCTCTCTGACTAGGTGAAGGAAGCGATATTAAACACATCGTTTTTGAGAACAGCCAAATTAAAGACATAGTTTTTGCCTGTCAGGATATTCAAAATATGTGTGTATAGAATTGCACTCAATCACTTATAAAAATGTTATGAAAATGAAAAAAGGATTAGATAATACAATTAAAAATTTTTTATACTAATTATTTGCATTCTCCAAATATTTAAACAGTTTTCTCAACTGCTAATACTCTATGTATTTCTTCAGTGACAGTTCTTTTTTTTCCTTTTTTTTTAATTGAAAATATTGTTCTCTCACACAATAGATTTCAATGACAGTTTTCCTTTCCTCAGTTTTTTTTTTTTTTTGCTGCCTCCCCTTCCCTCTTCTCCAGATCCACTCCCCATCTGTTTCTTCTTCATGAAAGGCAAGACTCTGAGAGATGACAGTCAAACAGGACAAAATAAGATACGGTAAGACAAGTCAAAAGGCTGTACAAGGCAATCCAATAGGAGGAAAAGGGTCTCATCACAAAAAGATTTACTGATAGTCTGATAAGAGAACTGTTTAAAGTACTATAAAAGTAAAACATGACATTAACCTTTTGATGGTTCCCTCACACATAAGTAACTGTATAAATATGTCTACGATAAAATCATACATTTTAGTAGTTAGACAGAATCAGCTTATGCAACATGGGTCTATTCAAAAATAATATATCAGATCTGAGAATATTATAGAGAAGCTACCTTAGTTTCAACAAAACTCAACAGCATGTGATAAAAATACTACAATTTTCAGCCACAAATCTTTAATGATTACACATCTTTCACGTTTTTAATATAAGCACTTTGAACTATTTTAAAAATGATTTGACAAATAATCATATTTCCATTAAAGTTTGACTCTGCAAATCGTAAAAATCAACTACTTTTAATGATTTTAAATCGCTATCCATGTTCTCTGCAGTTGCCACAATTAATCACGCAAATTTGTGAGGAAATACCCATTCATATGAATTCACAACTGCTCAATGTAACACATTCATTACGATCAATAAATTCTCTTCATAAAAGAGAACAAAAAATTAAATTAAAACATCCAGGGAATCATTAATTCATTGAATAATTTTCTTGTTTATAAGAAATATTTTTATATTTCATAAATATCCACCATGTTAGCTTTTTTGCAAATTTCTCTAGAAAGTGCCTACCAAACTAGCCGAGAGCCATCTTTCCAGAGTGTAACATTGAAGATAGCAACAGGGATCTTTGGTACTATCAGTTACCAGGAGAAATGTTAGGAACCCTGGGAAGGAGCAGATTTATGGGTAACTAACCAACCCAGCCTGCATTTTCTCACCAGCTCTGAAGTTTCTATACAGAATACTCATACTCCAGAGTGCTTATGAATATAGTATAAATTATATTAGAATGTATTAACTAAAATATGTCATGAGGTATAAAACAAATGTCCAATGCAGTACATAGATTAATGGGGTCTGAAACCAGTTGCTTGTAGCAATCCTGAGAAGGTTATCTTCTACCAATGAGTGGTACATGGCTGCTGCTGACTTGTGACCAAGAAGAGAGCTCTATAGATGAGCCTCACATCCTCTCACAGCCTTCTGTACCCTGAGAGGATGCAAGTGGCTGTCTGTGCACTAGAGATCCGGCTACCACTTGACATCATTTCGTGGGTGTTTCATCAGTGCTACCAGGAGGAACATGGCTTCCTGCTTCCCATTTCATATTACATACTCTGCACTGCTTGAGTGTGTGCAGACATCAGTTTCAAAACAATCATTTCTTTCCCATTCTTGATGTGTAACCCACATTGGTCATTTTAAGCTATTGGTTGGGCTCTGCTCAAAACTCCCATACAATGCAGTAATGAAACATATTAAACAACGCTGCAATAACTCTCACTTTGGGTAGTTTTATGGATGTTTGTACCCATGTCTGGATAATGGAGGTTTTATATCACAGCTCATGGCTTCAGCAGGCAACTTCAAGAACATAAGGAGGCTGACAGGGTCCTTGTCCACCTTGGTGAAGACAGTGCCAGACTGTGATTGACTCAAAAAGCCACTTGTCTCACTACTTTTACTACATGTGACTTTTAGAAGGAAAAGAAAATAAATCATGCCATTTCATCACCAGTATACCTTAGTTACTCATTAGTAAAGATATATGTACAGTTTTATTTAAAAATGTTGTTCCTGTGAAATTAGTTACTATATTAGTTTCTCCTAGTTACTGTTTTCCTTTGTTACTTCAATAATAAGGTTTATCATGTTTCTTTTGTTACCCAATGAATTAAACCTCTTTCCACAAAAGTTGTTTTTGCGCATTTTTATCTATTGATGGTAAAATTAAAAATGACATGAGACTGAAAGGGTGGTATTTATTAAATTTGCACTGATAGGAATCTATATTTGACATTCTCAATGTCTTTGTCTGATTCTGGTAAAGAAAAACTCATTAACTGAGATCAGAAATGACACAGCAGATGTGCATAACACAGACTTTGAAAACGATGCAATTTGTGTTTATTTTTAATCACACAGGTACTGATTTCATGAATATTTTCAACGACTTTCAACTTTGTTTGAGCTTGTTGCTTTGAGAGACCTTTGCTTGTGAAGGTGAACTTGTCCTCCTTTGTGTCTTTAGTTCGGAACACGGAATGTGAGTGTGGCAGTGATAACAACTCAGTGGCTCCGGCACTCTCCTTGGCTTTGCTAAGTGAGCACTCTCCAGAGGCTAGAAGGGCTAGAAACTCATCAGAGTTAACGCAAAGGTTTGGGTGAGTTGGAATATAATCTTCGAAATTCCATGTAAACTGTGCAGGGATGTTGCGTTCAATCTGGAAACCTGTTGGCAAACTAGCCTCGGAAGTCAAACGTGTCAGACCGAAAACTTGAGTGTTAACCTTGCCAAGACTGTGTCCAGAAATCATGGCACATCCTCTCTTACCTACTGTTCCTAGTGGAAAATATCCTGGCTAAGGCAACTTATAAGAGGAAGCATTTATTGGCTGCTTGCTTGTGGTTTCAGAGAGTGAGCCAACACTAATCATAGCAGAAAACATGGCAACAGACAGGGAGGAATGGCACTGGGGTTATAGGTGAGAACTTGCAGGCAAAGACTGAGACAAGTCCAGGTGTGAGCTTTTGAAGTCTCAAAGCCTGCTCTCAGTACAGGCCTCCTCCAACAAGGCCACACCTTCTTTTCTTTCCAACTGTGGACCAAGCTTTCAAGCACATGACTCTATGGGGGCCATGCACTTTCAAACCACCACACCTATACCTCCCTAAGTTGCTAGGAGGGAACAGAGGATCTCCTCAGAGCAGTGCCTTATAGATGATGGCAACGAGTCTCCAAAGCCCTAGGAATCATTAAAAGGCACATCATTAGAAAGTGTTGTCCAGGACTTTATCTCCCTTTCTAAACTTAACCATTCAAGGAGAAGGTACTGAGCAGAAAAAAAGCAGACATATGATGAAAATGGATTTTGTTCATAAGTAAGCAGGGTTCTACGTGGACGATGTCTCAAACCATTGTAGACAGAATTACCTAGTTCCATCCACAACCTTGTCAGAGTCCGAGGTACAGACGGGTCCTGACTGTGAGTCTTATCCTTTCTCTCTATGCTATGTCATGATTCATTTTTACAAGATACTTTATCTTGAAGCTTGGCTTTCCCTTAAAGCCACGGGCTCAAGTTGGAAGTTACTTGGCCACCACTGACATGTTCGCCACTGCCACACTGCTAATTTATGAATGACTTGTTACTAATAAATGTTTGACCTTCATCCCACACAATATGTTTTCTTTTTTACCATAACAAAACCAAGCAACAACAATAACCACAACAAAAACAACAAAACACCAGAAAAAAAAAACCAAGAAAAAAAAAACAAAAAACCAAGGTTAATGAAGCAACCAGTGCAAACAACTTCAGCATTCGACCTTTCCTGCATGGACACATCCAGGGAGCACTAGAATCAAGGTGCCTAAATAGACAATCCAATTAACAGCATGTTTTTTCTGAAGGGGCTGTGATAGGCCTGCTGGAATCACCACCAAACATGGGAGTCTTATGGGGTCTATGTAGGCGAAGTCTGATTCAGTGGGGTTTGAAAAGCTTTCCCATATTGTACATGGTTATAATTTTTGTTAGTTAATTTGCATATACAACTGCATGCATGTGGGGGTGACCATGCTGGGTGGGTTGAGGGAGGTTACTGTCTTTCTCTCCAGTGTCTCCACATCTTCATGTGGGTGTTGGTTTCACGAACACACACACGTACATGCACACATACGTTATCCTAATCATCTTCAATGCATAGTGTTCTAATGATATTTTATGGTGAATTAGTCCTCTGCCTCGGAGTGGCAATCCCATGCTCCCAACTGCTGGTGGTCAAGAGTGATAACAGGCCAATGATACTCGTTTTTCCTGCTACAACAAACATTTCTGATATCAGGATGAGGTCCTATCCGGGACTTCTGAGGATCCCACCTCAGCATTTCCTGGCTAAATGGAAGAACCTAGAACAGCAACCAAAAACAAAGGCAACTAAGCCATCGTTCTGAAGGAAATGCAGAGAGACTTTGAATGGGTTGTTAACACTTTCAAGTTTTTCAGCCTCCTCTCTGGATTATCTTGGATGACATGGGCTCAACTAAAAGAACTCCTTGAAGAAAACAACTCGCTTAGAATTTTCTCTCACAGTTTTATTCTGCTGTATCAGAATGTACTTTACATTCCGACTATCAACCGCCCTTATTACTCTGCAATTCATAAAGCCTCAGCTCAAATTTTATTTTCATATTTAATGTGAAGAGAAAAGGTGGCACACTTGAGAGAAATTTGGAGGTGGCTGCTGTCTGCTGATGGGAGCATGGTAAATGGACAACCTCCTCTGCTTGCCATAGATGCCTCGAAATTAAAAATTAAATATTAATTTCATTCTTTGCCATTTTTTTAAAATCTCCATTCATGTAATTAATTCCCTCTTATGGTCTTGTGTTTTCAAATTCCGATTTCTCTGTTTCAACAGTTTACTAGAAATAACTTTAAAACATCAAAAGTGATTATGGATACATTTGAGTAGACGAAGGCATGCTAGGGAATAAGTGATGTCATGTCAGTCACACCCTCCACGAAAAGCTCTTGTGGAGCTGAGTCTCTTGCTGGCTGCTGCTGCAAACTGAAATTTCTGCACAGAAGGACTCCACCATTCTAGGATCACTAACCAAGAACTCCTGTAGAGATAAGAAAAGGACCAGCAAGCCTTGGACTCAGGAATCCTCTGAGCGCACTGTGGCCAGGGCCATCAGTGCTCAGTCCCTTAAGACCCCTCACTGAAGCAGGCAGATGCAAAGGCAGTCCCAGCCTCGCACACACAGAAGACCTCAGCCATGCCAACAGAGCACCTAGGCAATGCCCACCGAGAAAACCTCAACCTTACTTGCAGAGGCAGACTTTGCCACAGAGAGAAACTTAGTCATGGCTCTAGAGGCAGCCACAGGCCACACCCACAGAGGCAGATTCAGCCACGAATTCCCAAGAAACAACTGCACATAGGCTGCATTCTTTATTTCAGCATTTTTTTTATTTAAGCACAATTCTAAAATCTCATTTATTAAATATTCATAATTCATAGATTTATTCAACTCATATGCCTTCTATCCTCTTAGAGTCCTGTTTTCCAATAAAGAGCACCATTGTAAGAAACCCATGGATGTTTCTGCAATTTAAATATTTTAATGCATACTAAAATACAGCCTGAAACAAACACACACACACACACACACACACACACACACACACACAGGATGGGGGGGGCGAATTTGGCAGGGTCTAAAATAAAATAAATCTTCCAATGGTTTAATGAATAGATGGAGACATATTTGAGGCAAGTAATGTTGAGTAAAAGGTGTGGTCGGTCTGTGTCTCTCGTTCTCCACATGGTGGTGTTGAAATTACTTTGCCCAGCTGGGTTCTAATTACCACTAATTGAACGCTCTGATATCAGTATAAAAGACACATTGTGAACATATCACATCAGTTCACTGGTTGCTAACACTCTAAGGGACAGTAGGGACTTTGGGGAAACATCTGTCAGTTTTGGAGCTCTGTTCATAATCTCTTCCCAGTACTCCTATTAGCTTTAATGAAAGGAACAAGAGACAGGGGTGAGACAGGGGTAGGGAGAGCAGAGGAAGTGAGTAATAGGAAAAGCGACTGCTGCCACAGGTCCCAGTGCTTGGGAGTCAAGCTACCTCCTTGAAGCTCAGACTTACAGCAATTAGATGATGAGAGAAATATCTTTGAACACCTGAGCACACTGAGTCCCCTCCAGATGTGCACAGCAGGCCCCGTGATTGTGTGGCTTGACTCTGAGACTAAATGTGCAGTCTGGCCTCTCTTCCCATGTGTAACACTGGTCACTGTTATGTACTTTGAGAAACAACACTGGTGACGTCTCCATAAAATACGGGACACTTTAGGTCAGCAGCTCGGGACATCGCCTTCCATGGACATCAAATGTGGTGGTTTCTGATGCATTCCACATGCAGTAATGAATGTTCCAGGCTGGTGTCACTCATTAGCTAATTGTCACAGGGTCTGGGAGAGGGAATAATGAATGATGCCAAAGGTTTTGGCAAGGCTGAAGAGGCAACAGAGACAGATGACTGTGGTCAGCACATCTGTATTTAACTCACATAGTGCAGTGTGTGGTATAGAATTGCTCTTATAAGGGGGGCCTCTGTGAGAAGGCTCAGCATCTGTACCAGGAGTAGAGGCCCTGAATGAACAAGTAGCTATGTGATCTTGGATTTAGAGCTTCTAAAATGAAGAAACATGCTGATACTTTATGTTATGTAGCCTGCCACATTCTGCTACGTTGGCCAGAAGTACTCGTGTTCCTGGAAGTCACAGATAAACCTACCATACAGAAAGGTTTCCTTCAAAATTGACTGACTATCTTTAATATTGTAGCACTCAAACATGGCCTGTACTCAGCCCCAGAGTTCAAATATTAAAACCAGAGAAAGCACCTCCCTGGTATTTTAAACTCTCTGTGAGAAAGAATATTGCCACTAATTTCAACAAATGGCTCACCAGGATAACATATTTTTTCCTACTTGATTCCTATTCTGTCTTCTGAGACTTTGTACAGCTCTGAACAGGGTACTTTAACTATGAGACTGACAGTCCACTCAACCATCACAGGGGCTGTGCACAGTATTAGAACTGTTGAAGCAATCAGGGACTGATTCATAGGGGAAATTATGCCCTTGCATTGGCCACAGGTACATATGGCAGTTGCCTTTGCACGATGTAATAAGTACATGTCAGAAAGATGCAGGGGAAGCTCCAGAATGTCGGGTTTAGAGCAGGGCTGTATGCTGATGCATTGTAACAACATTAAGCAGCTCCTATCTCCTGTGACTGGGTGATAATATCATCTTACTCCTCATCTAAAGCATTTGGGAAAGAAATACCCAACAAGGGGCCCTGCCTTTCTCCTTGCATTTTCTTTATATTCTTTCTTCTTGAGGCCTCCACTATTGTTTTCTTATTTAAACTCTTGGCTAACCTCTGCTTCCCCCATAAGAAACTGCCTTAATTTTTCTTTGTATCAAAGCCATGTTACTCCCCTTTGCTCAAGTGCTGTGCAGTCTTGGTATGTGAGCATTGAACCAAGTTTCTAGAACTTTCCATCTGCTGGTCTCCTAATTTCACACTTGCAATCCTACCATGCCCCAGGAGACTAGTGTCACATATTCACTAGTTGTGCACAGAGAACCTCTGGTTCTGCCCGTGCTCTGCAAGGTTAGGAGGAGATGGTCACTGCGGGGAAAGCAGGGCCCATTTACACTCTCAACGAGTTGGAAGTAAGATGGTCCCTTAAATGAAGACCTATCCCCTTTACCTGTGGGACCCACTTTTATAAAACAGGACTTGGAATTACAATGCTGATCCTTAAACTACGTTGGCTCACATCAACCCTGAGCAGAACTCATAGTCATATAGGGCTGGATTATTTATGTGCTATTTCTTCTATACTTCAGTTTTTCTGTCTGGAAACTGGGGACAAATAATTGTCAAGTACACTTTGACCTTTATTTATGTTCATGGTCGGCCCTTTGAGCCCTGCTCTGCTCATGAACCAGAACCTAGTATTATTATTATTAGTACCTCATTCTCCTAGAGAACAAGTAATTTGATGAACAAACGGTTTCTATGTATTCTCTAGAACAGGGGTATCTATTCACAAGTGTGTTGTGTACCCAGGAGGATTGCTGAGAAATACCATTTTTATTATGTGGATCTTGGTTGATCCAAACTGGAGAGGGTACTAGAGCATTGAAAAAGGTCTAGAAGACCAATGGTGAGGAAGGGGAACCAGGAAGGAGCAGATGACTGAGAAAAAGGAAGAGAAGAGGAAATAAATGGAGTCACAGGAGGTCATGCCCTTTATTTTGTGGTCTCTTTAGCCACCAAAGACACAGTGACATCACCAGCCCTTCCTATTCTTCTTTGTGATGTCCCCAGACTGATATTGTAAAATCCATTTGGCAAATAGAGAAAGAGTACTGGAGAGTTAGGATACTAAAACACCGCAGTACGCTGAATGGTGGAAATGGACCCAAAATCCAAGTCTTCTAGGTCATTTCCCTTGAAATTATAGTTTCAAGTACTCTGAATCTTCTTCCCATACCTAAAGCTATGTGACATTTAGCTGCACAGAGGGCAAACTATACAGAAATGGCATGTGGTATATAAAGAATGCTGTCCATGGTGCACACAGGTGATGATAAGATACTTAGATTTTTGGATTCTTAATATCTCTTCTGTTTCCTTCCCTCACATGCTTCCCAGGGTGATCCACAGCCCATGCTGTGCCTGACTTGGGTCACTCAGATTATTTTCATGACAAGCACCATGAGGAGAGCCATGGGCAAGGTTGGAAGCTCCTTGAGGAACCTTGGTACAGCCCAACAGGAGAGGCAGCTGCAGCTTCAGGCCAGAGAAATTAAGAACTGTCATGGCAAGAAAGGGTCAGAGAAAATGGTACCACATGGGCTGATCACAGGACCACCTCGTGATGTCAGAGGGAAGTGTGGCATCAAATTATGGCCCCTAGTGTCTCCACTTTTAAGTGTCTCCTGGTGGCCCCATTTACTGACATTCCATCCCATTGCAAGGAGAAAACTCAAACTCTGACTGAGTAGAAATTTTGCTGTGCAGAGTCTTAGCTTTGAACGCCCTGTGTGCTTTGGTTTTGAGCTGAGATGCTTGGCCAGAGATGCACCCACATCTCCTGAGCTCAATATTAAATAGTAACTAAGTTATTTTGAACCCAGCACTAAGCACAAGGAAACACGCTTGCTAAGTACAATATTTTGCTTTTTCAGTTAAAATAAGAAAAGGTATACCTGGACTTCCGAGTTAAAACACCTTAAGATTTGTTTCCTCACTGACAGAATGATTCACTGATTATTATTATATTATACACACGTCCATCCATATACATATGCGTGATGTATGTGTGTGTGTATTTATATGTGTGGTTAAACATGTTTGTATGGGTGTGAAGTGCACATACATATTTGGTTGTGTGTATGTGTGTATATGACTTTCTAGTGAAGCCCTTTAAATAATACGGAGCAGAATTTTAGGAGGACTCTTGGAGGTGGAGTGGTACTCAGATGTGGGGCAATGACTGACCACAAAAATGACTCTGGCCACTTTTTTTCTCATTCTTATCCTGTTCCTAATTCTGAAAATGTTGCAGCTTTATGCCCCTTAGGTGAATCTTCATACTAAAATACACCACAGACACCACGGCTGGTACAACATTCCTAGAAGGGAAGGACAATCCCAGTAGGTGAATTGGCTCAACAGTGTTAACTTAACTGCACTTGTTTTGTTGTCCGTGTCCTGGATAAGAGACCATGTGGAAGGGAGAGAAGCATGAGCACTGGAATAGGTATTTGGATGTGTGTGTGTGTGTGTGTGTGTGTGTGTGTGTGTGTGTGTGTGTGTGTGTGTGTGTGCCTGTGTGCGCGTGTGACCATGTGATATGTAACACATGTGTCTGGGAGATGTTCTCTCTCACCCCTGTGAAGAATCAGAGGATATAAGGTGTCCAGCTCTGTCACTCTCTACTTTCTTTCCCTGAGACAGGGTCTCTCTTTGAACCTGAAGGTAGATGTGAGGCCAGCAAGCCCTGGAAGCCCTCCTGTCCCTATCCATAGCAGCTCTTGCGTTGTAGAAACATGGGGCTACATCCAGAGTTTTGCAAGGATCCTTAAAATTTAAACTCACACCCAGGGGTACCTAAGTAAAAGCACTTTCACTTGCTAATCTATTTTCCCAGTCTGATATATACAATTAATAACCTGTCTCTACAAGGAGGATTCTATTTCATTACTAACAATTTAAATAATTTACAGAAAATTTACTTTTCAATAAATTAAGGTTACCTGACAGAAATCTCACCAGACAAGCAAGGAAACCCATGAGGAATCCCCCATTAGGGAATACAGCAAGGGGTAGAATGAATCCAATTATACTGGTTAGTTTCTCCCACTGGTCCCAGTTCAGGAACAAGAGGTGTTTTTGGTTTCTTTGTCACCCCTCAGTCTTTTTCAGAGAGAGGTCAGGTAAGTAGTATTTTATTCACAGATAACCCCATTCAATGTGCTATTTAAAAGCTCGTACTTCAAACTGTTATTTAAATATATGCATTTTCAGATTATCGAACTTAGTGAAACTCTGATATTTATTTCATCCCAGCAGAAAGGTACTGAAAGTGAACTGTGATTATGATATTTCTGGCATAAGTGAAGAGTATGAACTGTGCAGTCTACCCAGAGGGAGAAAATATTATGGGAGGAGGATTAAGAAGAGCCCATAGCGGCTCGAGACCCCAAAAGTACAACAATGCCAAGCAACCAGAGCTTCCAGGGACTAAGCCACTACCTAAAGACTATACATGGACTGACTCTGGACTCTGACCTCATAGGTAACAATGAATATCCTAGTAAGATCACCAGTGGAAGGGGAAGCCCTGGGTCCTGCTAAGACTGAACCCCCCAGTGAACTAGACTGTTGGGGGGAGGGCGGCAATGGGGGGAGGGTTGGGAGGGGAACACCCATAAGGAAGGGGAGGGGGGAGGGGGATGTTTGCCCGGAAACCGGGAAAGGGAATGACACTTGAAATGTATATAAGAAATACTCAAGTTAATTAAAAAAAAAAAAAAAAGAGCCCATAGCAGTAGAACCAGGCATTGATAAAAGTGCTTCCCCGGGTTGTTTCTTGGGCTTTAGAATTGGGGTCCTGTGGAAGTAGAATTTACTGGAAAGAACTCTTTTCTTCAGAAGCTGAAATTTGTCTGAGTTAATAATATATGTTGAGATCATTTAAAAATATATATTCAGTCCATTTCTTCTTCATATCTAATTGTTTAAGGCTAACCTGACCTTAAGAACACAACATAAAGATCCCTAATTAAGACATGAGGTTCCCTTGTACTCTGCTTTTATAGCCTAATCTATTTGCATCTTAAATTGTATACTTTTCCTTGTTCCTCATGTAGCAGTGTGTGTGTGTGTGTGTGTGTGTGTGTGTGTGTGTCTGTTGTGGTAATTATTTGTTGAAAGAACTCAACAAGTTTAAAACAAAACTTAGAGAAAATGAATATCTACCCTAAATGCTGAAAGCCGTGTGTGTGGCTATAGATGTTTTTCATCTACCCATCAGCCTAACTGTAAATGGTCAAAGTCCTAGGGAAACATTTGCTCACAATTTGCTGCTAAGGTAGGATAACTTCAGCCACTGATGGACAACTTCAGAAGACATACTAATATTATTTGTGCATATGTGTGTATATAAGTTATGTGTGTATGTATATATGTATGTATATGAGATATATTTGACACTTGTTAAGATTATTACATGATTTTATAGTTGACCATATCATGAAGGAAATAGAAGAAGGAGTTCTTGTGATACCACCTCAGAAAAATTGGGCTAAGCCTGAAATTATTTTCTGGCAACTCTTCTGGTATCCACCAGGACCCAGAGAACTTTTGGGTCACATCCAGTGTAAGCATATGGCTTTGATCTTCCTGATTTAAAGCTGGTAATGAGACAGGTTCCTGATATGTTTAAATGTAGAGAGATGCAGTTTGCCTCTGTGCTTTATCAACATCCCATGTCACTGGCCATGACGTGCAGTTGTAACCTCTCTGAGTCCTACTTTTCTCATCTATGAAAATGGGTGTACTAACATCTCCGGGGTTGGGGGTGCTGACATATCTAGCTGTTGCCTGGCACACGGAAATGCTATCTAAATATGATCATTTAGTATAACTTTTAGAAAAGTATACTGCTCAAAAATGTTTTGAAGAAAAAAACATATTTTGATAATGTAGAATAAATTACAATAATGTATTGACTATATTCTTAGACAAGTCGCTAACGTGTAGATGACATGGAAAATTTCATAAATATATTCATATTTATATATATGTGTGTGTGTGTGTGTGTGGTGTGTATGTGTGTGTTCATCTCTATATTTATTTTGTGTACTTTCATTAAAAAAACCTAAGGTACATACATTGTCCAACAGATTGATTGAATAAAATTTTTGTATACAAAACTTTCTCTTCTGGCTCTTATGCAGGATATTCTCTCTATGTGCCTTAGGCTAGCCACAAACTAACTAGTTAGCCAAGCCTAGTCGTAAACTAGTAATTCCCCTGTCTGAGAACACATGTTCTGGGATTACAAGTGTGCATCATCTTGACCAGGCTTGAATTAAATTTTGAAATGGAATGTATAATAGAAACAATCACATTTGCAGTAGGGCTGGGCACAGAACTACTGCTATTTGGGTTCCTAACCCCCACCCCCCAATGATATCTCACTTCCCCTGGGCTCCTAAGAACCCTCAATGATACCTAACTTCTCCAAATAGCCGGATGGGACCAAATTGCTAAGACAAAATAGGTCAAGGTTGTAGAACACATAACTATAAATAACGTATGCAGCCTGGGGGCAGGTCCAACAGATATAACTGAATCTCACTCACTTCCCTAGATGGACCTGACTGTAGAAAACAGGCTCAATAGAACAACTAGAAAATTCAAAACACCATGCGCCCATTCATTAGTGGCCATGAATAAGTGCAAATGTTTTGATTTGGTTAATAACCCTGAGGCTAGGAGATGTTATGTGGTTTTATGATCATCAGCTGGATGGAATATAGAGCCAGTCAAAAGGAGACACACCCTTGGGAGTGTCTTCCCAAGGGCCATTTCCAGAAATTAAAAAAAATATTTATTTATTTATTATTTACATCCAAAATGCTTCTTCCCCCATTCTCCCTCCTATTCTCTCCTGAGAGGGTGCCCTCTTCCTTTGCAATTGGTGGCCTCAGACTTCCCCACTGCAGCTAAAGCTTCTCTCCCTGCCACCATGAGCTGCACTGTCAAGCAAACCTTTCTTTCTTAGGTTTCTCTGGCAAGATATCTTATTACAGCCATGGGAAAAGTAATGAATGTGGAAAGATTAAAGGACACTAGGGTAGGGGCGGGCAGCACCTGACTCTGGGCTATCTTGTGAAGTTTCTGTAGAATATATTCAAATTAAGCAGTTGCCATACTGTAGGCAGGAGAGGGTAGCAAACTTCTCTGGGTTTGGGGCAAGTGAGGGGAAGGGTTCATTGCAGCAAATCTACTGCTCACCAGAGCTCTGTAACCTTCTTCATTTGAAATTAAACATACACCAAGTCAATTATCAATTAAGTGACATGTTAGATAAACATTTTAGGCATTAATTGACCCTTCAAGGGTTCTTTGAAACTCACTGGGCTGCTCCAGTGTCTTTGAAGTCTTGTTTTGACTTCAGCTAGATACTGATTAGATTGATTTAATAGTGAAATTGTGATGTGTTAATGGGAACAAAATAAATTGCATTTATACAGTGCATTGCTTTTTCGTGGAGGGGAATCATAGCCAAGCCAGAGTAGGAGAGGGCCCTTGGTTACGTACTTACTGAGCCTTACTCTTACAGTACAAAATAAAATAAATAAATAAATCATAGAGGTTCTCCCACACAGATGGACAGAAGATCATCTCTGGTGGGACATTCCCCAGTGTTTGCTCTGCACATCTCCTATGGTATTCCTCATTTGTACCATCTCTAATCATTGTGCTAACTTTTAAAACATGGCCACTATGGAATGGCTACATGAAGGTGGGTAGCTCTGTGACCATACTAAGGTGCAGGGAAGTGAGGCTTTTGAATGAGGACATAGCCTAGGGCTAAGAACCGAGGACATGAGGGACAGGAGAATGGTAGAAAGACTTCCGTCTTGACCATGAAGACATGTTAAGGCTTCTGGATTCTTCCTGGGCAGCCTGAGGAAGGGACACTTAGTTTGGGGAAGGGCAGTCTCTGCATTTGTCCTTGCTCCTCCCTTACAGCCATGTGTACTGTACACATTCACTGACACAAGAAGAGATCCCATGTCCCCTTTCTAGTCCCCTACCAATCCTCACCCTTTAACTCTGAAGTGTTAAGTTAGAAATTGTAGCTGACTAACTCAGATATGACATCAGCTTTCATTCTTGATGTTCTTAGCCTCATAGAATACACATCAAATCACTGAAAGAGGATAAAACCAGTCAGTTTTGCTGCATCTAGAATATATCATTGAAATATTATTTTATTATGTGTATTTATTTTATGTGTGAGCATGTAGGTGTATTATGCATGTGCAGGTGCCCACAGATGTAAGAAGAAGGCATTGGATTCCATAGGTCTGCAGTTATAAATGGTTGTGATCTACCTATGTAGGTGCTGAGAATTGAAGCTGGGTTCTCTGTAAGAGCAACAATCATTCTTAACCACTGAACCATCTCTTCAACCTGTTTTTTAAAATTACAAAAAAAGTCATAGTTCCAGAGTCTATTAACAGCAAGTCACGTAGAAATAGTGGCTCTGTTCTTAATAATGACTAGGAAGCCTTCCTGACTATGTTGAAATCTAAACTGGTGATGACGATGATGACGACAGTGATGATGTCGATGATGATACAAATAAAACATCAGATCAGACTTGGTCAGTTTGCATACAGGTGGTAAGGTTTAAATCCCTACATTTAATATATATATATATATATATATATATATATATGAGTTTGTCAAATGAGATTCACTATGTTGAGGTTGCCTCTTCTGTAGTCATGGCAACTTGGAGCAAAGAAATTATAGGAGAGTTGGTAATTTCACTCAAAATATAATGAAAATAAAGCTAATCCCATTATTATTCTCAACAATTTTCCGTGTAGTTTCCTCTTACTATGCCCTTGCTTGTTCATCCTGCCTTTAAAAGCAGATTATTGGAAAATCGTGCACGTGTACCCTCTCTGCACTTATAGCCATTAGCAACATCCTCCTGCCTTGGAGGCATAACCTTGTTTTGGAGAAGAGGCCAAGTTCATCCTTCTCCCTACTTTTCTTGCAGTCCTGGAATGGATAAATCTTCTAAATATACCAATTTGGGCCATTAAACATTTCAGAGACTGTCACTAAAATTATAGTAAAATAATAGTCTTTTAAAAGATAAGCCAGATAATACACATTTGTATAAATCTTGAAAGCGTGTTCCCAATTATTCTATTTTAAATTTGAAGTGTGTTCATGTGGGCTTGATGGTTATTTAAGAAAACCGTCTTTTTTCTTTTCAGCCTCCACTGAAGATTAACGGCATGATGTGAGTTCCATTTAAAGTAACAGTCCATATGGACACGTCAGGACAATTCCCTCTGTAATTACAATAAGCACTGAATGTCACCAAAGTAAAATACATAGGAAAGCCCTCTGCCCTCTCCCGTGCAGTATACAGAGGTACGTGGATTTTCAGTGCACCTGTCTCTTCAAATGCAGCATCTTCTGCAAGGCACAAGGAGACTGTGCAGCTGAGTAAAAGTGCATCCTAGGCAGAGTACTGATCTTCTTCAAACGCTGTGCAACTGGACACCAGGGGACAATGGTGTACAATTTGGTGGACTCAGACCCTGAGCTTGTGGCGGTTCCCCAGGGACCCTATCTCTGTTTTCCTTCCTGTGTCCCTGTTTCTTGTTCATATAACAAAGGTGCCAAGAGTCCATAAGTGGAAAACATCTTTTAGGGCTCTTAAATTTCCAATAAATGGGGGACCATTAATCATCATCCTGAGTGGGTAGGAATGCAAATCCATGCGGTCTACAAGGGTCATTCATGGAGACAGGCTGGGACAATATGGAGGAGAGTTCAGGACTTGCACAGTCAAAGCATCTATAATAATATCCTAAGGAGAGTCAAGGGAGATCTCGGAGAACTTAAATAAGTGTCCTTATTCTAATAACAACAATTGGGGCTGTTGTTAAAGTTGAGCAATTTCTTCCTAGCCAACAACTTTTTCCACTGTTGCTTGTTGCCCATGGTTTGTGGTAGCTGCACTGGGAAGTGGAAGGGTAGGGAAGGGAAGGGAAGGGAAGGGAAGGGAAGGGAAGGGAAGGGAAGGGAAGGGAAGGGAAGGGAAGGGAAGGGAAGGGAACGGAAGGGAACGGAAGGGAACGGAAGGGAACGGAAGGGAACGGAAGGGAACAGAAGGGAACAGAAGGGAGGAAGAGGGAGATACAGGAGAGAAAAAGCAAAGGACAGGGAAGATGACTTACTTGTGGTGAATAAGAGACAATAAGGAGCCTAGGAGGAGAGGAAGGGAGGGGAAAGAGGAGCAAAAGGGAAGAGAAGAACAAATGGGAAAGGAAGAGGGATGGGATGAAGGGATGAGAGGATGGAGATGAGGGGTTGAGAGAATGGCGATGAGGGGATGAGGAGGAGATAATTAATTTGTAATGAATAAGGAATTAAATCAATGAAGATTAGAGAAAGGGAAGAGAGGGGTGAGGAATAGGAAGGGATTCATGTGGGATGCATACAGAAATGGAGATTCCAGAAAACAGAATGTCCTCTGGCCCGAGAACAGAGCAGACATTTTTCTCCTCTGTGACAGTAACACAGGAAGGAGTTGCTCCCCGTTTTGGAGTGACAATCACCTCTCTGGCAACTGCCTTGGGTTCTCTTTCTATTTCAGTCACTTACGCTGTTCCCTGAACTCCCACACTCTCCATTTTACTTGGCAAAAAGCCACACCACACTTTATAAACAGTAAGTTCATTCCTGTTTTCCAATCTCTCCCTCACTCTGACACCTTGTATCAACACTATCAGTCAACATCCAACACCCAATACCCAACATACCCAGGTTCTCACAAATTTAAAGTTAACCAAGTAATTTCTGCAACTCATTTACCATATACTTTTTATTCCAAACACTTTAGATAGTTATAAAGTAGTTCCCCATAAAATATTTATGTATTTAAATAGTTTGAAGTATTTGGATAACTTGTTTCTACAGCAACAATTGGCACATGATTAATGACTTTTTTCATGAACTTAAAAAGCATTTAAACGTGGCTTCTTAGGGCCTCATTTAAGTCAGAGTGACTAGTAATGAAGTTCAGAGTTTTCAGTGAGCCTCAGCATTCATAGCTCTAATTCTCAGTAATACAAGATGAGTAAGAGTTGTAGCCAATACATGAGGATGAAGAACAATGGCTGATGTCAAAGTCATATTAAAGGTGAATAAAATGGTACAGTTCATGACAGTGGTTGTGGACTTTGCTAAAATCAACACACAGTGGTGTGTTTCTCAAAGGCATTTTTGTGCTTATTCTTGGTTGATCCTCATATCATTCTTACCCCAGCTATCCCCTTGTTCCTGTCTATGTCTCCCCTCCACATTCTCCTTTTTACTGTCTATCCAATGTTCAAATACCTTCCTAATATCTTCCTTTAAAGTCTTTATGCACATCATGGACTTCTGTATTTACACACACAGACACACACATCTTATTGTTTTATGTGCATGAACATTTTTCCTACATAGATGTCCTTTTAAATCTGGGTCACTTCAATTAATGTATTTTTTTCTAGGTATATCAATTTTATGCAAAGTTTTTCTTTACAGCTGAATAAAATTCTACCAAATTTATATGCAACATTTTCATTATTTACTATTTATCTACTCAATATTTATTGATGGACATTTAGGTTGATTACATTTTCTTTGTCCTGCAGGTAGAGCCCACAGTAAATATGGATGTGCAAATGACTCTAGTAAGATGTAAAGTCCGTTGGCTGTGTGCCCAGGAGTCATACAGCTGTATTCTAATGACGTTCTATTTTTGTTTTTACTTCTGTAATTGGAATAATATTTAACATAAGAGAAATAAAACTCAAGGGAGAAAATTATGTATCCATTTTTGTGAACACAGAGCTTCTAGTTATGGAAAACCAAGTGATTTGGCTCCATGTTAAAGACTGGTGTAAGGAGGATCTCCTATCAGCTTACACATTTAGCTTTGTCATCCCTTCACTTCTGAACACAAGTAAAGCCTGAAAACCATTGGAATATTTTAACACTTTCTCCAATAACTCTTCTGCTTATACACACATGACCAGTTGTTCCGTTGTGCCTGTGATTATGATTCTCAAATTAGCTCATGGCTCAAAGCCCAAACTAGAGGACTAGAAGCAACTTTAACATACCAAAATCATTTAAATAATTAAAACAATAGAAAGTACAACCTGCAACATGTAGTCCAGAGATATGAAGCTGGAATCAAGCCATTTTATATCTGTCTTTTTAACTTTCCATTTTAGAACTATAGCTGGGGACACAGTGAAGTCAGCTCTGTTACAAGCACGGCTGACTTCAATCTCCTTTCTGTCATGCACTCAACTCCTGACCTCCAGTTGGCCAGACTCAGCGTACATCATGCTAGAGTCCACACTATCTCTGTTTTGAGATATTTCCTCACAGGCAGTTCTGGAGTTGCCTGTCCCTCTTCACAAAGGGGCGGAAATGCATCGTGTTCCCGCTGCCATTTTCCTCACCATTTTAAAATCTCAAAGCCTAAACACATCTGCTCATACTGCATCATCTCTAGATGAGAGTCAAGGCCAAGGGGTCCTCCTAAGCTCTTCCTGGGAAGATTTGAGTGTTATATGAGAGAATGCAAAACTATTCAAGTGCTCATGTCTTTTCTAGCTTCAAATGCCAGTGTAGAAACACCTCAGACACTGAAACAGGTTACAACAGAGCATCAAGGGGAAAAAATACCATACTCAATGTTAGCATTCTGTTATAAATACAACAGTCAAGTTAGCCAACAACAATCCACTGACAACATGTAGCAGATCCTCTTTCTCCCCAAATAGATGCAAAGACTACTGACAGCTCACATGACTACTCAAACTCACCATATGGACGGCGCTTCTGTCCCGCTGATCTCTAAAAAGTCGTATCCTTCCTCCAGCTGGAAGTCAGTAAAAACAAGAGCAATGGTGTCCCCAGGCTCAGCCAAGATGGTCCACGTGCAGTCTGCATTGTTGTCGTACTCTGAGGGGAAGTGAGGGCTGGATATGGAAGCGCTGGTTCCCCTTAGGGTTCCCCCGCAGGCTCCCTCAGCTGTAGGAGCAGAAACGAAAATGCAACTCAATCCTCAGAAGCCTGTCACATGTAAGCATTTTCACAAATGTCCCTATTGTCCACCAACAAAGTGTTTCTGGATTTAGATTGAAGGTAATCTAAAAAGATCATTTCCAGGTAATTAATTTAGCTTCATAGGTGATGTATAAAAGCCAAAGATTAATTGCCATTATCAAGCCAATGTTACAGTGGGAAAAAAAATAAAACTGACAAAAAGTGAGTTTAACATATAAATAAATACCCAAATATACAGTTAATGCAATTAAGCTCTTCTTAGGGAGATGCAAGACAGACCTTTATACTTACTATTTACTGTATATGTAACTGCACAACTGTAAATATTACTATAAAACTGTCAAATTTTATGCATTAATACATCATATAAATAAATGATCATTAACAAACAACATAACTTTACTTAACATTTAGAATTTATTTTTCTCTGCAGTTCCTTTGTAGGCTCACAAAATTAATTGCTTCAATGTAAAACCAGCTGCAAACACAGCAACACCAGGTTTACGACATTAAATTCACAAAACACTGCTCATGACTGAAACTGGAATCCAACATCGTAGTTGAATGGTTGAAATGTGTTGATTTAAATACAGCTTTTGAGATGTACATCCATGTACTAGTTCTAATTATTGCTAGGCCATCTTTCTCCCAAAGTTTAGAAGGGAAATTACTGGTGTTTGAAGATCCTAATCACTCTCTTATGGGGATCTACAAGCTTCAGCTTTATGACTGGGAACTGAAGTAGTTTGGATTAAGGTAGAATCCAGCAGAAGTCTAAACTAGAAATCTGCAGAATAAACTTTACCGGATTCTTCTGGTAAAGACTTCAGTAACTAGAAGTTACATGGAAGCTGTGTGTGTTCGCAGGGCCAGGGGGAGTGGAGTACCATGGCCTCAGCATGCCTGTTTGCTGAAGCTGAGCACACACAGCCAGCACGCACTAGCAATCCTCGTGCATAGTCACCCACTGTTGAAAGTATTAACTACTTTTAGGGTTTTCTGTGAAGCCCTTGTAGAATGGTGACTCTGGGGCTTATGAACTCAAGAGCATTTTATTATGTTAACATCTGAGGGGAGCTGTGGTGAGGCCAAAATGTAAAGTGTTGTACGGGAGAATGATCTCAAATTCCCTGCTTCTAGACTAGTGGCTTTGAAAGTCACTTGGTTGCCTACCATGTGTATCCTGGGTCTAAGAACTCACACTTGACCAAGATGCACAAACCCTGTTGCCTGTAGCCATTCAAGGAGCAGAAAGGAGGCACAAGTTTATGACCACAGTGATGAAGAAAAAAAGCGATATAAGCAAGACAAAAGATAGAAAACGAAAGAGAAATAAAAGGGAAGAGAGATGAAAACATGTTTCATTTTTCTGAATCTGAACTTGTGATCAAGATTTGTATGGTACGTATTCCAAAACCAGAAGAAAAATTTCAAATCAGTTATAATTAGATTATCCCTAATTCATATTCAAGTTTATTATATTTATTTTATTGTGTGTGTTCCCTTCTGAGACAGGGCATCAATATGTTGTCCTCATTGACTCCAAATATGTTATGTAGCTTTAGCCCATTTCAGACTGTTCTATCAGTCTGTGTGCCTGTGTGCATAGCGTGTCTTCTGGAAAATTGCAGAACTCTGGTTATCTGATTCATAACTATTTTGAGAATTTCATGTAAACACACGGGCACAGAAGTTTATGAGAAGTTTCTATTATATCGCATTTGCTGAAGATGGAGTGTTGATTGCTGATATAAAGAAAAAATATCTATTAACTATGAAATGTTAAGAATATTGTCGAATGAAATAACAAGGTCAACTAATTGATGTTTAAATTGATCAATTTAAATAATTTATTTCAAAACAAAAAGGGTAAGACATTTATTGTTTGAAACATGGTGACAAGCACAAGTTTATAACATTGTAATTTATGAAGAAATTTGATGTTCAGCAAGTGTTAGGCATTCTCACGGTGCTATAAGTATTTGGAGAGTTTAAATTTAAAAACTTTAGTCAAGACATACACATACACACATACACACACACATGTCCTCCTCAAGATTAATAAATGAAAGATTTTTTGGGGGGTCTGTTCTAATTACAATTGACAATCCACTTTATCTTACATTCATGAGCAAAATAGTTATGACAAAGCAGTAGCTCGGGTTCCTTTCTTTTTCTATCTACATGTGTAAATGAGGATGTCACAATATTACATTTCCATTAAATGAAGCATAAAAAGAAATTAGTAACAACTCACAACTAATTTTCATGGAATATATCATGATCTCTTTTCATTGCCCAGGAATATTCCAATGTTTTAAAAAATCTATCAGGCTTTGACAGCTACTCTTGTAAGTCTGTTCTGCAGCATGTGACTTAAGATGCTGTCTTGCGTTATTCTCCCCCATTCTATAAGATCCAAGCCTATTACCAGCTATTAGCCCTTCAGCACCGCGGACAGCTCTAGGCCCTACCTCTTGGATCACAGGAAAGCTGCTGAAAAACATCTTAGCCAGGTCAGTCACAGTGAACACTTCTTGATTGGCTGCATTCTGGGTGCAGAATGAATCAAATTTCCAGTGGCCCCCAAGATACATGTAAAATTTTAATGCAACAGATAAAGAAGTAAATTAAATTCTAAGAGCGCATAGCTGAAGTCACCACTGGTGTTGGGGACCATGAGCATATGTGTTGTGGATGGCTGCACTTTGATTATAGGAATTTTGTTATCACCAGAAGTCCTGAAAAATAGCTGTTCTCACCAGTTCTGTTCGGAGACATAGACTTGTAATTATGAGACATAATAATCTATTAAAATGATATAGTATAGTAGCTTGAGTCAAGAAGAGTTGTTGGTTAAAAGATATTTTACTTATTTATAGTCATTAAAACAAGGGTGATATTCATGGAGCTTTCAAAGTACCTGTTCCCATAAAAAATTTTTTTGATCTGAGAAAATAAAAAAATATTTGAAAACTGTCTCATTTGGATATATTTTACATAATGCACTAAATAAATAAATAAATAAATAAATAAATAAATAACAAGCAAACATAAGTAAGGGAACTGAATAGGAAAATAGCTGTCTGATTTTTTCTAAGCAAAATTATGTATTTTCTTTAGAAAGACATAATAGCTTGTACTCAGAATACTTTGGCATATGGTACTCTCTAACTCATCCTAGCCTGGATGAATTCATGCGTGGCAAATAAAAGTTTAATATCTTCACATTGATAATTCAGGTAGAGATGTGTCTCTTGGCTGAAGTGAGTTACAAGTGTAGTCTGAACCTAAGAGAAAAAACACAGGTCTATGTAAAAAATATGCTATGTTTTAATAATATTTTACTTATTATTATCAGAAGCGAGACACTAAAATATTAAGAAGGATTATAAAAAATGTAAGTCATCCTTGTCAATATTTAGTATTATATTAATATATTAGAAGTTTCTTCCACCCCTCAAACATGGGTAAACAATAAAACACCACAAATATTTTAAGGTTTTTATAGTAGTATTTTATCATGAAATTTATATTTATAATGTGGAAAATATGGGAATCTAATTAAATAAATCTTATTAAAAGCCCATCCCTTCCTTTATTATAAAAAAATCAAGTTATCATCATAGTTGCTGGGATACTATTCTGCTGTGAAACTTAATATGCAACACATAGTTTTTAAATGAATGGTGGTTACCAACATCAATTATTTAATTTGGCTTTTGGAAACTTTTACCATAGGATTTCTACGTGGAAATGTGATAGCAGAGCCAAGGGGCATAGGTGTGGTTCCCACAGAAGAAGACTTCTCATATGGAAAGCATCTTTTAAATCTATTCTGTGTCCAATTCTTACAGCGACTTTCATTTTACGATAAAAATGTTGACCCACTAAAGTAAGTCTGAATTTGTCTGAGTGAAATCAGACAGAAAACAGTATTTTCAAAGAGAGATGTGCCAGTCTACTGGTTTCTATAAGTGGGGAATGACTTTAAACATTAAAAAAGGTTACACATTTATATTTTTCCCTCTGGGAATTTTGAACCTATTCTTACATTGTTTAAAGTGAGAAGTCTTATTCTCAATGTAAAATGTCCCTTGTATTTGTTTAGCTAAAATCTATTTTATATATACAGTTCAAAAATATCAAACAGAGCATGGTTTAAAAGCCTAACTTTGCCATGTAATGAAGAACTGAAAACTCTCCAATCTGCAAAGTGAGTCATTTACATGAGATACAATGCACCCAACTTGCCATGAGTTCCTGGCCCCAACTTGATTGATCATTCACGTCATCATCACATTTGTCCTTTCCTACAAAGTTATTGACTTTGCACAGCTGCTCTTCACCACATCCCATTTTTGCTGTCTCTATGTCCCAAGATCATTCCTCACAAGATCCTATGTGATCACTGAGGGTCTGTGATTCCTGACACCAGTCCAGGGAGTCCCCATGTCAGGGTTAAGTTTATAAAATGAAATATTTGCAATGGCAATGCCCAGTCTGTCTTCTACTTAAGACATACAGCTGCCTGCTACTAGTGTCTTCTAGACAAAATAGGGAAGCTACATCCAGGAAACGCTTAGAATATGCTTGCCTAACCAAGATCTACATGATGACATCACCAGTTGACATGCAAAACACTGTATAAATTCCACAATATTCTACTCTACATGAAGAGGTATAGCCAATCGGTGCTGAGAGAGAAGAATTTCTTGCCACCAGTGATAAATCCTTCATGAGCTTATCCAATTCTAACTAAGTTTCACACACACACACACACACACACACACACACACACACACACACACACACGCACACACAAGCTACATTAACTGAGTGAGCTCAGTAAGTTGGCTGGTTAGACATTATGTATATATGTGTATCGTGTATAATATGTACAGAAGGAGTTATGAGGTTGAGGAGGAGTTAATTTGGAGGATGAGAGGGAGGAAAATGGTAGTAATACAGTACTCCTATATGAAATTATGAGAATATATTCTCAAAAACTGCAATGGGAGCATGGTTTATCGAGAGGATTAAACGAGTAGGAATGGTTAAGCATACATTAATGGCTAGGCAAATTCAAACTGCTAGGTATGAACAGAGCTCTCCTCTATTTGTCTCACTAAAGCTGGTCACAATACAGTGTTAACTTACAAGCGTGTTGAGCACTGTGCTGACTGGATTTCATGCTGTGTTAACTCAAACGAGGTTTATTTGGGAAGAAGGAATCGTAATAGAAAAATAATGTGTCATATGATTGTCCTGTAGGCAAATCTGTAGAGCATTTTCCTGATTAATGAGTGAAATGGGTTAGTCCAGCTCAGTGTCAGTGATGTCACCTCTGGACTTGTGATCCTGGGTGCTATAAGGAAGCAGGCTGAGCAAGTCATGCTGAGAACCCAGTAGACAGTTCTACTCCATGGTCTCTGTGTCATCTCTTGACTCTGGGTACCTGATCTGTCCAGCCTTTCCTTAGCGATGGACTCTGATGTGGAACTATAAATTCAGGTAGACTCTCTCTGCTCCCTTTGCTTTTGGTTGTAGAGCTTTATCACAACAATAGAAAAGTAATTAAGGCAAACTTGTTGCAAAGTTTCTGTTCTGTGTGTACCCAGGGTCTATAATTCCTGATACCAGTTCAGCCAGTCCTCAGGGAGGTTCACACAGCCTCCACTTCCTAGGTCTCTATGCTTGTTGGAATAAAAGTGAAAAGTTGGCAGTGGCCGCAGCAGGCGGCTGTACTCCTCTGAATTCCACTTCTCCAGACCCAGAGTGAGTATAACACTTTCCTCTGCTTCCACTATGCCATCTAGGGGCACAGAGCATCCAAGTCTCATTCTCATAAAGCCTGTCCTTCTAGGTGAAATTATATTTTATGTTCATGGATTGCTCTATGTTTGGGACAATTAGGATATTTTCCTTGCTACCTAGTTATTCTTGACCTCATCTCTCATGCTCTCAAAAACCTACAAATTTCCTTTTGCCATTCCCCTAAATTCTATGCTCCCAAACCTTGGACAATTTTGCTTATGGACTCTACCAGACAAGGTCAGTTAGAACTGGAGATTCTACATTCTAGCAACTTCTGAGAAAGGGTCATCAAGGAGTAGAAGCTGATATCATCTTTTAATGTCACAGGTTTAAACATTGAGAAGGTCTCTGCATAAGCTATAGACTACCAATCTTCAGGAAGACATGTCCACCTCTGTGGTTGCAACCAGCATTTCTAGATTCCATTTATCTTCCCTAGATCAGCAGGTATGAATCTCCTGTCACTAGATTCTAATAGCTATCTTCTTCTGAGTGTACAGAAAGATCTACAGGTATCATTATTATTTTGGGAATATTTTAACTACTGGCTCACTTCTGTGTATCTTCTAGCTTCTGTGTCTAAGATATGTATTTTAATGCTTGACTCAGTGTTAACCAAGGAACTCTTGTTAGCAAGTACGGTCCTTAATTCATTCATCCATCTTTTAGCTTCCTGACTCCAACTTGAACATTCATGCCGTCATCACCATTATCCTTTCCTACAAAGGTTATTGACTTTGCACAGCTGCTCGTCACCACATCCCATTTTTGCTGTCTGTATACCCCAAGATCATTCACTCAAGTATCTAAACTGTGATAAGTTATTGACCCCCAGTACCCCATGTGTTCTGTGTATTCTGCCTTCCGTAATCTGTGTCCTTCCCATTCATTTCCAATTGAGGATCCCCTAGTCACTTGAAACATTCACTATATTTCCTCCCTGTTGTCAGCCAGAGCGTCACTGGAAGAGTCTTCAGACTGAGGTCTAAAAGAAACTCATGTTTATTATCATTATTATTATTAAAACCAGTTGGAGAGGAGTCAGAGGTATGTGAACACAGGGGATACTCATCATTTAAACTGCATTGAGGGAGATCACGAACTGTGGTATCCGGAGCAGAATTTGCCCATGGCAGCTGAGATGTCTGAAGTTCTGAAACCGGAGTCTACAGGTACCTGTGCTGAATTCTGTCACCCTCAGTGACTATAGTACTAGCAAACAGAAGTGTGAAGCAGGAGCGTGCTATGGACATAGTCCTTCTTGGAGGATTGAAAGAGCATTCATCCATCTAGTTGATATAGAACCTGAGGATCTCCAAGGAAATTGTTAAAGATGCATTAACTAGCATAGGGGTGATATTGAATCTTCAGGGCAAAATTCTTGCCATTAAACTTCCCATATGACTGCCTGTCATGGTGGATGGAATCTGTTTGGGCGGGTGTTCAGTTGGTGATCAGATGCATGGGGTTCTATTGCTTGAGATCTGGCACAGTCTGTACCCAGGAAAAGATAATTTAAAATGTTATGTAGCAATGCATAAAACTAAAATATCTGCAATAAGCATTTTTATTATCTTCTAAGCATGTTGTAAGGCTTATTCCTTTGACTTGGTAAATGTGTGTGGAAGTCATTCTTTGTCCACACTGGTGTTATTTTAGATGACTTCTCTCACTGGCATGGAACTCCTAGATATCTAGGCTGCTGGCCAGTGAACGCCACAGATCTACCTACTGCCATCTCTCCAGTACTGGGATTGGAATGCTATATTACCTGGTTTGCTATGTGGATTCTGACAGGAAATGCAGACTTTTCACACTTGACTGTGTCTTTTTCTCAACTACATATGACGGTATTCAATAAGATAGGATGAGTACTGTGATTAGATATATATCCTGAAGTAGAGACAACATGGCAACCATGGAGACAAGGTCAACTAGATTTAAAAATCCATATTTCTTTCCATACTTTTTTTTCCAAATTCAGTAATAATTCTATTGGCATATATTGTCTTGGATGCAAAAAGTGCATAAAATTAAATTGTCTAAAACCACAGTCCTAATTTAAAATAGAGCTTGTGATGTGAAGTGTGCCCCATGCAGTCTTCCCTGGCATAATCTGCTCCTAACATAATAGATCACCTCTGGTGCACTTTACAGCAGGATTCTCTAACACTGCTGTATTAAAGCCTTCCAGAATGTAAGGGCCCTATGAGAGCAAGGCATATCTTCCGTGCTACTTTCCATTGTCTTGTTCTTTACTACCCTTTCATCCTCATCAGCTGAACATTTTCAGTTAGGTGTCTGGACTCACAGTTCATACATAATTGACAAGTGACATATGGATACACTAGCCTCATGATACAAGGTTTACCAGTTAAAGGAATCTTCCGTATAAACTATTTAAATAAGGTTGGGCATACGTCATCCATAAAGTTCGTTTACAGCACCTTGAAACTATTTCTGGTCTTCATTTAGTGGTATTTTTCTCTCTGAGAAAGTGTTCTAAGAGTCTACACTGTTCTTAAATGAGTAAAATAAGTCACCTCTGTAAAATATCAAAACAGCTGCTTTGTTCTGTAGTCCCTAAAATATCTCTAGCAGTGATAGTATGTTTTGGCATGTTTATGTGCATATTTATCTTAAATACTCATGTTTAGGCAAACAGAACCCAGGATAGACCTTGTTTGAATAAGCATAACACTCCATTCCCACCAATAATTTATACTTGATAGTTTGCAGATCGTGTTTCCAAACAAAAAAAGGTATACAATGAACTACCAAATGGAAACCTTTAAAAAAAATTATGCTGGAAAAGATTGGAGCAGAGGAATGTCAAAACTGTCCTTTAACTTCGTCTTTGTTGAGTTGTAGACACTGACAGATGCTGACAGTTCAGACACTGGGTTCATCATTCCAAATTCTACAATACGAGCATGAGCCTTGGCTGTCCTTGCTGACTATGGTTGTTCTCCGCCTCAGTAAAAGAATGAGCTCACTCCGGAAAGTGAAACACCTCTACCATGCATATACATATGGCTTTTGATCTCTGCCAGAGTGTGCTTTCAGATCTCATATGTGCTCAAGCCATTTCCAGTGACACAGACTCTTTCTGCTCTCTGTAGATGAAGATGTAGAACTCTTAGCTCCTCTAGTACCATGTCAGTGAGTGTACTTTCATGTATCCCACCATGATGGTAATGGACTTAGTCTCTGAAATTATAAGCCAACTCCAATTAAATGTTTTCCTTTATGAGTTGCCATAGACATCGTGTATTTTCACAGCAATAAGACCCAAACTAAGTAAATCTGTCATTGATTTTGGAGAAACTGTGCTCCATTTTTCACATATATTGTACATTTATGCTATTGATTTATTTCCTCTGGAACATTCTGACTGTACACAGTGCTTATGTTTATTATCTCCATATTGACTTTGGTTTTCTTTTTGAGTAATTTAGAAATATCAAAATTTTTAAGTCAGTTGTGGTGACTCTAACCTGTAGTCCCAGAAACTTGAAAACAGGAGTGGGTATTTTTATGAGTTCAATGTCAAACTGTGTTATTTAAAGAGACTGTCTCAATAAGTTAAACAACCAACCAACCAACCAATCAATCAATCAATGAAAATCACTTCCACACCAGGAATGTAAGGATGATTTAATGTGTATTAATAAATAAACAAACATAAAACAATGCTTTAAACGAGTGATGAACAGGGCATTTCAATAGATGAGAAAACTTAAATAAACTTCATTTCTGAATGATAGAATCTATAAAGAAATTAGGAGCAGAAAGATTATACATACATACACACTATATATATGTATATATATATTTATATATATATATGAAAAATGAAACTCATGTTCTCCAAAACCATTGACATACCAGCTTCATGTACAATTTGTGTCCACTATTAGCTTGATTCAAGAAGGAATGGAAAAGAGATAAAGCAGGAAACAAAAAAGTAAAGTTGTTCTTTTTCTCAAATTATATATGCTCCTATTCTTACCAAGTCACAAAGTATCCACCCTAAATCACAATAAACACCCCCAACCACATACCATATTACGAGACCAGTACACAGAAGTCAGTATGGCAATAACAAGAATATTAAGAATAACATAAGGAAAAGAACACCATTACAAATGGACCACATATACACAGGCACACAAATTAGTGAATAAATAACTCAATAAATCCCAGGTACAAATATAATTAGCAATATTAAATATTTATGTGAGTGAAAGCATAATGCATGAAAGAAAAATAGGAAGACACTGGAAGATAAAAAAAAAAAACCCTCCTATTTAATGGATGGCATTGAACCAGTATTTTAAAATTAATGGAATCACAAACAAAACTTCAATGATTTTCTTCTCAGGAATACTTTTAAATATCTTAATATCTATGTGGAAGTATTAAAGTCCCCACTAGTGTGACTAATACTGCATAAAAGCGCAGCCTGCCCATCTGTGTTCTGGCCACCAAAATGTGAAAAATTAATGCTGCTTGTCTGTCCTGTCGGTAAGACTGAGGTGCCTTGCCTCCCAGTCACCATGCATTGTACCCTCTGACACTGAGAGCTAAAGTTAACTAAAGACGAAGACAAAAGGTGGAACAGACAAATCCAAACTAACACTTATTAAGAAAATCTATCAAGATTTTACCTAACCCTAGTCAACATGCATGGCATAGGGAAAAGATCAGCACGTGTCATAAAGATATGGAAACATAGCAAGAGTTCTCATAAAATGCTTGTAGGGATATGAATGCACCCCAAAGAATGGAATATGAGTTTTTTGTAGAAGAAGACTTTTCATATTGCCTTCCATCAATGAAAGAATACTCTTAGGTATAATTCTTGCTAAAACTAACTTTAAAGTACACAAAGCTCCCTTCATCTCAAAGAGGCCTCAGTGTTTCTCACTAGATAAAGAACCCGCATCACATGACCACTTTGTTACCTTTAACCCATCTTCTTATCAGTTCTTAGAATTAAGCTAATCTGTGGTAAAAAGCATCAAAACTCTGTATGGAATAAGGACAGGTATAGGAGGCTGAACATAGTGGTTCACACTTGTAATCCCAGGAAGCTGAGACAGGGTAATCAGTGCTAGTTAAACTGTAGTCTGGGCTAAGGATGAAGATCATGTGTTAAAAAATATGCAAGAGAAAAAAAAGTCCTTAAATTAATAAAGACAGCAATTCTGAGCTGTTCAGTGTAGCATCCACTGGCTTAGGTGTCTCTGATAACTTGAAATGTAGCTACCATATTTTGCATACAGATATGTAATTATTGTAAAAAATATACTAGATTTTGAAATCAATATGAAAATTATAAAACATATCATAAGTCATTAATATTGACCGTGTACCCCATGATAAATTTTTGGATGTCTTTGTCTAATACAAGCTAGCAATAAACCTCTTCTGTTTCTTTCTATAAAGAGCTCTTTCCAGTGTTGGGCATCATTCATGTGTAAAAGTAGGACATGTTCAGTGGACGGACCATTCAACACAGTGAAGCAGCTGCCTATAGCCTGACCAATGCTGACATGAACTGGTGAAGTTCCTTTCAGCCCCCTGCCAGGTGCTAAGTCTTTTGACTAATTGCTATCAGTTCACTTGATAAGTCACATCTGTCATGTTTGCCTAGTTCATAGCAAGTATCTTAGCTTAATTTTAAAAACTATTAATAAGAAACTCATTCATTGGTCCAGATATTCTCCCTCTTTATTTCTCTATGGTTCTATCTTTCTATATCTCTTATAATATATCAATCACTTATCAAACATTTGTAAATGTGGATTATTATATTTCCAATAGAATATTTTATTCACGAGTGTGTGCACTGTCCATGAAAATGTATTCCACATATGTACACTATTCGACGGTCAGAGCTTCTAGAACTGGATTTACAGGCCAGTTGTAGCCACCGTGAGAGAACTGGAAATCAAACTCAGGTCCTTTGCAAGAACAGCCCGTGCTTTTCACCATAAGCTGTCTCTGCACTCTACTGCTCAGCAGCATTTGCTTGCAAGTTAAGTTCCTTCTATTCTGACATCTCATGTGTTTCAGCTCTCACAGGAAGAATATGGGCCAAGATAAGCCATGAGAAAATGAAATAATGCTTTAAAATTTAGGGATGATAGTACAAAATCTAAAGGTACAATGTGAAATGATGAAGCTTCTGGACAGAAACAGAATAAATATCTCAAGACATTGGTATTGGCCCCGATACTTGTGGTAAGATCCAAAAATTCACAGGCAACAACAAAAATGAACAGATGGACTATCAAACTATGAAGGGTCTTCATAGTAAAGAATAAAGTGAGATGTTCTGAAGAATGGGGGAGTTGTTTCCATAACAGTACCGATGTGAAAGGGAAAAGCACCAGAATAGATACATCACCCGAAACACAGAAAACATTAATAATAATAATAATAATAATAATAATAATAATAAATGAGACAGTGGAAGTTGGGCAGACAAGTGCAAAGGTTATTTTCCACAGGGGAGACTACACCACTAGACAGCAATTTTAAAACTACCGATATTGACTACAAGAGGGTGTAGTTTCTCCTCACTTTGAATAACTGTTATCAAAAGACTGTGCTAATAAATGAAGATTACAAATAAACTTGAAAGTAGCAAGAGTGAGAATGCAGAGAAAAGGAAATCCGTGCACATGATGGATGATTGCTCGGGAAGTAAATTAAATCCACTACAGGAAGGATTGAAGCTCTCATAATAGCAAAAATGTTGCCCAGAGGTTCCACTACACGGTACATATTTAAGGGATGTTTAATGATTTCCCAGGAGAGCTAATTTGGTAGCCAATTTTTCCACAGTACAATTCTTGACAGCTAAGATGTGGAATCAAATGTGATCCTCTGGTGTCCATGTATAGCCTGAGCAATCATACATGTAGGAAACCATGATGAGAGAACAGTAGCATAGCATTGACACACATGGGATCCACCTGTTTCATTTCCTACAAGAAGTATCTGAGTAATGCATTTACCTCGTTTCTTCCCCTGTGCATAAGCCTGTACTCCTTCAGACCTCAGGGCTGTACATTCTGCATTCTACTTTTGAATGAACCTCTTTTCCTTCCAAGGTCTTTGATCTCAGAGGATGCTGGGTTCAGTAGTATCTAAATGATCTAATAATTTATGAAATAGGGAAAAGCAAGGCAATTTAAGAAAGCATTTGCTTCACTGGCTATTGTGTCCTTTATGGATTGCCTTGAGAGCCTCATGCCCGCTGTTATTTCTTGTTCCTAAAGACACATTACTGTATGCACAAGGAAATGGTCCAGCTTCCATGGAAGAGGAGTGAGGATGATGATGGACGGAGAGGTGATGGGTTAAGATGAGGAATGAGGTAATGTTGGCTCCTAAGTGAGAGTCCTGAGCTCATGCCTAAAAGAAATGGCCCCTGCAAGTTGCTGTGATCCACTTTATCATTTGTTGACCCCACTATGCCTGCAGGAATTCCTGAGAAGAGCATTCCATAAGTGTATATGGTCCACAGACTTAGGTGTTACTCTTGTCAGTTAGACACTTGTGGTGGGAAGGAAAAGTAAAAATTTATAGTACTGGCTAGAAGACACAGTGAACCAATACTGTAGTGTTACTGGCACTGAGATTGCCTGGAATCAGACTCAGACAATTTCTGGAACTAAACAGCCAGAACTTTTGGGAATCAGAAAATACACTCACTTCATTTAAAACCCAGCTCTCCCACACCACTGAGTTTTCTGTTTATTTGGTTGTTTTTTAATGCAGCTCCTGGAAATGCAACCTCCTCATATTTATCAGTATTAGACCATTGATTTTTTTTCTTTATTATTGAGTTATCCCAGTCAATAAGAAGTGGTATGTGTCTCCTATTAGTTTTTTTATAAACTTTGAATTCTTCCCAGTCCATGAATTATAAAAGCCATGACTATAAATGTGTTTATCTATAACATAGAAGACCATGTTTCCCTTGACAAAGTGAGGCATTAATAAAAACTTGAGCGAAGAACAAGAAAGATATGAAAAGTTTGTTATATCCACTTTGACTTCATACAATTTATAGCTGCAGAATTGGTAAAGACATTTAGTGAAAAAAAACAGATGGCTGAGGACAATATGAGAAAAAAATGAACATGTATAAACAGAAAATTTCCAATGGATTTGGTAAATTCTAATGCAGAAAGCAAGCAAGCATATTTCTTTTTTTTTTTTTTTTTATTAACTTGAGTATTTCTTATATACATTTCGAGTGTTATTCCCTTTCCCGGTTTCCGGGCAAACATCCCCCTCCCCCCTCCCCTTCCTTATGGGTGTTCCCCTCCCAACCCTCCCACCATTGCCGCCCTCCCCCCATAGACTAGTTCACTGGGGGTTCAGTCTTAGCAGGACCCAGGGCTTCCCCTTCCACTGGTGCTCTTACTAGGATATTCATTGCTACCTATGGGGTCAGAGTCCAGGGTCAGTCCATGTATAGTCTTTAGGTAGTGGCTTAGTCCCTGGAAGCTCTGGTTGCTTGGCATTGTTGTACATATGGGGTCTCGAGCCCCTTCAAGCTCTTCCAGTTCTTTCTCTGATTCCTTCAATAGGGGACCTATTCTCAGTTCAGTGGTTTGCTGCTGGCATTCGCCTCTGTATTTGCTGTATTCTGGCTGTGTCTCTCAGGAGCGATCTACATCCGGCTCCTGTCGGTCTGCACTTCTTTGCTTCATCCATCTAGTCCAATTGGGTGGCTGTATATGTATGGGCCAAATGTGGGACAGGCTCTGAATGGGTGTTCCTTCAGTCTCTGTTTTAATCTTTGCCTCTCCCTTCCCTGCCAAGGGTATTCTTTTTCCTCATTTAAAGAAGGAGTGAAGCATTCACATTTTGATCATCCGTCTTGAGTTTCGTTTGTTCTAGGGATCTAGGGTAATTCAAGCATTTGGGCTAATAGCCACTTATCAATGAGTGCATACCATGTATGTCTTTCTGTGATTGGGTTAGTTCACTCAGGATGATATTTTCCAGTTCCAACCATTTGCCTACGAATTTCATAAACTCGTTGTTTTTGATAGCTGAGTAGTATTCCATTGTGTAGATGTACCACATTTTCTGTATCCATTCCTCTGTTGAAGGGCATCTAGGTTCTTTCCATTTTCTGGCTATTATAAATAAGGCTGCGATGAACATAGTGGAGCACGTGTCTCTTTTATATGTTGAGGCATCTTTTGGGTATATGCCCAAGAGAGGTATAGCTGGATCCTCAGGCAGTTCAATGTCCAATTTTCTGAGGAACCTCCAGACTGATTTCCAGAATGGTTTTACCAGTCTGCAATCCCACCAACAATGGAGGAGTGTTCCTCTTTCTCCACAACCTCGCCAGCATCTGCTGTCACCTGAGTTTTTGATCTTAGCCAATCGCACTGGTGTGAGGTGAAATCTCAGGGTTGTTTTGCATATTTCAACTCCTGGTTCTCAAGGCTGAGATGAGTTCTCCTACTATTGTAGGAGTAGCATTTAGACATTAACTAACATCTGAAGGAGTAACAAAATAAATAATTACAACATAAAACTTTATTTTTTTATTAATTGAAGCTGTTAAGATGATATAGTGTGGGTGAGGATGAAGGTAGAAAGAAATGTTTGAAAGAAAATAAAACATGGCTGAACTTGATGTTTAAAGTGTGTAGGGAATGACTGGAAGAACAAATTATTAACTTTCAGTTCACCAGAGTGAGCCATGCCAACCATGGTGGGAAGGATGGATGGAGAAGGAAGGGAACTTCAGGACATTACAATGGATGATGACACTGTCTTTCAAGGGGGGTCAGTTATTCAAGAGAGCCATGGAAAAGCATAAGGAAAGGCTGCTGACTCTGGATCCTGATGGCATGCTCATTGTGACACCAGAAAGACGGAGATTATGAACAGCAGTAAGAACATAAAACAGGTGTGATTAACTTTAGGAACACCCAGAGAAAATAAACAATTGGGGAAGACTGCTAGACACGTGGGAGAGAAGATAACAGCCATATAAGAATTTTTCCAGAAATAAGGAACAACTTTAAAGGTGCTAAATCCCAGCTCTGGACTCTGAACATGTGCCTGGGCCTGAGCACTTTCCTACATGCCCTCTTAGATTCTATACCTGTGACATGGGTCTTTTATGTCACCCCTCTTTGGAGATTCATTGAGAAAGCAACCCTGGGCCATAGTAACTGACCATTCCAAACTAACTTGAGAGCTAGGAAGCTGCCCCCATAAAATCTTTAGCATCAGAGTGTTCATGAGACTCCAACATTTGACCCACAAATAGCTAGATAATAAGATGCGTTAAAACATGTGTATGGATTTAATGATTGGGAGTAAAAGCTGTTGCCAGACAAACATGGGTAAAAAGTTAGATTTGGTTGAGCAAACTTTTGTTTTATTTACTTATTTATTTTTGAGATAGTAGTCTCTGATTGCCCAAGCTGATGTCAAAATACGTAGCAGATGATGACTTTGAACCTTGATATTTCTATCTCTCTTCCAAGTTCTGGGATCAATGGAGTTGGCCAGCATGCTCAGCAAACTTTTCTTGCATTATTTGATAAATAGATATCAACATTTACACCAGTGGGTGAGTGTGAGTTTAAACCATGGGACTGCCTTCCTGACATCTCATTAAAACTTCAATAACTATTAACCTGCTCTTTTATTTCTAAATCAACAAGATGAGCCTTTCTTAGAAACCCCCAGTCCAGGATTTAATAATTCTTTCTCAAATACAGTGATAGTAAAATAATCCCACCGCAGAGGCTGGACATGACAGAGACTAGGAAAAGGCACCAACTCACAGAAACATGGTTCATTGCTCTGTGGTTACCTTGTGTCAAATGGCAGAATGTTGGAAGAGCCTTTAGAAGAGGAGATTGAATTGTTTAATCACCTTTAAATATTAATGTGGAATGGATAAACAAGGGAGCATAAGATAAAACAAACAAACAAAACAAGATAAGACACAACAATGCAAGTACAGTGGCTCCTGCCTGAAATCCTAGCTCTCAGGAACCTGAGACAGGAGGATCACTATGAATGTGAGGATTTAGAAATAAAGTAATGATGAAAAAGCTAAACGAAAGAAGAAGAAATTCATGTGTGATTAGGAAACTTAACCAAGCTGACTCTATAAATAGAAATGTGGACATCTCTGAAAGGAAGAAATATGGATATATAAGATCTAACGGTAGGCTTGCTGGTCTAAGGTCTTAACATGTTTTTTTGTTTGTTTGTTTGTTTGTTTGTTTTTGCTTTTTCCACGTTGCATCTTATATGGTGGATAAAAGGATACACTGCCCAATGCTCCCCCTTGAACTAGATATGAAGCTGCGAATGTCAGTTTCAAAGCCACTCCCCAGGCTCAGGCTTCCCTTCTCAGAGGCACAGGGCATAAACCTACCTCTGCAGAAAGGAGCTGGGAAGTCCCAGGATGCACCATTCCCTGGGCTGACGATGCAAGTCAGAATGGCGTGACCTTCCAAGATGTAGCCGGAGAGACAGCTGTATCTGATCTTGTCGCCTATGTTGAACCTCGTTCCATGGAGAACTCCTTTCAGTATCTCCCCAGGGTTTCCACACGTGTGACTAGGTAAAACTGTTGGAGGGAGAAAAGGAAATTGAAGGAAATGTTCCAAGGAGATGCATTTATATCATAAAATAAGCACTATGCTTGGCCTACTAAAATCAGCAAGTTCGTGCAATAGAAAAATAGATCACTGCACTTAGGAGCTGAACAGAAAATGCGTTTGGAATTTCGAACATCCACCCTGCCACAATTTGATAATGACTTTTGGAAAGTGCAAACAAATGCATTTGGTGAAAGGAATAATTCTATTCATGTTTGTCTTCCAGAAGAGATCTAGATTATGTTGGTAGTAACGAGATTTCACGTGAGGCAGGAAGAACCAAAACCAGAGAAAAATGTCTGAGCTGGGGTACAGATCCATGCCATTGTGTTTTTTAGCTCAGGCCTCATCATTAATTGATTATCTACATCATTAATTGATATCCAGTCTATATTTATCTCAAGACTGCAGCTGCAGTGCCCTGTTAATACACATCACTAATATCTAATTTATGTGCAGTCTCAGACCTCAGCGTCAGTGCCATGCTCCTGATACACATCACGATATGGTATTCAATCCATGTTAATCCTCAGACCTCAGCATCACTACCACACCTGATACATATCACTAAATCGTATTCAATGCATGTTTATTCTCAGCATCTGTGCCACACACCCGATAGACATCACTAAACAGTATCCAACCCATGTTTATTCCTAGGCCTCAGCTTCAGCACTACACACCTGATAGACACTACTCGACAGTATCTAGTACATCCTTATTCTCAGCACCAATACTGCACATCTGATACACATCACTAAACAGTATACAATCACTGCTGATTCTCAGCATCAGCACCACACCTGATACACATTACTGACCAGTAACCAACACATTATTTGTTTTCAGACCCCACCAGCAGTACCACTTTTGGTTCATATCACTAATTGGTATCCAACCCATGTTTCATACATAAGATGTGCACTAAAGAATAAACAAAAGAATTTCACTCCAGCCATCAACTTGAGAAATGGTGCTGTTCTTAGAACCCTGCCCTAGAGTCTGCTCACTGGGCATTCTCAGCTCTCTTCACTCTATTTGGGTGGCCAAAGCAAATGCTTTAATGATTTGCAGTTCAAAGTTAGGTTCTTGAGGCTGTTTGTTCTGGAGTCTTCTTTTCACAATGAAAGATTCTCACCCAATTCACCTGCATGGGGCCCTGTCCAAGTGATTTGCTATCCCTGGCCAAAATACACTGTTTTGGATGGCATTGATACCACTTGGTGGAAAGGATAAGAAAGAGAAGGCTCCATAGTTTTCCTTTAAATTTAGACATCCCACCAGGAATTCAGTGCTTTCTGTGAAATAGATATTTTAAGAGACCTACTATTTTAAAAATATTTTCAAATAAAAACCAATTTACAAAGGAATAAATTATTTTCTTTTGTATTCACTTCATGCTTGTGTGTGTGTTTTAATGACTTTTATTAAGTATGTTTATTTTAACATGAATATTATAACATAAACTAGACTACCCAGGGATATTTAGAAAGGAAATGTGAATTCATAGGTGGTTAATAGTACCTTTATAGTAACGAAGCAACTACTCACAAATACTACAGTCTAAAAAAAACTATAAAATGTTTAGAAGCTTAAATATTTCATTTAAGTAAGTAAGCTTACATTTCAGTAAGTCAGATGTCCACTTTGCTGTCCTTCACAGAAAGAAAATTTAGAACTGGCCTCATCCTTCATGCTGTTTTTTACAGCCAAGAGGCATTTGAAGAAAAGGCTCAGCTTCAGACACTGCAGGAACTGTAAATCCAAACCACAGTGAAACATTTCTTTCTCTAAGCCAATGAATGTATGTGAGGAGGCCACCATAACCACTACTGGGAAGACAAACATGTTTATCCCCTGTGGGTCTAGATGTAGATGAATAAATCCATTGTAGAAAGAATCATGAAATTCCGCCCAAAACTAAATGTAGAATTGCCAGGGAATGCAGAAGTGGCATCATTGACAAGGAGGACAAGGGGAAGAAGGAGAAGAAATCAGAGACAATGGGACAAGAATGGCCTCCTACTCGATGGGAACACTATTTACAGCAGCCAAGACACAGAAGCAACCTAGTTGTGCACAAACCAGTAAACGGGTCAAAAGATAATGAGGAGTGGGGCTGGAAAGAAGGACCTGCAGGTAAGAATACTTGTCTCATAAGCCAGAGGAGCTAAGTTAACCCACTGGGAAACAAACATAGGCTGAAATAGAGAACTGACTCCATGAAAGTGTCCTCTGACCTCCATATACAGGCTGCAATATGTACATGCAACCAGATCATGATGATGACGACAATGATGACAATGATGATAGAGAGGATTCTAAGTATAAAATGAAAATGTGGTACACATACCATTCTGTCATTTGTTCCTACTCAGTGCTACTGAGCCTGGAGCACACAGCACATATGAAACAAGCCAGACAGAGACTCAAGTTGGAAGGCTTACTGATGCCTTATTTGCAGAAAATTCATTGTTTGCTGTTAGGATAATTACTGTTTAATTAGCTCCTAATAGTACTTCTTGCTAAAACTAACATACTTACTGTGTGTCCAGATAAATTGTTTTCCAAAAGACAAGTGTTATTAAATCAAATACATTAATGCCTTGGACTTACTAAGGAGAATTGCAACTGGCAGGGAAATCAAACGCCCCACTCTGGAGATAAGGGCAATCTGCTCAACATTTGCATAGGTTCTACTGTTGAAAATAGACTTCAAATGCACACGTACTATCACTCTCTAGTATACAAAAAAGCTGATGTAACACAATTCTTCAGTGAAGAAGAGGTAGACAAGGTTCTCGGAAATTGCACAGAATTCACAAGCCTCTGGAGTCGTGTGTGTTTGTGTGCGTGTGATATGTATGTTCATGTGATATATACACATATATATATGATGCATTTATGTTTGAATGTACATATCATATATGTAAATATAATATAAATGTATGGGTGGGTGATTTGTATTATATATGGGGGCAGAGTGGAGTGTGAGGGAGCAGAGTGAGTGTGAGGGTGTCTGTGTATATGCATTTCTGTCTATGGAACTACAGAGTTATGAGGTGGGTATTTTTGGTGCCAACAGAGTTTCTTAGGCAGGAAGTGGGAGAGTTCTATTTCTTCTACTCTGAAGACCCTTCGATACCTTTCTCTTTGTTCCTGTATATGGGGGTGGCCTTCACCATTACACCTTGACACTTGATTAAAGTGGAATTTGAAAACCGAATCTTTAAAAACTGCCATCTTTGTGAGACCAGACACCATTTCAAAGGACGGGGGAAGTGGGAGATGGAGGTTGTCTCCAGTCTCCTTTGTAATTCCTCGTAGTTGTTTATTCCGTGAAAACAGCTCTGTCTGTTTGCTTCACAGACTGGGTGTGAAGATTGGAGCAGATCGCATAATCTGCAAATATCTGTTTCTTCTGACCCTGTTATGAAGCTGATTGTAAACAGATGAGAATGGTTCTGCTGGGTGCAAATTGATTGACATGGGAAGAAGACATTTAGCTTCTATGTATGAAATGTCTAGAGGCAGAACAGGCCCCCCTTCAGCACGCTCTTGCTTTAGCATTCATTAGTGCAGATGAATGACAAATCTAATGGCTGACATGCAGTGCATGTTCTCAATCTGTAATAATGGATACACACAGACACACATACACACACACAGACACACACACAGTTAGGCATCAGGGTGCTAAAATGATTTTAAGAATTTTACAGTAAAGTAAGTACAGTGACTGAAAATCAAACTCTTTGATAAACAGTGTAATGTAATATATCTGAGACATAGTGGTTGAGAATACTTATTTTCAGCTAATTTTATTTTATTTCTGAATTCTTAATTTTAAAGTGAGATTTACAAACAATGACAATGCAAAACCATTCATATTATTAAACCACTGTCAATCTCATAAAAGTTGTAGAATTATAAAATAAAAGGGATTAATGATATCCAGTCCATGCAAATATTTAAGGCCAAACGTGTGAAAGTAGCCAATATAGAGAAATGTAGTGTCTGAAGAAAACAAATTAAGATCAATTCTATTCAAACCAATTATTACTTCTGCCAGTTTGCCCCTTGGTCCTCTGAGGCTCCTTTCCTCTGTGTAGGGGAGAACCAGGGCAGTGAGGTGGGAGTGGATGGGTAGGAGGGGAGCATCCTCCTTGAAGCAGGACAGGGGAATAAGAGAGGTGGGAACTGGGAATAACATTTGGAATGTAAATACATAAAATATCCAATAAGAAAAAAAAACCCTACTCTCTCTGACACTTTCCCTGAAGTTGGTAAAAGTCTTTTCACATCTGCAGAAACAAGAGTACAGTAAGCCTTTAGCAAACTCTTACAGAATTGACTTGAAATCTTCATTTAATCCTTCCCAATCCTTGCTTGAATAAAGTGACCCCTGTCCCATAGGGACTCCAAGACAGAGGTTTTTGTAGTATGAGAATTCTACACAGGGCGAGCATTTGGTCATGTGGAAGAATTACCTTAAAGTCACTGTGCATTGTAGGCACGGCTCCCTCAACCCGCCCCAACCTCCAGGGCAGGATTCCATCAGACAGCTGGGGAGTTAACACCCAGGACTGGGAACATGGGCTGTCACTCTAATTATGCTGCAGAATTTCTCACTGTAAGGCTTCTGATTTGGCAAGCACATATGGTCACAACTCAGTGACTTAATTGGCTATCACATCAAGCCTTTAACCCAACTGTTTAAGTGATTAAATGGGTGTCATATTAAATCCCTGCCCAAAGAAAAGTGAAAGTCTGCTAGTACATGAAAATTCACCATTAATATTCATTAATGAACGGAACACAAGGCTAACATGTAGGGTTTGAAATTCTCAGAGGAATGGTGGCATCTTCAGCAGACTGTGCACGATGATTGGGGCCTTATGAGACCATTAGATGCTTTTATCCTGAAACTGGATCCTTAGGGATTTGTGCAGAAATTTGTACACACATTGCCTTCCTGATAGTCTCTTATCTTAAGTCAAATAAATAAATAAATAAATAAATAAATAATCTTCAAATAGCCACTTAATAAAGCACACTGGAGACATTAAGTGTTTGCCTGTAGGCAGTGGGTTAGAGCCAGTTTCTCATCCATTCCCATTGACCCCTTAGAAATGTAAATAGAATATAATTATGTAGTCTTCAATAATACCAAAACCCAGGTTTTCAGAGCTCGAGGCCTGACATCTGTTCTTTCTAGAAAAAGAGAAATACTAGCAGGGTGGAATCATGACAAGATGGCTGAGGTTCCTAAGGTCTGTTTTCCCGTCTCATAATTTCTCTCCAGCCAAGGGGACCAAGAAGAACCATCTAAATAATATCATAATGCAAAGTCCTAAGTACCAATGAGGCTATGTGGACATGAGCATGATATGCCTGCTCAGGTAGAGCGGTAAAGTTTGGTTATATCAGAATGAAAGGATTAGTCTTGAGTGGGGTGAACAGCAGAGGCCAATGCTTATGGTCAATTAGCACAGTGTGCTACAGGCATCCCAGCCCTGACAGGCACTTGAATTTCTTCCCAAGAGACCTACTCCTTGATGTGGATTATGGTCTAATTCCCACTTTCCAAGTCTGAATAAATTCTAAGGCCCATTGTAGTGTCTTGGGATTCAGTCGGTGGCAGGTTGCTCTGTATGGTATATCATTCTGTACATTCTACCAACTCTCAGTTCCTAATTTGGAATATTTTTTATATACACAAACCTGTTAAAAGTTTGTCACAACAGACTGACGCTTAAGATGGAATACAGTTATTAAAATTACTGAGGAAGGTATAAAAAAATCTATAACCTTATTTTGCAATATTGATGCTTATTTTCCCTTGACTAATAATAATTGATAATATTGGAAACACATTATGGTATATACTGCTTTTTGATCTATATTGTCATTTATACACACACACACACACACAGAGAGAGAGAGAGAGAGAGAGAGAGAGAGAGAGAGAGAGAGGGAGAGAGAAAGAAACTTAAGGCTTTGCTCTAGTTTGTATTTGAAACATCCCCAAGGGGCCATGCATTAAAGTTTGTTCACATTCGTTAGCACGATCTGAGCTGGTGCAAGCTTAAAGGGTGGATCCTAGGGAGAAGAAAGTGGGTTACTGGGGGTAATCCTTGATCAGGAGTTATTGGGCAGTAGGCTTCTGCTTGCTCTAGGTTTCTGCAGAATAAACAGGCTCCCCACATCACATACTCACATCATAAAATTCTGTCTCCCTGCTGGCTCTAAGCAACAGGGTCAGAAAACTATAGACAGATACCTCTAAAACCATAAGTCAAAATACCCCTTTCCTCTTTATAGGCTGTCTGCCATGTGTCAAATGACAGTGACACAAAGCTGATTACCACATTTGCTGGCATAAACAATGGGTAAATGTTATTCTGTGCTCTGGTTTAACCAGCTGAAACTCACAAGAACCTCTTTATCTCTCCCGACTGAAGGCACATTCTGTCTGAGTGTCATGAATCTGAAGCTAGCTGTAACTTTGCCTTTCTTATCATAAATGCCACAAAAATTAATCTAGATTCAAGTTTTTATAAAACCTCAATAAAGAGGCATATGGAAAAGTTACTCTGGTGGAGCAACTATATTCACAATGCCATACCCTGTATCCACTCTAAGACACACTATGTGTAGTGTAAACACCCACTGTTCCATGCATGCAGTCTCATTCAAATGTAGATTAAAGATAGTTAGGGGATAGAAAATATCTAGCATTTACCCATCCAAATAAATTTCCAACTGTCTCAACTAAAAACTACAAACACAAAAAGAAGAAAATACACAACGTCAAGAAAGCAAAGCAAAACTAAACCACACCAAAGCAGGGCAGAGGATGAAAGGTACGAATGCAACAGGCAGTCCTAAAGTAACAACAGAACAAAATCATAGCTAACAAAAGAGCAAAGCCGATACATTGCAACCATAAAATGTGAGTCTATAAGAAATGAGATAGGAAGAAAATGCAGGAAAGTAAAAAACACAGATAAAAGGGTAAAGCCAGAAGGATCCAATAAACTGTCCTAATAGTCATATGAAAGCTAAAGTTATAACCATCTCAGGTAAGATGCAGAGACTTGACTGCAGTGGTGGACTGGAGGCCAAGGTCAAGTCTTCACCACCCTTATCAGGAAGTTTATCTACCACATCTGTAATTCCAGTTTCAGGAGAACCCGTGTTCTCTTCTGGCTACTCAGGTCTCTACACACATTTGGTACTCACAATGCATGAAGACACTAACTCACATAAAATAAATATTTAGAAGTTTAGAGATTTGGGTAAGAGTATAGAACCTCACTGCATTCAACACTACAGTCTAAGTGTAGAGACAGAAGAAGGCAACAGTGAAAGTGGGAGACACCCTTCATGAAGTAACTGAATACTGCAAGCTATGTTACTAACATATAGAAAAAGGTACTGCGCAAAGAACATGAGCAGGGATACAGAGTCACTGAATCAAGATAAATGCATGAAATTCTTTACAGGGCACAATAGTATGTGTGCCCAACAAAAATCTGGCAGACCACTTATTCGAACCAAGCAGAACCTCAAAGAGAAGAGATAGAACCAGTTTATGCTTGGGGATTCCCACAGTGATCTCTTAGTAATTGACAGGATCTTGCTGAGATAGTCAGAGTGTGGGGTGTTTGCATGGCTTCACCCACACATTTGTAATTAAATAACACTTAAAACCACAGTCAAGAGGATATTAGAATGCAGTTGGGTCAAAGGAAAATAACAGAACAACATATCAAAGTAGTAAAGAGCATTGAGCATTGAAAGTTATGCTTAGATAGGAATTTTGAAGGCATGATATAAAGATTATAAAAAAAAAGATGCCAATCAAGCTATTACATTGGATTTCTACAATAAAATAGGAACAACAAGTAATGAAAAATGGAGAGAGGGAGACAGTAGGGAAGGAATTAAAAGGGGAGGGATGGAGGAGGAAGGGGAAGAAAGAGGAGGGAGGAGGAGAAGGAAGGAAAGGCAGAAAAGAGGAGTTCGTAAGATATTGAAGGCAGGTCAGGCACTGTTCTCCATAAAACTACTTGCAGTTTGTCAATATTTCTTTTCAGTACTTCCTGTTTGGAAGTTCTCTCAACATTCCAAAACCTTTTGTCTTATCATTTCCAAAGATGCTCACTTGGGAATGTTTACTCTCTGGAGAGAGTAGGCAGGCTAGATCACACAACACTGTCTCCAGAGCCAGCTCAGTCCAAACAGAGAACTGTGTCAATATGAAGATGTGCATGAAATACAATGGAAAGAGCTGATGTGATGGGCACATGTAGGAGAAACAAAAACAAACAAGCCCCAACTGGAATCTCAGAAGTTCAAATGTTTGCTTAACTCTGTGAATCAGACCCATTGGTAGTAGCATGCATCCTGTTACTTTTCTTCCTTCGTTCCTTCGTTCCTTCCTTCCTTCGTTCCTTCCTTCGTTCCTTCCTTCCTTCCTCTCTCTCTCTCTTTCTTTCTTTCTTTCTTTCTTTCTTCCTTTCTTTCTCTCTTTCTTTCTTCTTCCTTTTACTTACTACCTTTACATCCAGATCACTGCCCTATTCTCAGTAATCCCCTACCGCAATCCTTTTCACATCTCCCTTCCCCTTCTCCTCTGAGTGAGAGGTGTGTCCCCCTGGGTGTCCCCCTACTTCAAGTCTTTGTGAAGTTAGGCACTTCCTCTCCCACTGAGACAAGACAAGGCAACCCATCTAGTACAACATATCCTATATACAGTCAAGAGCTTTTGGATGGACCCTACTCCAGTTGTTCAGGACCCACATCATGAGGGTCAAGCTATACATCTGCTAAATATGAATGGGGAGGCCTAGGTCCTGCCCTCGGATTTATCCTGTCTACAAGTAACATAAGCATGAGGTAGGCAGCAGAGACTGGATAAAAGGCCAATGAATAACCTGCTCAACTTGAGACCCATCCTATGGGCAAGCACCAACCACTAGCACTATTAATGACACTCTATTTTGCTTGCAGACAGGAACACATTGTCTTCTGAGAGGCTGCACACAACAGCTGACTCAGACAGATACAGACACCCACAGCCCAACACTGGATAGAGCTTGGGGACTCTTAAGGAAGAATTGTAGAAAGGATTGCAGGCTTCAAAAAAGATGGGAACTCCACAGGAAGACCAACAGAATAAACTAACCTGGACTCTTGGGGTTCTCAGAGTCTGAACCACCAACCAAAGAGCATTTCATCATCTCAAAACACAGAACAAATGACACAGAATCAGGATGAAAAATATCTAATATTCCTTAAACTTCACAGTAAAAGGTAAAAATGTCACAATGCACTAGCTTGGCTGAACCCAGGGCTCCCAGGAAGATCTGGTTACTCTAATTTCAAACTGCAGAAGATGGTTCTGGAGATCAGGAAGTAGAGAGATCAGAGAGCCAGACTCTCCTGCACAGGCTCCATTTCCATCAAACTTTATGTTCAAGTTTTGCCCTGAGGTAACCACAGTGATAGTTATTTTCAATGAAGTATTAATAAAACATATTCAGGGGCTCACTGACAGTGTGTACAAAAAGACAAGCGAGCCATTTCCCATCCTGCACAGTGAGGGAGTAGTGAGAGCATCCTAAACACAGGAGATGTGACAGTGGCCTCTTTCTCAAAACTTAAAGTTTGAAAAGTATAAATATAAAAGAGAGATTAGAAAAGTATCTTTGAAAATGAATGCCAATCCCACCATAGAAGGTGAAACTGTGTCTGTTTACTTGGTTCTCTGAAGATCAGAGTTCCTGTGAGCTAACAACATCTGTTGGGAAGGCCAACAGGCTGTATAGTCCTGAATTCATTCCTTAGACACAGAAGGCACCACTTTCAAATGTCCTGGATCTCAGGAGAGACTTCAACAACTCTGAGATTAACTTTAAAATCATGTTCACACCAGTCTTAAATTGATCCACAATTCTACTCACAAGGATGCTTTACCTGGTGAAGGAAAATGAACCAAGGATTGAGTCAGACTAATACATTAGAAACCTCCTCCATGGAGTGGACTTCACCTTACTATGAAGTGCACTGCACTGAATTCAACTTTGGAGAAAGGGAAGAAATACAATGAAATAAGCTACCAGAAGAGAGGATTAAGGAATGGATGGAAGAAAGGAGAAAGGAAGGGAGAAGAGGGAAGAAGGTAGAGAAGGAAGGGAAAAGGGAGAAAAAGAAAAAAGAATCAGACTATTACATAGGCTAGGCATCTCAATGTGGGCCTGGGCTCAGAGGGTGGATGTGATCCTACAGCGTAATTTAATTAAATAAGAAAACAAAACTGAAGTACTCACTTTTCCAGTACCCACAGTTCTCACAGGCATGAAGGGAATGTGCTGTCAGTGTAATTCTGTGCCTTTGGACCTAGCACAGGGTGAAATTTTGAGAAATCAGAAAATGTGATCCACAGAACAACCTATGTTGTAGCTAATGCCTCTGAGTTCCCTCAGAAATACACGAGACTGGTGAGCATCAGAGGGGCTGGGATGGAGGTGGTTAACATGGAGTAAGGATTTGATTCTTATCTTTTGATGAATTAAAACAAAATATCAGGGGAAAGGGGAATATAGAGTGAGCAGTAAAAACAAATAGCTGGTAGTTATGATGGCTTACAAGTGTCTTGAAGAGAAGGTATGACTAAGAAGTGCCAGGAATAGATGGAGGCGGGGCAGTGTGCCATAGAATGTCAACAATGATTCCACGGAGTATCTGTCATGCCTACAGAGATGGTTCCATTTGTGCCAACTTCGTGTAGTTTTATCTAATTATGTCAAATGCCTGTATAGTCCAAACTCTTACATGTAGTTAAAAGCATCTGATGATGGTCATTTTAGTCATCATAGACTCCTGACACCCTTTATCCTGGATCAGGAGACCATCAACTACTGCTCAGTGGATGTCTTCAAGGCTAGTTTGCTAGAATCCTGACATACTAAACTGGAAGAAGTTTGCCCAGAAGTCAGCCTTACCTGGGATCTATGTCCACACCTATGATTCATTTCAACCATGAGAAGGAAGTCCTCATAGGAAGGTTTCCATGATGGTCACTACCTCATACTTAGGTGTATCTCAACTCTTGGACAGTCAGTCCAAGGTTTATTTCATTACCATATGGTGTAAGAGGAATGGGAAATCCAAGTCTTGAGTGCCCCTGATTCTTTGATTCAGCAGCTTGGAGTAGAGTCATGTACACATAACTACGTATTCACCATCCCTCCAATTCCCATGCAAGTATCCACAGACTTAAAGAAGGTAAACATGCTATGGTATGAGGTATAAGAGAAATGGTAGGATCATCTGGAAGACAGAGGGAATATCAGGAAGGCAGACGTTGGCTATAGTCAAAGTGCCCTTATTCTTTCAAAATGGACACAACCAAACCTTTGAGGGAACCCATGTGAGAGAGTAAACAGGACTTGGTGAGATCTGAATACTGAAAACATATGCTGAGTTAGGGGCACAGATTTGCCTAGTATAGTCAGTAAAATCCTAGGCCATAGTTATTACCATGAAGTTATTACCAAGAGTCACAGAAAGCCAAATCTGTTCAGCTAATGGTTAGAATTTAGTGTGAACAGCATCAGAGCTTAGCAGTGCCAGTATTCATAATTGCCTCTGCCTGAGTGACATATGATATGTTTCATTAGATTCAAATGGTGTGATGTGTCTGTCCATGAGAGTGAAACAGTCTCTTAGACATGGATAACAAATAAAATAAATGATACTTTTATCTTTAAATAAACATAGAAACAGAGACCCTAAAATGTACACAGAATCTTCCTGTATTTCCTCTACTGAAGGGTGTACGCTGCAAAATTTCATTCTACAGAGATTTCCTTCTACAAGTGTTGAGCTTGGACATGGGTCTCTTCAAGTTTTTTTTTACCATCCTTGTTAATGCTAAGAAGAAAGGACAGAGATGGGATATTAGAATGAACCACAAAGAAGCTATCCAGATAAAAAGGGACTCTAGGATGTAGAAGGTTAAGGGACACTAAAAGAGTCTATATTAAAAAAAAAGAGTCTATCTTTAGGTGTCTAAAGAAAACTCCAGGAATTTCTGTACAACCGTGATTTTGATCTGAGGGGTCCATTCTCCACATAAGATGATATGGATCCAGTCACCTGCCATTTAGTTGGAGGACCAAGAAGGGAGAACAAATCACTTCTTGTGGTTGTGATAACCTTTTTTCATAGGACAGAAATCTATTTGTATTCATTAGTCCCATAAATGTTTATTAAAAGTTTATAGTCTTAAACTTAATACTAGTATTTTATAAAGTTGCCAGAGACCAAATCAATGCCTCCAATAATTCACTCACTTCCCATTGGTGAACTGTCATCGATTTCAGAGGTCCCTGTGCTACTCCAAGGGAATTTATCCCGACTCCATGTTTCTTACTTATGGATATTTTCCCTGCTGCTAGTGATACTCTCCTGTTTAGAAGCGAAGGACAGAACCTGGAAGGATGAGCCTGAAGGGACAACCCCACCCCCAATTCCTCTTTTCCTGATGGCAAACGGTGCTCTTTCCACCGGTTCAGGGAAGGCTTCTCTAGACAGTTGTGATCCCACAGCTATTTTAGAGAACAAAGAGACCAAATAGCGTAATTACTTTACAAACTAAAGCATTTAGACACTGAATATTAGCACTGTGTTGGTTAGGGCAGCATAGATCATGTTAGAGGCACCACAATGTGTCAGTGACACAATAAGGAAAGAAAATGTAGACACTTGGATTCATTTGATCAACAGTGTTCTAAAATTGATAGTTAATAACCTATCTGTAGTCCATAGTGTATGTCCCCCAAAAAGGGATTTTCTTCTATTTATTTGACAGCATAGATATGTGACTCTTCACAATAGATTGATTCTGACAGGGGAATGACCCAATTCTCTTTAAAGAGCTGGCCACTGCGAGTTTGACCATGTTCCAGTTAGCATATTAGTATATGAACAACTTCTTCTTCTTCTTCTTCTTCTTCTTCTTCTTCTTCTTCTTCTTCTTCTTCTTCTTCTTCTTCTTCTTCTTCTTCTTCTTCTTCTTCTTCTTCTTCTCCTTCAAATTATTATATTGGAAAAAATATAGCATTGAACAAGAATTGTTTTGTAAAATAATTATTCATTTTTCATTTGCATTGATGGTTATTTTTCCTCTGGACATGTAAGTTCACTTCTCTCAGAAGCCTGAAGAGAACACCAGATGCCATGGATTTAAAGTTATAGGTGGCCATGAGTCACCAGATGTATGCTAATAATCCAATCCAGGTCCTCTGTAAGAGAAGCTTGTGCTTTCAACTACTGGATCTACTCTTAGCTCTGTGGAGTTCTTTATACAAATACTAACAGAGTTTTACATCGTAAGAAATTTTATTGACTACCAACTGACTCAGATTAGCAAACACGATAAACTGATGTTATCAGTCTCTATAATATGATATATAATATATAATATACATAATATAAAATATAATATGTACAACAGACATTTTATAATATATAATGTGTCATGTATCACGTGTCATATAAGATTTAGTAGATAATATATATTATATAATGCAGTGTATAATATACAATATGTAATACATTATGTAAATACTACAAACTATTGAACACTGAAAAGTGTCATTCCTTTTATATTGCATAGATAGTGATTAAAATGTTGTATAGTAATCAATGCACTTTTATAAAAATATCTCAACCCCCCCAAAGAATGAGCTTTTGAAAGATCTCACAGCACATAGTTAATACTCATTGCAATCATTTGAGTTCCTGTAGTTAACTGGCTATTATACTGCATGCTCAGCCTGTTTTATAGTTTAATCTGCCTTTAAGAGAACAATGTAACCAAACTTACTATGTGAATCCTCATGTAATCAGGTTTTACACCTGAAGGTCAAGGCATAACTTTAATCTTAAATTATGAACTCTTCAACCCACCCAATCCTGAAACCAGAATGATGTGTATTTTGCAATCATTTTCGTTGAAAATAGCCAATAGGTGGAAAGCAACCTTATAAAACAAATATACAGCTCAGGTGCATCCCTCTGTCTCTGCTCTTGACTGGATATAATGTGACCAGATCCTGGTACCTGGGCTTCACTACTGCCCTGGACACTGACCTGGACTTGTAAGCTAAAACCCTTTCTCTCTTACTTTCTGTCAGGATATTTATGATAGCAATGGAAAGGAAACTGGAACTCTCCCTTCTTGCGTAACCTCACGTGTCATCCCAGGTACCAGAGCGTCAGCCCCTCTCCTCTGTTCAGGCTTCAACAATGTCTGAGGTCATGCACAGTGCAGGAGACTTCTGCTTTCAACTCCATTGTCTCATCACATCTGCTTGCTTCCAGGACCCATGGTGTCAGGATGTGTGGTATTCCCCTGTTAATTCATCAGTTCCACAGAGAGCCTTGTATGTAATAACTAGCCAGTAGAACTTGTCAAATAAATGCACTAAGCATTAATTAATCCACTGACTTGACAGACAACAAATTTGATAAATTCCTAAATTGGCTAGTAAGAAATCTTACCATTAAAGATTCCTTCCATGGGATGGTAATTGTCATTTCCAACCTAATTATGCCCAGAAGGGAAATGTACTTCATTAGTAAACATTAACAACTCTGCACGTTGTCTTTGTGTTCTTCAAATTATGAGCTTTCATTCTCTCCAGTCGGAAATACAGTGTCTTTTGACTTAGGGAAGGTCTAAGATGGAGGGGTGACATCAGAGGTAAACAGATAAAGATGGGGTCAAGAGGTCAATCAAACTGTCTATGTTCCAAGTTCCAAGGAAATGAAGTCTTTCTCTTCCTCTTGCCCTCCCCTTCCCCCTCCGCTCTCCCTTCTCCCTATCCCAGTCTCAGTTTCGGTATCTCTCTCTCTCTCTCTCTCTCTCTCTCTCTCTCTCTCTCTCTCTCTCTCTCACACACACACACAGGCACACACACACACACACACAAAGAGACACAGAGAGGCACACAGAGAGACAGAAAGGCAGAGAGAGGCAGAAAGAAAGAGAAACAGAGAGACACAAAAAGAGAGAGAGAGATGCTTAATCACTACTAACCATAGTGGGAACATGGCAGATCAACATGATGGCTGGAGTTAAGAGTGCTTCTTGCACAAGCCTAAGGACATGAATTAAACCCCCAACACCCACATAAAAATCCCAGAATGGTTACAACACATATCTGTAACCCTACTATGACAGGCAAGAGAAGAGAGGATCCTTGTAGCCGGACAGACAGTCTAGCTAAAACGTGGAGCGTCAGCCTCTGAAAGAAGTCCTGTCTCCATGGAATAAGGTTCAGAGTGAGTGTGTAAAATTCCTGCCATCCTTCTCTCACCTTTGTACATGAGCACACAGGCATACTCATTACACATACAGATGCATACTTCACAGGCACACACACCCATGCATACACTCACGTACATCTGCACAGATATATACATACATATGCTACACATGCATATGTCACACATGCACGAGCGCGCACACGCGCCCGTGCGCGCGCGTGTGCGCACACACACACACACACACACACACACACATACACACACACACAGACAAACATGGTCCTGGGGTTAAGACCTTTAGCTCACATACAGAGAAGTGGATGAGGAACACAAAGTCTCCTTCTTCTGGAATGAGAAACAGAAAAGGTAGGCATAGGAACTCTGGGTGACATCACCCTATGACTTCGAGTTTATTCTCTTCATTTTATCTTTGTTAATGATGTAGAATATCCAGGCAATATAATCATAAAAACTCAGAATTCATCCAAGTATAAATGCTTTTTTCCCAATTCTTAGCATGATGAAGTTTTGCTAAGCAAAAATTATACATGACATATTTAGGGAGCTTGAAGTTGGTTATCAAATTAAAATAGACTTGGGTATAAAAATAATGTCCAAGCTTAATGAATATTCCCGAAAAATGAATAATTTTCATAAAATTTTACATTTTTAAATTTTTTCTCTATATAATATAAATTACAGTTTTTAATTTAAGGGTTTAAATGCTTTAGATGGATTTTGGAAAATATTTCTAGTGAAGAACTTCATACATAGTTAAAGTCAGAATAATTTTCGATGAAATATTTAGCATAATATTAACGTTCATGCATTTATCTATGATGATACTACCATGGGAATAAGAAGCAAAATAATCATCAATTTATCTTGTCATTTGCAAGATTGTACTTTCTCTACCGGACAGCATGTAACTTAAAGTTTACTGTCATAGTTTGAACACTCGATGTATGAATGTTTCCCTGTGTATGAAGCTAATGGGGACAGACATAGCATGACCTCTGGTCCTGAAGAGCCAGGAAGGGCTGACAGTAGTTCACATAGGTTTTATGGGGGGGCTGGGGGGGCGATGCTAAGATCTCAGAAGAGATTTCTGTACAAAACAAATAGCAAAAGACAACAAAGGGAATGTGTCAGCTGGGCAGGGACATGGGGAGAGGATGCTTGAGCTGTAGGACTGGTGAGAACAGGAGTCAGTGGGTACAATGACCACACTTGTCGGTGTGGTCCAGCTATGGAATACCAGGCTGAGGAATACAGAAAACTAAGTTTATACATTAGGAAGACATTGCTCACAGGGCCATGATCTAGACATAGCAATAGTACACAAAATCTGTATCAAAGCTTTCGAAAATCAAATCATAGAAACTTCAAGTGTGCCACCCCCCCATTCCAGGAAAACTAGATTTCTGAAATTAGAATTAATACAAAGCACACTCTTTATCCAGGAATACTTACATTCCAGAGTAATCATGAGTTCGAGTTTGTAACGATAAAGGCAGAAAAGAGAGACACTCTCTCAGATCAGAACATTTCCAAGTAATGTGGTTAGTGTATAGAGGGGAGCTGCCATCCTCAGCATCCCTATGTATAACTCTATACTGTAAAATAATGGTGTTCTACCCAAATTAGTGTTTTTACATGTTACAATGGTGATATGCATCCAGAGCATCCAGTTTGCCTATAACACCACCCTGAAGGTTAGATTCTGAATTTTACATACAATAAAACACGTACGATAAAACATTACTATTTTGTTGAGGACAGATTTTACAAAATTTGTAGGATAACTCCTTATTTCAAGCGCTAAATGACTTGGGGAAATGACAGCCAATTTCTCCTTATTTTATCTTGTCTACTTTTGCTCCGCAGACAACGTATTTTTGGAAAAATCAATCTCATTCTCATACTAGAAGAAAGCAGTCTGACTGTCCCCAGGAGACTTTGAAAATATGTGAGGACAGGCAGCCATAGAGCCACCTCCTTTGCTACAGGCATGTGGCATTCTCTCACAGCAGACAAACAGTAAAAGATCAGTTGACTTTAGCGTCCATTATTGACATCCAAACACAAGTGAAGGCAAAAATACATAAAGACAGAAGAACTTCATTAGTGTATTCTCTCCCCACCCTCTGGATTCCAACTGAAATTAGAAAGAAGACAGGGATGTGCATTCTCCCCACCCCTTCTCAGTGTGGTTCTTGAACCCCTAATTAGGGCAAGCAGACATGAGAAGTACCCGCAAGGAATACAAACCACATTGCATCTTTTTCAGAGAAAACACTTGCTTTGCCTCAGAAGATGTAGACTTTTCACATTAGTTTGGAGCTCTGGCTAATAGGCATGCTTTAGTGTGTACCACACATTACATAGTCACACCATTTCAGTTCTTGTTAACTGTGGGAAATATGGTTTATTATTATTTATTATTTATTAAATATACAGTAAGGAAATGAGCCTGTGCTCCATAGAGTTGCTGAAAAGTAACCTGAAAATAGGCCTGAAGCAGCTTCATACCAAATACTCACTCATTTATTTGTGTGTGTGTGTGTGTGTATAATATAATATATATATATGTATATATATATTAAAGGTGAGTATTTAAGGGTTTATATGGTGGTATTTTACACCTGCATGTTGTGACCCCCAGCATGTGTGTGAGTGAGGGAACAACCTTTCTTTTCTGTGGAAGACAAAAGTAATAGTAACACTGTGAGTTAGGAATTCAGGGGCTGGGCTGATGTCAGAAACTGTCCTATTCCACAGGTAGGCATAAACTTTCTCTGTATCTGGATCCTTAAAATCCTGTTTTCCCCTCGCAAGTTATAAAATCTAAACCAAACTCAATGGCTTTCCCAGAAGATATAAGGCCTGTGGACACCCTCTTGGCACTGTCACCAGGCAGTGTTATGCTGTGAGGAGCTCGTTTTGTTGACAGCATGGTTTACTCAGGTACCCACATGGCCTTTCATGATCTGTCACCATCATCATCTAGAGGTTGGCACAACACAAACACATCAAGGCCTCTATGTCTAAAAAAATGTTAAGAAAGAACAGTTCAATGAAGTATCATGACAATTATTTCAAAAGAAGTAGCAATAGGTGACAAGAATGTAAAGCTAGACCAAAATAGCTTCACAAGAACAATTGGGGGAATCTGGCTGAAGAGATACACACAAATCAGAGAGCTGTGACGACAGAGGCTTAGTCAGAGAAGGGCAAGGTCATGCTTAATGAAGCCAAGAAAAAGAAATTTGGAAGGAGCTGAGGAGAATTTTGGAAACTGTTTGTTATTCTGTGCAAACGTGTTACATAGATTCTATTTTTTGCCTCATTTTTCTGGCTTTCTTCAGCCAATATTTTTCCGTAGGTTCTTATGTCTTAGAACCAGATTGAATAAAAATAGACAAACGATTAATCCTACAATGAGGGTTATGGATACTCATTTTTGGTGTTTGAATAAGAAAAGTGTATTTTAATGGACTTACTCTGTGAAATTCTTCTCTAATATACAGCTACATTTAGATTATTTTTCAATAATATACTAATGTGCAGTTGTTGACTTGTCTGCATAAAAGTCCCTTTTCCCATTTAAGTGGTCTATACAGTTGAAAAAGACTTCAAATGCAGCTTGCTACATTATTTATTATGGTATTAGTTGGTTTGAAATTACTTTAATAGTGGATAATAGATAAGAAATTAAATCCAGTAATAAAATCTACACAAAATCTGCCTCTTTACAGACGTTTTAAGCAGCCATGATCTTTAAGAGATGCGTGATAACTGCATTTTCTCGTAAGTCATAACAGTTTAGCATTTACCATTAGTTTTAGAAAACTACAGGTAATTTAAGAAAAAAATTCTTAAATTTTCCATTACTAAATAATCATTTTCATTATAGCATTTATGTGCAGTAGGACAATTTTATAATCTGCTTTATTAAATTAGCTTAATTTATCTTAATCAAGTCCATATGGACCTTTCATGGTGCAATTACCTCATGCAATTGTGCTAAATCACAGCCAAATTAAAAGACTTTTCTTTTTCAGAATAAAAAAGCAAAAGTCAAATGAATTTATGGAGAGAGTGATGACACAGGGTTCTCTAAATACACAGAGAAATGTAAAAGCGAAATATATAGACTAACACAATTTATAATGTGCACTTAGTAATTGATCCACAGCTGGATCCCCAGTGACAAGCCTACCAGAGTGGGAACATTCTCAGCTAACTCTTTTTACCATCTAAAAGCTCACTTGTCGAAAACACTGTTTGTATTACATTTTACAAATCTGTCAATGCTTCAAAAAAAGGCACCAAGAACTCAAGTCAGTATTTCTGGTTGTAGCTCAAGGACAAGCATGCATTCTCCAAAGGGCTTGTTTCAGCAAACCCTCCTGAGTAGAGTCACCTTCAAGCCAACCGTCCATCATCAGCTGCTGTACCTGGCATGGCGGACAATAAGACCCTCTTAATGGCAAAACTGAAATTGTGTGGCAAACTAGGCCATTAGGATTACAGTACACCCACCTTCACTGACTAAGAAAGGACCACTTTTACACAGAGGCTTCTTCGAATAGCATTAAAGCATTAATGGTCTCTGGTGATGGTCGGACCATCCTCAACTCTTTAGCAAACATAGTCTTCTTTGGTGGCCTCCTGGTAGCAGCCCTTTCTTTTTGTAAGATGTGACACTTGTGAGTTATGTATAGTTCTCACATGAGCTTGATTCTGCTTTCCTTAACAGGTTATCTGCTGTACAAAGAGGATACTCTCTACTCGTTCTCCATGGAGAAACCCTAGGCTGACCTCAGAGTGACTGACACCATAGAGCTGGGTCCACTGGGGACACTGTGGGGTAATTTTCAATTCTCCAGCAGCATATTTTAGGTATGGAAAGTTACAGGGATAAAATTATGCTAAGCTGAAAATTCTCCCCTAGGGCGCATTAAAAAGTATAAATGATAACTGATACTAGTATTTACAGTTTGGAGATTAAGACTAATCTAAAAATACATAATAAAGTGTCACAAGGGGATTCTAAAATAAAAATAAATTGTTAATGTATATGCATTCAGACAGAAAATAAAAAAGGCATGCATGGTCCTTAAAAGATAAAATGCCTAAGTGTCTTTTGTGGGCTAAGGCCGGGATGAAGGCAAAATTCCTATTATTTTTAATACCCAAATAAGTTTTGTAGCTTTTAACATCCACTGATGTAAATGGTTCTTAGAGGTAAAATGAAATGACAGATGGATTTTGTAGGAATTGATAACAAAAAAAAGTGTCAGACATCCCTTGGAGAATATGGGTGACTGGTAAAGTATTCAGCAGCAAAGTCTTTTCTCCTGCAATGGGAACAGTGAGATTAATCAGTTACTGTAGCTTCATACTGCCTTAGGGAAAGGGCCTGACTTCTGAGACTGAACGCTCTCCTGTGTTCTACACCTGGGTGTTTCCATCACATACGGATTCTGCATGGCAGGGGTCCCTTAACAGTGACTCTGACCCCATCCTTATTCTTAGTGAGAATAAACAAGAACTCTATGTCCAGAAACCAAAGTGACTGCCCTCTTGGTATTTCTTCTAGAGTATAAAGAGAAATTAATATTTGCCCAGTAATTATGAACTTTGTATGTCTATGGTCTAATTTTTATGTTATGAAAATTACGATTGTCTCCATCTTGAGAAGTGGCTAGTTTTAATTGCTTATGAGAAGCCCATGGTAGACATCTTACCATTTGTCAGAGATAGTGATTTTAATCACACCAAAACATAGTTCTTTTTGAAATTAAACATTAGAGATTTGAATACATCCAAATGAAGGGCATCGTAAGAGAACACTAACCGTTGATTAGGGGGAAAAATCACAATTTGTATACAGGATTGAAATCTGACACCTCTGAGTCATCGTGAGGGCCAGGAACCCTTCCAGGCTTCCCTTACCTTGCCCCCACATGGTGTGGGGAAACTTACCATGCCCTGCCCAGCTGAGAGAATCAGTCATCATGTACTTTACACCACATAGTCACAGAGGACAGATGTACATAGCCAGCCATGTCTCAGGTTTCACTCGCCTTTCTTGTCTTAGAGTAACGATTCAATCTTAAGATGGCTGCATGTGTGTACAGAGATAGGCACATATGTGCACATAGCTATATACCAAAACCTCTAAACCCCAGTCATTGGAATATCTCACACATGGATGATAAACTCCTTCCAATTACAATTTGCAATAGGGAATCCAACTCAGTGAACAGTAATATAAACTAGATCAAGATAATTTTCTATTGTGCTGTACATAGCACTTAACC